>NC_046219.1:5404016-5707047 GCF_011004875.1 Balearica regulorum gibbericeps | reverse complement strand
GTATCAACCCTTGAGCTATACCACTAGTTACTGGCTTCTAACTAGACATTGCAATGCTGATTGCCACCCTCTGGGCCCGACCAGCCACTTTTCAATCCACATCACTGTCTGTTCATCCAGCCCATACATTAACAGCTTGTCCATGAGGACCTTATGGGAGAGTATCAAAGGCCTTCCTGAAGTCCAGGTAGACTATATCCACTGCTCTCTCCTCATCTACCAGGCCAGTCATTTAATCATAGAAGTTTATCAACTTTGGTCAAGTACAACTGATTATTTTCTCATCCTTTATGTGCCTTGATATGGTTCCCAGGATTATCTGCTCCATCATCTTCCCAGGGATCGAGGTGAGGCTGACTGGCCTTTAGTTCCTTCTTGAAGATGGGGGTGACATTTGCTTCCATGCAGTCCTCAGGCATTTCTCCAAGTTGCCATGATCTTTCAAAGTTTAAGAGTGGCCTTGCAATGACATCTGTCAGTCCCCTCAGCACTCGTGGGTGCATCCCATGAGGGCCCATGGACTTATGTATGTTCAGTTTGCTTAAGTATTCCCTGACCTGATCCTCTTCCACCAAGGGTACATCATCTTTGCTCCAGATTTCCCCCCTGGTCTCTGGGACCTGGGATTCCTGAAGGCTGGTCTTGCTAGTCAAAGCTTAGGCTGAGAAGGCATTCAGTACCTCAGTCTTTTCCGTGTCCTGTGTCATCAGGTACCCCATCTCATTGAGCAATGGGCTCATGTTTTCCCTAGTCTTCCTTTTGTCTTCTATGTACTTGTGGAAGCCCTTCTTTTTGTCTTTGACATCCCTGGACAGGTTCAATTCCACATGGGCTTTAGCTTTCCTAACCTCATCCCTGCATGCTTGGACAATGTCTCTGTCTTCCTCCCAGGTTACCCCTCCTTGCTTCCACCCTCTGTATGCTTCCTTTCTGTGTTTGAGTTTTGCCAGGCTCTCCTTGTTCATCCGTGCAGGCCTCCTGGCACTTTTCCCTGACTTCCTGCTTGTTGGGATGGAACTCTCTTGAGCTTGGAGGAGGTGATCCTTGAATATTAACCAGATTTCTTAGGCCTCCTTCCCTCCAGAGCCTTATCCTATGAGACTCTTCCAAGCAGATCCCTGAAGAGGCTAGAGTCAGCTCTCCTCAAGTCCAGGGTTGCGAGCTTGCTTTTTACCCTCCTCCCTCCTTCCCCTCAGGATCCTGAACTCTGCCATCTCATGGTCACTGCAGCCAAGGCTGCCTTTGACCTTCACATCCCCAATGAGCCCCTCCTTGTTGGTCAGTAGGAGGTCCAGCAGAGCACCTCTCCTCGTTGGCTTCTCTATCACTTGGGTGAGGAAGTTGTCGTCAGTGCTCTCCAGGAACCTCCTAGATTGCTTATTCCCTGCTGTGTTGTCCCTCCTATGGATATCAGGATGGTTGAATTTCCCTCATGAGGACCAGGGCCTGTGAACGTGAGGCTGTTCCTATCTGTCTGTAGAGGGCCTTATCTGCTTATTCTTTCTGGTCAGGTGGCCTATAGCAGACACACCCCAGAATGTCACTTTTGTCTGTCCTGTCTTTAATCCTAACCTATAAACTCTCAGTTGGCTCATCATCTATCCCCATGCAGGGCTACATGCATTCCAGGTGCTCTCTCACATGAAGGGCAACACCACCCCCCCCGTCGTCTCCCCTGCCTGTCCTTCCTAAAGAGCCAGTATTCCTCCATTGCAACACTCCAGTCATGGGATCCATTACGCCATGTCTCTGTGATCCCAACAAGATTATAGACCTGCAACTGCGTGTGGATCTCTTAACTCATCATGTTTATTCCCTATGCTACAGGCACTTTGTAAAAATATAGAAGCTTAGCTTTAAGAAAACTTATATTAACTAGAAAGCTGCTTAAGGCCTAGAACTGTTTTAAAGACTATAATCGTGGGAAAGGGGGTTGTAATCAAGGTAATAGCTAACTGACCATGGCAATGTACAATGCTGCTACGTTCCTTGTACAGTCCCTACCCAACCGGACAATAGGCCCGGGAATATTAATCTTATGAAGTAAGTTGTAAGGGACAAGTGTATCCACAGCAAGGATACTGCACATGCCTGGAAGAAGAGGGTCATCCAGCAGACACGGGTGCGAGACCACTGACGACCACCAGAGACCCCTGAGGACCGCCAACTCAAATCACTGAGCATGCGTGACGGGGAGGAGAATATGGAAATGGATTCCAAGAAATGATTATCATAGGACTGCCTTTTCTCAGAAAAATAATGAATATGTATATTTTGATTCTATATAACCTGTATGTTGGTGATCACCTGGCATGCACGTTTGGTGGAGCTGTTTCCCCCGTGCATCCAGCGCTGCAATAAAGCAAACCTAGGGTAACTCACGTCTGGTAGAATTTTTCTTTAACAGGTGGCGACCCAGATGGGACCCTAGGACGCAAGAGGAAGAAGCACCAGTTAATTCTCTGGACAAACCCGTGACCAACGCTCGTTGCCGGCAAAATAGGTGAGTTCACCCAAGAGACTTGGACACGGGTGTTTCCAGACGATACTGGGAGTACTCTTGTGTTTAAACTTGCTAAAAGATTTGGTAAGAGGAAAAGAAGTAAGAAATGGGAAATACACCCAGCGTTGAAAGGGGGACGCCCCTTGCTGAGGTTTTGGAAAATTGGAATAAGGTTTATGGGGCACAGACTTTGCAAAAGAAAAGACTGATTGTGTTGTGTCAGGAGGAATGGCCATTCCTAACTCGAACTCGAGGGGGAGGACCTATGGATATTTGGCCTCCCAAAGGAACTTTTAAGCCCCATAAGTTAAAGTTTTTAAGGACTATTTTAGAAGATACTGCAAGTCAAAATATTGATTATTGGTATATTTGGTATGATTGGTCTTGTCAAAGACGTAAGCCATCTAAACCATGGGTAAGCCCACTTCCCTCTGCCCCTGAGGCCGAGGAAACTGACCTTCCCCAAGCAGGGATGTTTCCCATGAAATTGGATTACATCCCAAATCCCAGAGCAGGACCAGGAGCTCCTCCTGATGTCCCTGCAGTGACTGCTGTGATGCGCCACGAACCTTGGAAACAAGGTGATTTGATTATGTGGTAAAACAAAATGCCAAGATTAAGAGATGATGCAGAAAAATGTGCACAAATGCTATCTGGAATAATCACTGGTTACACACCTAATTGGAGTGACATGAAAACTTTGCTGAGAGAACTATTCCAGATGGATGAGCGAGATAAAATTTTTCAAAAGGACTGAGAAATTGCTCAGAGGGGTGAAGGATTAAATCCCTGGCCCACTGAGGACCCTAATTGGAATTTAGCCACAACCGATGGAATGCAAGCTTATCGGGCAGCCATCGGACAATTATTGGAGGCCATATGGCAATGTGGCAAAAGAGTTACAAATTGGACAAAGGTCCTTGAATGCAGACAAAAACCTGATGAACACCCCAGCGATTATTGGATAAGATTGAAAACTACCTTGTTGAAATACGGGGGAACGACTAGAGAAAATTTTCAAGAACCATTGGCTATTAGTGTATTTGTGGAGCAGTCTTCTCCCAATATAAATATTTTAAAAAGCACATGCCTGGGTGGCAAGGGGAAACCCTGACTAAAATACTGAGTATTGCTGCATTTGTTTTTGATGGTAGAGATGAAGAAAAACAAGAGAGAGAGAACGAGAGAAATAAACAGGAAAGAAAACGAGAGCGACAGGAAAAAGAGAGAGAAATTAGTTTGTTGGCTGCAGCAATTACACAGAATTATCAATCAAGAGGAAGGGGCAGGGGAATTTCAAGGGGAACGCCAAGAGGAAGGGGACGTGGGGGAAGGGCTCCCTTTCTTTCTTCTCTTAACCAATCTAATCCTAATACTTTAGAGTGTTTTTATTGTGGGAATATAGGACATATCCAGCGAGAGTGCCCACTCCGCCCAGTAAGTGCTGGACGAGGATCAAATCCACCGTATCCACCGCGCCCTCACTCACCATAGAAAATTAATGAGCTGAATTCCATGCTTACCGAAGGACTGCGAAAATGTCGAATGAAGGAGTGAAGGTAAATGAGTATGGACAAATTTCTGCAAAGGTAAACGGACTTTTTGTTGAATTTTTAGTAGACACAGGAGCAACTTTGTCCCTTTTGAATTACGCACTCCCACAAACATTGATTTCTAAAGAGAAGGTACTTATAAGAGGGGTTGTTGGACAAGAAATAAAATATATTTCAACCCCACTTCCAATTATCATTGCAGAGAAAATGGTATGGGGAAGATTTGTGATATCTCCAAATTCACCTGTGTCTTTGCTAGGATGTGATCTTTTGCAGGAATTTGGTACTCAAATACTCCTTGCTCCGGCTGGAATCAAGTTAATAATCATGGGATCAGAAATTGTGCAAATTCCACAAGAAGAAGAATCGGCTTTTAAAATCCCGAATGGACTTGAAGCAGTTCCCCGGGAACTATGGAGCAGCTCTGGTGATGATATAGGATTATTGTTATCTGCAGAACCGGTAATAATTAAAACAAAAGGAGGGTCACCTCCATCAATTAAACAGTACCCTATTGCAGATGAGGCTATCCCAAGTATTCAAAAACAGATTGCAGTTTTCTTAGAAAAAGGAATACTCAAGGAATGTCAAAGTCCATATAATACTCCAATCTTGCCAGTAAGTAAACATCGATTAGATAAAGATGGGGATCCAGAATATAGATTTGTTCAAGATCTCCGTGCAGTAAATGAGCATGTAATTTCCCCACACCCTGTTGTCCCTGACCCAAATTTAATTCTTACCCAAATACCTGTATGGGCACAATATTTTACTGTTTTGGATTTAACAGGAGCATTTTTCAGTATACCTATTGCTGAAGAAAGTCAATTGATTTTTGCCTTCACTTGGCAAGGAAAACAGTTGACTTGGACATGCTTGCCACAAGGGTTCACTAGTTCACCAACCATCTTTTCTCAAATTCTCAGAAACGATCTAAGAGACTTAAAATTTCCTGGGGGTTCTGTTTTGATTCAATATGTTGATGATTTGTTACTAGCAAGCCATACGGCTGAAGATTGTATGCGGGATGCTGAATATTTGTGCATCCAACTTGCAAAAAAAGGGTCACTATGCGTCTCTATCCAAACTGCAACTCTGTCAACAACAGGTAAAGTATCTGGGGTTTATTCTTAAACCAGGGAGGAGAGAAGTAGATCCAGAATGGGTAAGAGCTATACAAGAAATTCCCAGACCAGTAACAAAGAAACAATTAAGGGCATTTTTAGGACAAGTAGGATATTGTAGGCCGTGGATTCCTGGATTTAGTGAAATAGTGAAACCTCTTAATGAGGCAACGAAAAATGAGGAAGTGGAACCAATAGCTTGGGGTCCTGAACCAGAAAAAGCCTTTCGTGCATTAAAGGGAGCATTAATGCAAGCTCCAGCTTTGGGGCTTCCAGACTATTCTAAACCCTTTAAACTTTATTGCACAGAAAACAAAGGAACAGCAAATGGAGTTTTAGTTCAAACTTTAGGGCCACATGAAAGACCTATAGCCTATTATTCTTGCACATTAGATTCAGTAGCAAGAGGCATTTCTAATACTGACAAAATAATGACCAAATCTAGATTAAGTAAACGACGTTTAGTTGGAAATGAAGAGGAAACTTTTTGGTTAAATAACACTCACGTTTCCTTAATGAAGTCCTTTGCGAAGAATTTGAATTATACTGAATGTTGGCTTTGTGCATCTTTACCAAAATCTGTAGGTCGAGGGTTTGATTTAATTGGTATTCCAATTTTCCCGATTCAGTTTGGGAAAAGTTTTGAAGAAATACCTCTATAATGACTAAATATGAAGAGCAAATATTAACCATCAGAATTCCTCCTTTAGACGAATATCATAACATCCTCTGTGTAGAGACATGTTACCCCCCAGAGAACTGGACTCGGCAGTTTTGTCTTAATCACACTTTTGTGGGAAATTGGACTAAATGTAACATAACTAATCATATTAGATCTCGCTTGAGCTGGGCTTGGAGGGGACCAAAGGCACTAGGACTATTCTGGTTATGTGGTGACAAAGCTTATAAAGTACTCCCACCACGTTGGGGAGGAATTTGCACTCTAGGATTGGTAACTGTGGATTTACAAATTCTCCCTAAAACTATAGAAGTTCCAATCTGGCATCGCACCTTTTTAACTCGTGTTAAAAGGACCAATAACCCACTAATAGAAAAACCCTCAGGATTTCACTCTTTTCTCCGATGGTTCATACCATCTTTAGGGGTGAGTGAACTGGAAAAAGCGATTTTAAACATATCGGGGGAAATAGAAAAATTGGCAAATTATACCGCTCATGGGTTAACAACCTTGCAAATTGAAATTGCAGAACTCTCAAAAATTACGCTGCAAAATCGTATGGCCTTAGATATGATGTTAGCATCACAAGGCGGAGTTTGTACAATGCTAAATGTGAGTTGTTGCATGTATGTAGATCATTCAGGGGAATTATTGACTGACGTACATAAAATCTGGGACATTAGTTCTCAAATGCGACGAGTACAAAAAGACGATACATCTTGGGGTTTTACTGATACTGTGTCGTGGTTGACTTCCTGGGCTCCTGATCTATCTGTGTGGCTCAAAAAGGCGCTTGCTGTAGCGGCCTTAGTGATCATAGGGATTGTATGTATAATAGTGCTTTTTCAATGTTGCATAACCTGTTTTTCTAGTATAGTAGCAAAATTGTAAGAAGCTTGGAGATATAAATAATTGCAGGGATGCAATGAAAACAAAAGGAGGGAATTGTAAAAATATAGAAGCTTAGCTATAAGAAAACTTATATTTTGATTCTATATAACCTGTATGTTGGTGATCACCTGGCATACACGTTTGGTGGAGCTATTTCCCCCGTGCATCCAGCGCTGCAATAAAGCAAACCTAGGGTAACTCACGTCTGGTAGAATTTTTCTTTAACACACTTCAGAGAGGCACCCCAGCATGTTGAGTTCCTGGAGAGGATTTGGCGATTTCTCCATAATGGTGCCTTGTAGGCACTTCCTTTCTTACATGCAGGTGCTGGAGGTGACCCTTTGTGATCCCTTCCCGTCACACCACCCCATGCCCTTTGCTAAGGCTATCCTGCCCATCGCTCCCTCACAGGACTGCTGATTACTCTCTCCCTCCTCAGTCTTCTAGAGACTTCACTTGGACAGCTTCAGAAGTTACATGTTCAGCAACACCATCTTTGAAAGGGGGAGTAAGATGAGGTTTAAGTAATCTTTATGCTTGGCAGACTCAATGAAGATGATGTTATTGGCATCTTTCTCTCTGTAGGAATGGAAAGATTTGGTCCAAAATGAAATGTTTAAGTGCAGCTTGAATGTGTGAGTTTGTTTTTTCTTTAGTAACCTTAATGTAACTGAGGTTTGTATAGTATATCCTAAGTACAACAGCCTTATTTTGGTCCTTTAGACTTCCTCATTTGCAATAATTTAAGTGCTCTGTATGTGCCCAGAGTGCAAGGCTCGGACACTGATATTTTTAAAAAAACCTTTTCTTTGTCTGAAGGCATTCTGGTATTTGGGTTTTTCTTTCCTAGGTTTAGAAAGGGCAGCTAGTTTCTAGTATGTAAACAGTGACATGTAAGCAGCTGTGTGGGTGTTTTTACAATCCAGCCAGATTATAGAATCATAGAATAGTTTGGGTTGGAAGGGACCTTTAAAGGTCATCTAGTCCAACCCCCTCCATCCAGCCTGCGGCTGAGCGTTTCCAGGGATGGGGTGTCTACCACCTCTCTGGGCAACCTGTTCCAATGTTTCACCACCCTCATCATAAAAATATTCTTCTTTATATCTAGTCTAAATCTACCCTCTTTTAGGTTAAAACCATTGCCCCTTGTCCTATTGCTACATGCTCTGTTAAAAAGTCTGTCTCCATCTTTCTTATAAGCCCCCTTTGAGAAAGTACTATATGTATGTGTGTTGTCCCAAAACTGGGGGTTCATTTACTCGGTGTGCAACACACCAATATGCACACAGAGCAGAGGTATTTTATTGCATATTTGCGCATATATGGGTGTCTGTCCCAAGACAGCACACCAAAGCTCCAAATCAGTGGTTATTTATACATACAACATTAACATATTCATCTTTCTAATACATATGCACTGTTATTCTATTAAATGACTGGTTTAGATTTCTTCGTCTAGCATGCAAACTAGAATGCATGCTCAGTTCTTTTCTCCGCCTTTATCTTTTGAGTAGGTGGTATAATTGGGGTAGGTGGTCCATGGGTTGGTGGTCACGATCTCCCCCTGTTGGAATTACCTTTCCCCTAATTTCCTTCTTGAGCAATAAACTTGCTCAATTGTTGTCAAGCAATCATGTTGTAATTCACTTTGTTCTGATATCGGCAGCAGAGTCGCAGGATTCAATGTGGTACATATTGAAAGGATATTATCATCCTGTTCCAGCAACGCAGCCTGGTATTTGGCCAATCTACTAGGAGAAATCCAATGGTGTCCCTTGTTTTCTAGGAGAGAGATCACAGTATGGGGTACAAACACAGTCATAGGTTGTCCCAAGGTCAGTTTTCTGGCTTCTTCAATTAAAATCACTGTTGCAGCAACAGCTCTCAAGCAAGCAGGCCATCCTTTACTGACGTCATCTAACTGTTTGGAGAAATACCCCACAGATCTCTTCCAGCTTCTCAACAATTGAGTTAGGGCTCCTAAGGGCACTTGTTGCCTCTCATGCACATATAGCTGAAAGGGTTTTTCTAAATTTGGAAGTCCTAATGCAGGAGCTTCCATAAGCCTTTTCTCGATTTCATCAAACCCTTTTCAGCATTCAGCAGTCCGTTCCAACAGTCCATTCCCTGGACCCTTGGCCAAAATTAGGGATCCACAACCGACACCATCCAGCCATACCCAGGAATCCTCTTAGTTGTTTCTTTGATGTTGGTATAGCAATTCTGCAACTTGCTTCCTTTCGCTCTGCACTCAGTCTCCTCTGTCCCTGTATAATTTCAAATCTCAGATATCGTACTCTATCGTTTGCTATTTGTGCTTTTTTCTTAGAAACACAATATCCTGCAAGTCTCAAAAAATTCAGTAGACTAATTGTAGCTTCTAGATGTTCACTGCAATTACTTGAGCCAATTAATAAATCATCAACGTACTGCAACAAAGTTAAATGCCCATTATTATTTTGCCAGTGTTCTAATTCCTTTGCCAATACGTTACCAAATAATGTTGGGCTATTTTTAAATCCTTGTGGTAATACAGTCCAACATAGCTGAGTCTTTCATCTAGTAGTCGGGATTTCCCACTCAAAAGGAAAGATGAGCTGACTCTGTTCATCCAACAGAATGCAAAAGAAAGCGTCTTTTAAATCTAAAACTGTAAAATACATGTTACTTTCAGGGATGGAAGCAAGTAATGTATACGGGTTTGACACCACAGGGTGGACATCGAGTATTTATTTCCTGCAAGTCTTGTACCAATCTATATTCTTGAGAATTAGGCTTTCTTACTGGCAAAATGGGGGTATTAAAGTCCGATTGGCACTCCTGTAATAGTCCATATTCTAAAAAAGAATTAATGAGTGGTCGCCTCTAATTTGCAGGATATTGTTTCCTTCTTACCAGCTGGGCTCCAGATTTCAGTTCAGTTCTGATTGGATTAACATTTTTTTGCTCGTCCCAGTTTCCCTGATGCCTGTACCAATGGTATTACAGCAACCAATACTTCTTCCGGAATGTCTGCATTTTCATCCTTTTCACCTTGAGTCAGCAGGCACATCTATGCTTTCCAGGTGTTTTCTGGGGGAATGTGTAAGTGTACCAAATTTTCAAAAAAGGTTATTTGTGCTATGTTTAACTTACATAATAAATCTCATCCCAGCAGTGGCAAGGGGCACTCAGGCATGTAGAGAAATGAATGAGTTACTGTAGTGTTTCAAATAGTACACTCCATTGGTTGTAAAAAATTATCTTCTCCTGGTGGCACCAATTACACTAGTTTTAATTTTACTTAAAGGTCCCTTCCAATTAGTAAGTACTGAGTTGCTCTGCTATCTATTAAAAAACCTACTGTTTCATTTCCCAGCTTTACTGGAACCAGAGGATCGGCTGGGGAGCCTTTAATAGATTCCTCCGGTCCCCTTCAATCTAACCCTATTTCTGCCAATACCCTGGTAGCTGCTTCTGTTCCTTTTTTCTGCAGACAATCTTTTTTCCAGTGCCCTTCTTTTCTATAATAGGCACACTGATTTACTCCTACAGGAATATCACAATGGCTTTCTTCCATATTTCCACGACCACCTCCTCTACCTCTAAATCCCGATTATTATAGACTTTATAAGCAATCGATAACAATTGAGATATTGTCATGCCATCAGCACCGTCTACTTTCTGTAATTTCTTTCTAATGTTGGGTGCTGCTTGACCAATAAACAACACATTAAAAAGTTTGGAAATATTTCCATCCTCGGAGTCCAGGTTAGTCCACTTCCAAGCTGCTTCACATAATCTTTTATGAAAGACAGATGGAGGTTCCTTATCTCCCTGTCGTATTTCATGCAATTTTGCCCAATTCTGTGATTTCTGGATTCCATGCTGGATACCATACAGGACTCTTAATTTTTTTTTAACCCTCCACCAGTATTTGGATCCCACCTGGGATCCCCCCTTTGGGAGATAGATATCCATGTTAGGCACTCCCCCCATATTCCTGGGTTCCTCATTCTTTAGCTTTTTCTTCAACTGTTCTCCTTTCCTCTATACTAAACAAATATTGCAAAAGAGCTTGAATGTCACCCCAATTAGGATTATGAGTCATCATTGCAATTTTAATAGTGCTATACATCCCTTCTGGATTGTCTTGATACAAGCCTACTGCTTGCTTCCAATTTAACAAATCCGTAGTAAATGGAACATGCACATACGGTGGACCTCCCTCTGGACCAACAGCTTGTCTAAGAGGGGCTTGTATGCTTGGTTTCTGACCCCTTGTCCTTCCAGCTATTGGACTACCAATTTCATCTTCATCTGAACTTTCAGTTTTGGTTTTAGAAGGTACAACTAACAACTGAACCTCTTCATCATTTTCCTCTGTACCATTCCTCTTTGTTTTACAGCTTGTACAACAAGAATCACTATCTTTTTTCTTAAATAAATGCCATTTTGATATTTAGAATCCACAAGTCCACAATTTTTTCTAACTCCCCAATCATTTCGTAAAGCAAAGAACAAATCCACATAAGGTATCTTGTCCCATTCTTCAGTCCTTCGACAAAATAACTTTAATTGTAATATGGTATTATACTTAATGGATCCATTTTCAGGCCATTTTTCACCATCATCTAGTTTATACTGTGTCCAACATTGATTACAATACCGTATCAATTTCTCTTTCGTCATGGGGTCCCCTCCAAACTTATTCCAATTTTTCAGGATGCATCCTAAAGGGGAACAAAGGGGTGCCTTCTGGGAAGTAGCAATGCCCAATTCGGTACCAAAAAAGAACTTCCTAACCCAACGTTTCACACTGACCAAAATGAGGGACGTCTCCTTTCATTACCCAAAACAAAGTGTGGAAACAATACTATGCTACTGCTGCATATCTTCCATTGATGCGTCTTATGCAGAGCTCAAATGGGACCCTATGTCCCCCAAATGCAAGCTACTTCCCAGAGGTTAGACCTTTTCCCTTATTAAAAAAATACCTCTTTTTTAGTAGCATTGCACCGTTGTGTCGCTCACTGCCTGACTGCAGGGGAGGAGCTGATGGAGTCCCGGATCAACAGGTTGGTGCGTGCTGGAGTCCAGTTGGTCCGTTCTCCCCGTCGGGTATGGCAAGACGATCCAGGCAAGGCTGTCAGCATGGTCCCATCTGGGTCACCAAAAACTGTTGTCCCAAAACTGGGGGTTCGTTTACCCGGTGTGCAACACACCAATACACACGCAGAGCAGTGGTATTTTATTGCATATTTGCGCAGATATGAGTGTCTGTCCCAAGATAGCACACCTAAGCTCCAAATCAGTGGTTATTTATATGTACAACATTAATATATTAATCTAGTACATATGCATTGTTATTCTATTAAATGATTGGTTTAGATTTCTTCGTCTAGCATGCAAACTAGAATGCATGCTCAGTTCTTTTCTCTGCCTTTATCTTTTGAGTAGGTGGTATAATTGGAGTAGGTGGTCCATGGGTCGGTGGTCACGATCTCCCCCCTGTTGGAATTACCTTTCCCCTAATTTCCTCCTCCTTTGGCAATCCTCAATGATTCTTCAAGGCTTGTTGGTCAAACTAACAATTTATCAGTTATGCTTCTACTTCTTGACAATCACATCTTCATTAGTACATTGTTTGGATAAACATTAACTAACACAGGGATAGGACTATACAATGGTTGCCCTTAGCAGCAATAGTCTTGGTTACATTTTATTTCGCTGTAACGTGTATGCATATAACACACAGTAAACTTATTTGGAAGGGCAAAAAGCATTCCAAAGTGAAAATGGTTACCTTGAAAACTTAAACAGAGAAAGCTCTGCAGCAAAATTTGCTTTATCTCCCTTTTCAATGAAGTGTTAAGTATCCATCACTACTAGGGTGCTGGACTGAGGTAGGAGTGTCACCGAAATCCGGAATAAAACTCCTTAACACCAATGTAGTATTAAAGAACAGGCATTCTTTATTACGGCACCGGATGCACAGGGGATAGCTCTGCCTATCGTGCATACCGCCAACTATAACCAGTGAGGGTTATATTGCCCCAAATCATACATATTCATTATGTTTCCTGGAACTCATTATAATATTTGCATCTTAATTACGCGAGCGCTTTAAGTCTCTTAGGAGCTCCTGAAGGAGTCTTCAGTGGTCTCTGGTGGTTTGTTGAAGAGGTGCTTTTGGTGTCCTTTTTCATGAACTTCCGAGTCTTTCTTCCCTATATGGTCATGAGTTGGCTCATTGAGCAATCTTGTCACAGTGTGTTGCAAGAGGTGTTGGTTTCAACTGGTTTCCTGACTCTTATCTGGTGGTCTTATCTGGCGTCTGTTGTTGGGTGTCTGTTGTTGGGTCGTTTGTAAGTAATCCTCCAGGATGGACTTTCTTGCAACAATTCCCCCCTTTTGAGATTTCTCTATCTCATTAGAGAGATCTCAATACTTTATATATTTTGACTCACCCAGGCTCCTAATTATAGGAATACTTTGTATTAATATACAAGTTACCAAGATGATTATAATAATAAGAATGACAGCTATGAAGATTTGTTTAACCCAGGCTAAGTTTGGTAACCAATTTGTCAGCCATGACCAATCCAGCCCTTGTCTAAATTTCTTTAATATCATGGGCTAAGTGTTTCAGGTTCTGTATTTTACTCTCTATCAGCTCTGACTTGTTTGTTAGGTTGAAACAGCACATGCCTTTGAATTCTTCACATCCATGATTGCGACGGAGTAATAAATAGTCTATGGCTGCCCTATTTTCTAAAGTGGCTTGCCTTATCTGGCTCAGTTCTCCCTGTATAGCGGATAGCACTTGAGAGGTGTAATTGATATTTTTCACTAAGGCACAAGCCAGTCATTTCATTATATTATAATTCATAGCAATCCCTACTCCAGGGGCCAGAAATGCAGCTGCTGATATTTCTTCAGGACTAAAGAGCGTTACTTCCGCATCACATTCTTCCCCCAATGAGTGGACTGACCTTCTGGGCCTAGTTTCCTGCCTTGTGATATTGGCTGGCCTATATAATCGGGGAACTAATCTTCCCAGAGAACAGGGACCTCAGGTACAGTTGGCCAGGATATATGTGTAAGCCATTCTACCACACAGTAAAAACCACCCTTGAGGTAACATGACATGTTTGCAATTGGTTGACATGTCGTATGTCCGATTACAATGTAATGTAGGCTTAGGTCTAGATAAATTTATGCAGTTTTGGGAGCAATTAACAAACCTCATGCAACTCTTGGCTGGAAATGAGTTTCCTAGTCTAACCTTGAGCATTTTCCTATTAAACTCGACTAACTTTTCCCAAAGCCTCCACTGTGGTTTCACTATGTTGTAAGTCATCTCCTGCTATGGCCCAACACAGTATTTCCCCGGTTGGAAGCCCGGTCTGATGTTGCAGACAATTTTTATTACCAACTTCCCATTGTATGGTTTCTCTGGTTGGGCTTGTGCTGTTGCATTGGAAGTGATAATGTTTCAAGGTTCTCAGAGGGGTGGGCACTCCAACAAGGCAGGAAGTGAACACTTTACTAACCAAACTACCAGAATGTAAACCAAAGTTAGAAGTATGAACTACTTTAGTGGCTAATTGTTCCCATAAATTTTCCTCTGGATCCCAGATGGGAGGTTCATATGCATGCCCTTCTGACTCTAAGCTTCTTTTTGATCTCTGTTTCATGTTATTGTGCCCTTGAAGGGAGTTTGCTAAATTAAGATCCCTATGGTCAAGAGGAACCTATTGTAAGTTTTTAAAATAGCTCTGGGTTAGACAAAGATAATTTGTATGACGCATGTCCGTCAGATAGTATAGGTCCTATAATCCCAACCAAGGTAAACAGCAAATACACTGGTTCATGTGACTCAATTGATTTTTATCTTCAAGGGTCCTTCAGAAGTAATTTTCCATTGATCTGGTGGCACTTTCTTTACCCATGTATAATGAATCCAAGGTTCAATCTCTCCTACCTTGACTGCTGTATAAGTCATTAGGAGTACCTGAAAGGGTCCTTTCCACTTTTCTCGTAGAGGTTCGGAGTTTCATGTTTTTATGCATACAAAGTCTCCGGGTTGATACTGATGGACAGGAGTGTCCAATGTGAGTGGTCCTGTCAGGACAATGTGTTGTCAGAGAGCTGTAAGGACTTTTCCAAGAGAAATCGGATAAAGTTTTAAATCCGTTTCCCCCCCTACATTTACTTCCCCTTGGATCAGCGATGCTTGGTATGGTTTCCCATACAATACCTCATAAGGACTAATTTTGTCCTTAGTCCTTGGCTATATTCTGATTCTTAGAAGAGCTAATGGAAGGGCCTGCAGCCATTTTAAAGAGGTTTCTTGACATATCTTACTAATTTGTTGTTTCAGGGTCTGATTCATTCTTTCTACTTTTCCACTTGACTGAGGCCTCCATGGGGTATGTAAATCCCACTTGATACCAAGGATTTTACTTAACTGTTGGACCACATCTGCTACAAAATGTGGGCCCCGATCAAAGGACATTCCTATCAGTACCCCAAACCTTGGTATTATTTCTTTGAGTAACAGTTTAGTTACTTCCCTAGCTTTGTTGGTGCGACAGGGGAAGGCTTCTGGCCATCCTGAGAAGGTATCAACCAATACCAGGAGATATCTATTGCCATTTTGTTTTGGTAATTCAGAAAAATCAATCTGCCAATAATCTCCAGGGGAATTTCCTTTCCTAGTGGTCCCTGGGAGCGGCCTTTTCCTGTTAATGGGATTATTTTTTAAACAAATGGGGCATTTTGCTATTACAGACTTTACTATCCCAGTCATCCCTACACATATAATCGAATTTTGTAGATTAGAAATCGTAGCCTCACTTCCCAGTGTGTTTCCTCATGTGTCTCTTCTACAATCTCAGTCATTATCTGCAGTGGAACAATGACTTGTTTCGTGGGAGTTATTAACCAACCCTCTCCATTTGTGGTTGCCTTTAATAGTGATGCCAATTGTTGATCTGCCTCATTATAATTAGGTTTCAGAATTGGAAGTTTTACCTGTTTTGCTGGTACTAATGCAAGGATGCTTTGTTCAGCTGCTTCTTTAGCAGTTTTATCAGCCAATCGGTTGCCCACGTTTACTGTGGTTTGCCTGAATCGATGTGCTTTGTAATGCATTATTGCCACCTCTTTAGGTTTCTGAATTTCCTGTAGTAGTTGGAGAATTTCTTCCTTGTATTTAATAGGTGATCCTAGAGCTGACAACAAGCCTCTTTACTTCCAAATAGCCTCATGTGCATGGACTATTCCAAATGCATATTTTGAATCAGTCCATACATTTACCTTTTTCCCCTTTAGCTATCTTTAGGGCTTGCTTCAATGTCACCAATTCCGCCTTCTGGGCTGACGTGTTAGTGGGTAGGGTCCCAGCCTCTATTACCTGTGTGGTTGTAACCACTGCATATCTGGCCATCCGTTTTCCATCTTGGACAAAGCTGCTACCATATTGTCCAATTATTTGGAGAAATATCCCACAGCTCTTCTCCATGTTCCCAGTCTCTGATCCAGCTCGCCCACGGCAAGATGTTGTCGTTCATGTACAAATAGCTCAAAAGGTTTAGACAGATCCGGCAATCCCAGTGCAGGTGCTGACATCAAAGCCTTTTCCAAGTCCTTAAAAGCTACTTGGCATTCAGGGGTCCATAATAGGTGGTTCTCTTTTGACCCCTTCAAAGTTTCATAAAGGGGTTTTACCAACAGTCTATAATTGAGGATCCACAGTCTGTACCATCCGACCATACCCAGAAATGCCCTCAGCTCTTGTACAGTTCTTGGTTCTGGAGTTTGGCAGATCGCCTCTTTTCTGTCGGCTCCCAGTCTCCTTTGTCCTTGTGAAATCTCAAAACCTGGGATTCCACCAGCCCATCCCAAGGGTATTACTGCATCCTCTACTTCAGCAGAAATTTCTTTCTCTGGTCTTTGTGCATTCTGTAACATAGAAATTCTCCCTTCCACAGCTTTTGATTCAGGTATTAACAGTTGCACTTCTCCATTCTTAAAAGTTATCTGCACGTCTAATTTGCTCAATAAGTCTCTTCCCATCAAGGGCATCGGGCATTCAGGCTTATATAAAAATTGGTGAGTTACCCATTGTTTTCCTAATTTAAATTTTAGGGGCTGTAAAAAGGGCCAGTTTTCTCATTTCCCTGTAGCACCAACAACGTTTACAGTTTCATGGCTGAAATTCTCCTTACACGTGTTAAGTACAGAATAAGTTGCGTGTTTCTTTTCCTTCTCCCTATTATTAAAAACCATCCATGCTACCTCTAATATCTTTCCCAAATCTCTTGAATCTGCCCCCTCCAGTTTTTGGAGTTTCTTTCTTATATCTGAGGCCGATTGTCCCATAAAGATAGAAGCCAATTGGACAGCCTCTCTTGGTTTCTCAGGGTCCAGATTAGTATATTTCCTGGTAGTGACTTTTAACCGTTCCATGAAGGCGGACGGGGATTCATTTGGTTCCTGCTTAACTTCATATAATTTAGACCAATTGATCGCTTTTGGCATGGCATGCCTTATGCCAAATAGTATCCATCTTTGGTATCTTGTTAAAAGCCCCCGGGGTCCCGGTTGGTTGGGATCCCACCCTGGATCTGTGGCAGGAAAATTCTGATCTATTGTCCCCTGCAAATCCCCATTAGCATGTGTCCCTTCTGCCTGTTTTCAGGCAGTGTTTAATACCATTCTTTTCTCAGGATCATCTGATAATGTATCTAATATCACCTGTAAATCATTCCAATCAGGATCAGGACCCTCCCCCAGCCTCTGCTGAGGAACAATTATCAGTTCCAAATCCTCTTCCTCCTCCCGTCTGCATTTTAAACACCTCTTCCCAATACTACAAGCAGAGCAACATCTTTTTAAATTCTTTCCCCTCCCCTCCTTTTCCAAAGTCAGGACCATAGGGTTGTGCAGAATTATTCCACAATTCCTTTGCCATTCCATATGGTTTCTCAGGGTAAAGAATAAATCCACATATGGTACTTCATCCCATTTACCCTCCTGTCTACAAAATAACATCAATTGCAATATAGTATTATATCTCAGGGTTCCATTCCTTGGCCATTTCTCCTGATCTTAAAGAGTATACTTTGGCCACCAATTATTGCAATATTCTACTAGCTGTTTTTGAGTGAGGGGTCCCCCCCGCAATCTTTCCCCAATGCTTTAACACACATCCTAGGGGGGATCTTTTCAAAATCCCCCCTTCCGCCAAGGGCTTATTGCCCATTATAAAACAACACAAAACATGAAGGCAATACAAAATAACAATAGAACAACAGGACATCCACACCAAATACAAATTACACAAACAATACGAAATAACAACAGAAAAACAGGACATCCGCACCAAATACAAATTCCAAACCTGTGTGTCCTACAGACTTTTGTCTGATAGGATCAAGTCCTTGCCTTAGGTACCTTTATAGCCCAATGCTCTTGGTGTGGGCCTCTCCTGCCACGGTGGTAAGAGCAAATATCCAGCCAGATCAAATAAGAAGGCCTTTACCTTTCCCAGGGGTACCCTGATCCGTGCTCTTGGTGTCACCGAAATCCGGGAATAAACCTCGTAACACCAATGTAGTGTTAAAAGGCAGGCATTCTTTATTGCAGCGCTGGATGCACGGGGGATAGTTCCACCTAACGTGCATACCTAGCCTACGAACACGCACATATTTATATTCTCAATACACACATGGTCACAATTACATCACATAGTTACATAGTTACTTCATTATGATTGGTGTAAAACTTTCTCGCTTTGCTTTTAAAGCTATATACTTAAAGAAATTCAGAGAGCATGCCCAGTGAGGGGTGGTCGTACCTTGGAGGTGGGTAGTTTTTAGCATGGAGGTGTGTTTTGGTATTATAATGAGATTATAATGAACAAAGTTCACTCAAAGGACATGATTTTGACAGAAAATGAAATATTATTTGGCTCATGTACCAACCATACAGTTTATCAGTTCCATGGTACATACCAACCTCTCAGGTTCTCATTCCTAAAATGTTTTTCTCATTCCTTATTACTGCTAATAATCTCATCTTGATCCCATCACCATGGTTAAAAAGTTAAACACATCGGTTACAATCCCCCCTTTGGAAGTTTTGAAATAATCACCTTTTCAATACTTCCACTATACTAATTATTTTCTATGTGTTGGAGGAAACTCTGGGATTGTTTGTTTATTTTGCTGTTTCACAACAGCTTGGATGATCATATGAGTGAGAGAAGTTTCATGAATAATTTGTTTTTTTCAGATGTGTTAACCGATTCATCATTTTCCAAGTTATGATATATAATATTACTGACAAGGTCATACTGATCAAAACCAATGTTAAAAGAATCACGATGGGGCGACACAACTTGTTTAGGATGCCTGTAGCAGTAGGCGACCATCCGAAAAGTGTGTCCCACCATTTAAGTTCTGCATCTCTCTGCACTCTTTCAAAAACTCGATGTATTTCTTTCACATTGTGATGAACAGTTATTAGGGTTTTCTGCCCGTTTTCCTTAATTTTTTCCAGAATTTCAATCAAATCCTTGTGTCGTAATAACTCTTTTACTAAAGTGAGATTCATTCCAATGGGGATAGGTAATAATTCATGAATCAACATGTAATTAGACTGCAAAAGTTGGTGTGATGTGACTGGGGTCGAATAAGAAAAGTCACATCCATCAATCTTAGTAAAATTACAAATATAAAAATTTGAATTATTTTTAATCTCTACCACTACCTTATCTACATATAAAAAATCACAAACAGTTCTCAAGCATACACAGCCCTTGCCAATATATATAAGTATGGTTTCAGGGTTTTCGTTAGGATGAACCTCAAAATGGCAAATATTTTGTTCAGTGTCCAAACGAATATCTTGTGCCTCAATTGCATTACCTTCACAGACAAATCCTTGTTGTTCCCGCACGATGCAAGATTCCAAATTAACAGTTTGCCATTTTTCATTCATCTTTCGGGCCCATACTCTATGCTCGGAAGGATAGAGTATAGTTCTGTTGTGGCTTATCCCTAATGCAATGATGGGATAAATTGAGTATTTAGTAGCATTAGATATAGTGAGCACAAAAGTTGTAGCTGTGTTTGTAACGGGATCATAAGTAAAGTTTACCGGGCTCCACCAGGACTGGAGTTCTTTCTCAAAATCAGTAGCACTGTCCCAAATTATTTTCCTAATTTCAGTAGGGAGAGTGCCTTCTTCGCCTTCTCTTATAATTGAGGCAGCCACCGACTGCATCCATAATTGAGCCTGGATACAACTGAGAGCCAAAGAGAGGTTATTTTGGATCACCCCAAGTGCGTCCGTAATTAACTCGTGGTCCCTTACATTTATTCTTTCCCATGTGGGTAATACACTTGACAACAGCCACTGGTTAGTTCCTAAAGCCAGTAAAGAAGATCGTAAAGGTTGTTGTAATCTAGCCAAATCACTAATTGAGGCCACCAATTTGTTCATTATTACTTCTGAATCAATGCTATTTAAAACTCCCAATCCTGTTCCCAAAACACCGGTCAAGTCTCTTTGTGTTCTTTTCGTAGTAAGAGTTCGTTTTTGTAGCCAGGTTGTCCACCCCTCATATGAGATTTTTAAGAAAGGTGAATAAGCTGGTTGAATATCTGAAACATTGTTTTGCATTGACAATTCAACCTGTTTGAGAGACCATGCCGGGTTAAACAACATTTGTTGCAAGCCTGTATTTCTGATCACATATGGTCCAATTTCAAAGATTTTCGGGTTAAGCGCAACAATTGGTTGGGTAGTAGGTATTATAACGTCTATTTTAAGTTCTCCCCAGTATTTGGTGTTATTTTTACCACATATCACTTTACGGGAGTATTGTACAGCAGTCAAATTTAACCAACAGTCTAAATTTTGATCTTTACACAAAATAGGGCCATGCGGTCCATTTTCATAACTGTTTATAGGTTCAATGCGAGATTCAGTGATTAATCTGCATCTTATTGTGATGTCATTCCCTTGTGGTACCATAAAAGAGGGGGTGACTTCACTTTTACTAGTTAACGTAAAAAGGGTATCTGTGCCAGCATGCGTGACTACTGCAACAAGCATCACTAGGGGTTTAGTTACAACATTTATCTTGAATTTGAATGTAAGGCTTCGTAATCCTCCTGTCAATGGATTAGGTCGCCAATTGTATATCACATAAACTGGCTTAGTCAAAGTAAAAATTGTGCCAACAATCTCCTTGTTCCTTAATACAGAATTTGGTGATTTCAACATTATTGGTGCTAGGGTCTAAGGAGTAATTACCGACATTCTGCTGGCGGCAACACGTAATGAGAGAATCTTGTTTGTTACATTTCCATTCTGTGGTGGGACAGAGTCTCGTTGTAAGATTAGAACTAGGGTCTAATAGATTTCCGGTAATGGTAATTGAAGAAGCTTTCTCATGAAGAGATCCTTCCATCTTTCTGCATCCTACTTGGATTTAACCCAATCAAACAATTCATAATATTCATAGTTCAACACATAACATGCAAACCCTTTATAAATTTTCCATTTTGAAAACCAGTTCTTTTAGCTTTCCAGTTCCCTGTCAAATTTTCTACACAGTCTGAGTTTCAAAGGTCCTTTTTGCATAGATGTCCACTGCTCTGACGGTGCCTTCTTTACTCGAGTATAATGAATCCACGGCTCCACTCCTTCTACCTTAACTGCGGTATAAGTTGTCAACAGTACCTGGAAGGGTCCCTTCCACTTTTCTTGGAGTGGTTCAGAACTCCATGTTCTTATATACACAAAGTCACCCGGCTGGTATGGATGTACAGGCGTATCAAGAGCAAGCAGTCTGGTCAGCACAATATATCTTCTGAGCGCTTCGAGGGTCTTTCCTAAAGAAATCAGATATGTTTTCAAATCTGTTTCCCTTGTTACCCTCATGTCCCCTGGGATTAAAGGAGTTTGGTAGGGTTTGCCATATAATATTTCATATGGACTTACACCATCTTTAGACCTTGGTTGGATTCTTATTCTTAACAGAGCTAATGGCAAAGCCTGTGGCCATTTCAAAGATGTTTCTTGGCAAATTTTACTCATTTATCTTTTCAAGGTCTGATTCATTCTTTCAATCTTCCCGCTTGATTGCGGTCTCCAGGGAGTGTGTAAGTCCCATTTTATCCCCAGAATTTTACTTACTTGCTGGACTATTTCTGCTACAAACTGTGGTCCTCTATCAGAAGACATGCCCAATGGTACCCCAAACCTTGGTATTATCTCTTTTAACAATATTTTAACCACTTCTCTCGCTTTGTTGGTGCGGCAAGGAAAAGCCTCTGGCCATCCAGAAAACGTATCAATCAGTACCAGCAGATATCTATACCCATTTTGTCGGGGTAATTCAGAAAAATCGATTTGCCAATAATCTCCTGGGGAATTACCCTGCTTTGTTACTCCTAAAGGTGCTTTCCTCTGGTTTAAAGGATTATTTTTAAGACAGATCGGGCACTTAGCTATTATTGACTTAATTATTCCTGTCATTCCTACGCACACTACAAATGTTTTCAAATTTGTAACCATAGCATCTACACCCCAATGCGTCTGCTCATGTTGCTCTTTTGTAAGTTTCAACATAATTTGTGGGGTCACTATTACCTGATTTTCTGGTGTTACCCACCATCCTTCTGCATTTTGGGATGCCTTTAAATGCTCTGTCAATTGTTCGTCTAATTTACCATATCTTACTTTTACATTTGGAATTTTTACCTGTTTTACTGGTACCAGTGCAAGGATACCTCGTTCTGCAGCCTCTTTTGCAGCTTTATCCGCCAACCGATTACCTATATTGACAGCCGTCTGACCAAATTGATGAGCTTTGCAATGCATTACGGCCACTTCCTTTGGTTTTTGCACATCTTGTAGGAGCTGAAGAATTTCCTCTTTATGTCTTATAGGTGATCCTTGGGCTGATAACAGCCCTCTTTCTTTCCATATGGCTCCATGGGCGTGGATCACACCAAATGCATATTTGGAGTCAGTCCATATGTTTACTCTCTTCCCTTCAGCCATTCGTAAGGCCTGCTTCAGCGCCACCAATTCTGCTTTCTGCGCTGATGTATTTGCAGGTAGTGTCCCTGACTCCAATATCTTGGTGGTGGTAACAACAGCATACCCGGCCATTCGCCTTCCTTCTTGCACAAAACTGCTTCCATCCGTGAACAGTTCCAGATCAGGATTCTCCAAGGGTTTGTCCTTCAGGTCCGGTCTGCTGGAATAAACTTGTTCAATGGTTAACAGACAGTCATGTTCCAATTTCTCAGTAGGATTTTCTGTTGACAGGAACATTGCTGGATTTACAGTTGCTGTGGTTTTTAATTCCACATCATCTTGTTCCAATAGGACAACCTGATATTTCAACATTCTGCTAGGGGATAACCAATGACCCCCCTTTTGTTCTAAGACAGTTATTACCATATGCGGTACATATACCACTATCTTTTGGCCCATAGTCAATTTTCGGGCTTCCTGAATCAGCAGCACCGTTGCTGCCACGGCACGCAAACATCCCGGCCATCCTTTACTCACGTTGTCAAGTTGTTTGGAGAAGTACCCCACCGGTCACTTCCAAGATCCCAGCCGTTGCGCCAGCACTCCAAGGGCCAGATGTTGCCTTTCGTGTACAAACAGCTCAAAAGGTTTGGTTAGATCAGGTAAACCCAGTGCAGGGGCCGTCATTAATGCCTTTTTGAGTTCTTTAAATGATTTATGGCATTCAGGTGTCCAAGTCAGGTATTGATCTTTAGATTCCTTCAGGGCTTCATATAGGGGTTTCACATACAGTCCATAATTTAAAATCCAGAGTCGGCACCATCCAATCATTCCCAAAAAGGCTCTCAGTTCCTTTGGACTGTTAGGTTCGGGAATCTGACAAATGGCTTCTTTCCTTTCGTTTCCCAATTGTCTTTGTCCTTGTGATATCTCAAATCCCAAATAAATCACTGCTTCTTTCCCTATCTGAGCCTTGTTTCTGGAGACTCTATATCCTCCTTGGCCCAGGAAATTCAATAAACTGATAGTCATTTCAAAACATGTTTCTTTACTTTTTGCTGCTATCAGGATGTCATCCACATATTGTAGTAATATGCCTCCTCCTTGATTCTGTTTCTTCCACATTTCTAATTCCTTTGCCAATTGGTTTCCAAATATTGTGGGGCTATTTTTAAATCCTTGTGGAAGTACAGTCCATGCTAATTGCGTTTTCCTTCCTGTAGTGGGACTCTCCCATTCAAAGGCAAATATGCCTTGACTTTTTGTATCCAGAGGTATGCAAAAGAAGGCATCCTTTAAATCCAGCACAGTAAACCATTTATGTTCCTCCCTCAGAGATGTCAGCAAGGTATATGGATTGGCCACTACTGGGTGTATATTTTGAACTATCTGATTTATGGCCCTTAAATCCTGAACTATTCGATATTCCCTGCCTCCTGATTTCCTTACTGGTAATATAGGGGTATTATATTCTGATTCACATTCTACTAACAGCCCATATTCTAAAAATTTTGTGATTAATTCCTCTAGCCCCTTTCGGGCTTCCCATTTGAGAGGGTACTGTTTTTGTCTTACCGGCTTGGCTCCAGGTTTTAAAGTCACCTTTACCGGTTCTGCCAGTTTGGATCGTCCCGGAACTCCACTTGCCCATACCAGGGGGATAACTGCATTGTCCACTACTTCTGGAATCTGTTCCTCCTTGGGGGAATCCTGTAACATAAACACTCTCGCCTCTATAGCTTTTGATTCTGGTATTAGTAATCTAATTTCTCCATCTTTAAAAATAATTTGTGCCTCTAATTTACTTAATAAATCCCACCCCAATAAAGGCAATGGACATTCAGGCATATATAAAAATTGATGTGTTACCCACTGTTTTTCCAGCTTAAATTTTAACAGTTTCAAGAAAGGCCAGTTCTCTTTTCGCCCTGTCGCACCAACACCCTCTGCTGATTTATAGCTGAGTTTTGCTTTACATGTTTATTATTCTCGGTCAAGATTGCCAGAATTTTCCATCCCTTTGCATTTGTCTGACTTCTTTTTCTTTTTCTCTGTTGTTATACACAGTCCAGGCTACTTCAAGCATTTTACCTAAGTCTCTGGACTCAGCCCCTTCCAATTTCTGAAGCTTTTTCCTTATGTCTGGGGCTGATTGTCCCATAAATATAGAGGCCAATTGTAAAGCTTCCTCGGGTTTCTCTGGGTCCAGATTGGTATATTTTCTAGCAGTCACCTTCAGTCTTTCCATAAAGGCCGAAGGGGATTCATTTAATTCTTGTCTTATTTCATATAATTTAGACCAATTAATTGCTTTTGGCATTGCATGTCTAACGCCAAACAAAATCCACTTCTGGTACCTAGTCAACATTCTTCTGGGCCCCGGCTGATTAGGGTCCCATTTAGGGTTTGTGGATGGAAAATTCTGGTCCACCGATCCTTGTATATTTCCATTAGCATGGGCACTTTCTACTTGTTTTCGGGCTGTGTTTAATACCATTTTCTTTTCAGTGTCTTCCAATAATGTATCCAATATTACTTGCAAATCTTCCCAATCAGGATTTTGGGTTCTAATTATTGTTTCCATTACTTTGGCAACTCTTTCTGGGTCATCCCGATAGGTGCCTGCAGTTTCTTTCCATGTTCTTAAATCGGTTATGGAGAAGGGGACTTTCACCATTACCGGACCCTCGTTGCCAACAGCCTGTCGAAGAGGGGCCTGGAGGGGAGTTAATCCGTCTCCTCCCCCTCTTCCTCTTGTTTTCCCAGCAATTGGGCTAAATCCTTCCGCCGCCTCTTCCACAGGAGGGGCGGAAGCGTTATTGACCCCCAGATTTTGATCCCCTTGATCATTTCCTAACCTCCTGCGAGGTGCAACCAATAATTCAACATCATCATCTTCAAATTCACATTTAAAACATTGTTTACCACTATCACAAGATGAGCAACCTGTTTTCAAATCTTTATCGGGTTCCTGCCCCTTTAATGCCATTACTGCAGAACTAGATGGAACCAATTCACATTGCCTTTGCCATTCCGGATGATTTCGCAGTGTGAAAAACAAAATCCACATATGCCATTTCATTTCATTTACCTTCCCTTTACAAAATAACATTAGTTGCAAAATTGTGTTATACTGCAACGTCCCGTTTTCCGGCCACTTTTCCCCATTCTCTAAAATATACAGTGGCCACCAGTGATTACAATATTCAGTCAACTGTTTCCGAGTCAAAGGATCAATGTTTCCCAGATCTTTCCAATGTTCCAAAATACATCCCAGTGGTGTTTTTCGTGGGATTGATTTCTTACTCGGAAAAGTACCCATCTCTCAAGGACTCAGTGGTTGTGATTGTGCACTATCACAAGCACTAGTCAGAGGGACTCCAACCCATGTTAGATCTCCCTCAGGGATTTCCCCTGCCACCGGAAATCCCAGGGATTTCTGCTGCCACCAGAAATCCCAACCTTGGAGGCTTCCCCTCCCCAGTGGGCCCTGCTCCACAGGCTTTCGCCTAGCAGAGACTTTTACCTGAGACGTCTCCTCAGCCCAACTCTGCGCAGCTTTCACCGCGCCTTACGAGCAGGCCTCCCGTGCTCCTAATGTGGGCCTGTCCCAATGCGGGCCTGTCCCGGTGCGGGCCTGTCCCAATGTGGGCCTGTCCCGGAGAGCCACGGGGCTCCTTGAACCTAGTGTGGGCCTGTCCCAATGCGGGCCTGTCCCGGTGTGGGCCTGTCCCAATGCGGGCCTGTCCCGGTGAGCCACGGGGCTCCTTGAATAAGGCCTTCAACTTGTGCTCTTGGTGCGGGCCTGTCCCGCCACGATGGTAAGAGCAAATATTCAAAAAAACAATATTCAAATCAAATAAGAATGCCTTTACCTCTCCCAGGGGTCTTGCTCAGAGCTCTTCGGTCCGGGGATCGGAGGTTCTCCCCGAGAATTCCCCGGTGCCGGCTGGAGATCCTGCGATCCCACGGATCCGTCGAGGTTCAAAAGCAGGGTCCCATCTGGGTCGCCAGAAACTGTCACCGAAATCCGGGAATAAACCTCGTAACACCAATGTAGTGTTAAAAGGCAGGCATTCTTTATTGCAGCGCTGGATGCACGGGGGATAGTTCCACCTAACGTGCATACCTAGCCTATGAACACGCACATATTTATATTCTCAATACACACATGGTCACAATTACATCACATAGTTACATAGTTACTTCATTATGATTGGTGTAAAACTTTCTCGCTTTGCTTTTAAAGCTATATACTTAAAGAAATTCAGAGAGCATGCCCAGTGAGGGGTGGTCGTACCTTGGAGGTGGGTAGTTTTTAGCATGGAGGTGTGTTTTGGTATTATAATGAGATTATAATGAACAAAGTTCACTCAAAGGACATGATTTTGACAGAAAATGAAATATTATTTGGCTCATGTACCAACCATACAGTTTATCAGTTCCATGGTACATACCAACCTCTCAGGTTCTCATTCCTAAAATGTTTTTCTCATTCCTTATTACTGCTAATAATCTCATCTTGATCCCATCACCATGGTTAAAAAGTTAAACACATCGGTTACATTGGTGCGGGCCTGTCCCGCCATGGTGGTAAGAGCAAATATCCGGATCAAATAACAACAGGACGTCCAAACCAAATACCAAATTCCAAACCCGGATGTCCTACAGACTTTCGTCTGATGGGATCAAATCCTTCCCTTAGGTACCTTTATAGCCCAACCCCGTGAGATTTTCGTCACGCCTTACAATCAGGCAACCTTAACCCGTGCTCTTGGTGCGGGCCTGTCCCGCCATGGTGGTAAGAGCAAGTATCCAGATCAAATAAGAATGCCTTTACCTTTCCCAGGGGTCTTGCTCAGAGCTCTTTGGTCCGGGGATCGGAGGTCCTCACCAAGAATTCCCCGGTGCCGGCTGGAGGTCCTGCGATCCCGCAGATCCGTCGAGGTTCAGAAGCAGTGTCCCATCTGGGTTGCCAAAAACTGTCACCAGAATCGGGAATAAAACTCCTTAACACCAATGTAGTATTAAAGAGCAGGCATTCTTTATTGCAGCGCGGATGCCCGGAGGATAGCTCCGCCTATCATGCATACAGCCGACTACAACCAGTGAGGGTTGTATTGCCCCAAATCATACATATTCATTATGTTTCCCGGAACTCATTATAATATTTGCATCTTAATTATGTGTGCGCTTTAAGTCTCTGGTGGTCCCTAGTGGTTTGCTGAAGAGGTGCTTTTGGTGTCCTTTTTCATGAACTTCCGAGTCTTTCTTCCCTATATGGTCATGAGTTGGCTCATCGAGCAATCTTGTCACAGTGTGTTGCAAGAGGTGTTTCCTGACTCTTATCTGGTGGTCTTATCTGGCATCTGTTGTTAGGTCGTTTGTAAGTAATCCTCCAGGTAGGGTGTTCTTTCAACAGTAACTGAAGGCGGACACTCAGCCCACAATCAGACAGTCCCGGAGCCCAGCCAAACCACACCTCCCTGACTAGCCCCCTTTTATCCTGAGCATGACATCACATGGTATGGAATAGTCCCCTGGCCAGCTTGGGTCACCTGCCCTGGCTCCTTGTGAAAATTAACTCTATCCCAGCTGAAACCAGGACACCTTTTTTTCAAAGAAAGGAATTCTGGAGAGAAGAGCTTGGTTGTTGCTCTTATTGCATCCTGTTAGTCCTGTCAGGTTCCTTACTTAACTGTTATATCAAGTAGCCAGTTCTGTATCTCATTAAAACCATCTGTATCATAGAATCTTAAGGTTGGAAAAGACCTCTAAGATCATCAAGTCCAACCGTCGACCCAGCACCACCATGTCTACTAAACCATGTCCCAAAGTGTCACGTCTACACGTTTTTTGAACACCTCCAGGGATGGTGACTCCACCACCTCTCTGGGCAGCCTGTTCCAATGCCTGACCACTCTTTCGGTGAAGAAATTTCTCCTAATATCCAATCTAAACCTCCCCTGGTGCAACTTGAGGCAGTTTCCTCTTGTCCTATCGCTAGTTACTTGGGAGAAGAGACCAACACCCACCTGGCTACAACCTCCTTTCAGATAGTTGTAGAGAGCAATAAGGTCTCCCCTCAGCCTCCTCTTCTCCAGGCTAAACCACCCCAGTTCCCTCAGCTGCTCCTCATAAGACCTGTGCTCCACTCCCTTGACCAGCTTCATTACCCTTCTCTGGACATGCTCCAGCACCTCAATGTCCTTCTTGTACTAAGGGGCCCAAAAGTGAACACAGTACGCGAGGTGCAGCCTCACTAGAGCCAAGTACAGGGGCACAATCCCTTCCCTAGTCCTGCTGGCCACACTATTCCTGATACAAGCCAGGATGCTGTTGGCCTTCTTGGCCACCTGGGCACACTGCTGGCTCATGTTCAGCCGGCTGTCAACCAGCACCCCCAGGTCCTTTTCCACCAGGCAGCTTTCCAGCCACTCATGCCCAAGCCTGTAGCATTGCATGGGGTTGTTGTGACCGAAGTGCAGGACTCAACACTTAGCCTTGTTGAAACTCATATAGTTGGCCTCGGCCCATCGATGCAGCCTGTCCAGATCCCTCTGCAGAGCTTTCCTACCCTCAAGCAGATCCACACTCTGGTTTAGATTGGATATTAGGAGAAATTTCTTCACCGAAAGAGTGGTCAGGCATTGGAACAGGCTGCCCAGAGAGGTGGTGGAGTCACCATCCCTGGAGGTGTTCAAAAAACGTGTAGACGTGACACTTTGGGACATGGTTTAGTAGACATGGTGGTGCTGGGTCGACGGTTGGACTTGATGATCTTAGAGGTCTTTTCCAACCTTAAAGATTCTATGATTCTATGATTATTCCATGCTGCTTCGGGAGCTTGCGGCTGGTATATCTGGCATGGTCTGTGCTCGCTATCTGTGAGTTGAAAATGTCGATTTCAAGGAAGTTGCTGGGCACCAGTTGCTGAAGCCACTTCTAGTTCCATAATCGCTGCACTTTGCTCAGTGTCATCAAACTTCATCCTTCATTATTTTGGGTGATTCTTACAGTAATATCATTGATACAGTATATCGCAATTGTAGTAGTGATGACATACAATGGCAGGGTTATTTAGCAATTAACATCATACAATGTAATTTATTGGCTATTCTCACACAAAATCAAATCCCCTTGAGGTACACATCGGACTTCCCCATCCTTCCGCATCACCCACCAAGTGCACCCAGGTCCTTGAGCAAAAGCAATCCCAAGGATGGGTTTGCCTTTGCCAGACTGTCTTCCCCAACGTATTCTTCATGCGCACTACAGGGACGTTATCTCCTTCTACAGTACGTAAAAGGTTTTATTGGGCAGGGCTAGCTCGATTGGTAGACCCCCTCGTGCTAACTAACCAGGTGGCCTTTGCTAAATGTGTATCCCAGTGTTTGAGGGTCCCATCACCCATTGCTCTCAGTGTAGTCTTTAGCAGTCCATTGTATCGTTCGATTTTCCCAGAGGCTGGTGTGTGATAGGGGATGTGATACACCCACTCAATGCCATGCTCTTTGGCCCAGGTGTCTATGAGGTTGTTTCAGAAATGAGTCCCATTGTCTGATTCAATTCTTTCTGGTGTGCCATGTTGCCATAGGACTTGCTTTTCAAGGCCCAGGATAGTGTTGCAGGCGGTGGCATGGGTCATGCGGTATGTTTCCAGCCATCTGGTGTTTGCTTACACCGTTGTAAGTACGTAGTGCTTGCCTTGGCGGGTTTGTGGGAGTGTGATGTAATCAATCTGCCAGGCCTCCCCATATTTATATATAACCATCATTGTCCATACCAGAGAGGCTTTAACCACTTGGCTTGCTTGCAGCGCATGTTTCACATTCATGGATAATCTGCGAAATAGCGTCCATGGTCAAGTCCACTCCTCAATCACAAGCCCATCTATATGTTGCATCTCTTCCTTGATGGCCTGAGGTGTCATGGGCCCAACGAGCTATAAATAAGTCACCCTTATGTTGCCAGTCCAGATCTACCTGAGCCACTTCAATCTTGGCAGCCTGATCCACCAGCTGGTTGTATTGATGTTTCTCAGTGGCCTGACTCTTGGGTACATGGGCATCTACGTGACATACTTTCACAACCAGCTTCTCTAGCTGGGCAGCAATATCTTGCCACAGTGGGGCAGCCCTGATGGGTTTGCCTCTACATTGCTGGTTGTTCCGCTTCCATTGCTGTAACCACCCCCACAGGGCATTGGCCACCATCCATGAGTCAGTACAGAGATAGAGCACTGGCCACTTTTCTCTTTCAGCAATATCTAAAGCCTAGTTGGATGGCTTTCACCTCTGCAAACTAGCTCGATTTACCTTCTCCTTCAGCAGCTTCTGCGACTTGTCTTGTAGGACTCCATACAGCAGCCTTCCACCTTCGATGCTTTTCCACAATGCGACAGGACCCATCAGTGAAGAGGGCATATTGCTTCTCATGTTCTGGCAGTTTATTATACGGTGGGGCTTCTTCAGCACATGTCACTTCCTCTTCTGGTGACATTCCAAAACCTTTCCCTTCTGGCCAGTCTGTGATCACTTCCAGAATTCCTGGGTGATTGGGGCTTCCTATTCGAGCCCGCTGTGTGATCAGTGCCACCCACTTACTCCACATAGCATCGGTTGCATGGTGCGTAGAGGGGGCCCTCTCTTTGAACATCCAGCCCAGCACCGGCAGTTGGGGATGCTAACAGAAGCTGTGCTTCAGTGCCAATCACTTCTGAAGCAGCTCGAACCCCTTCATAGGCTGCCAATATCTCTTTTTCAGTTGGAGTGTAGCAGGCCTCAGATCCTCTGTATCCCCGACTCCAAAACCCCAGGGGTCAACCTCGAGTGACCCCTGGTGCTTTCTGCCAGAGAATCCAGGTAGGGCCATTCTCCCCGGCTGCGGCGTAGAGTACATTTTTTACATCTGGTCCTGCCCAGACTGGCCTACGGACTATTACATGAACAATTTCCTGTTTAATTTGTTCAAAGCCTTGTCGTTGCTCAGGGCCCCATTTGAAATCATTCTTCTTCTGGGTCACCTCGTAGAGAGGGTGTGTTGGGTTTGCATGGCAAGGTTTTGGTAGCTGGGGGGGCTCTACAGGGGTGGCTTTTGTGAGAAGCTGCTAGAAGCTTCCCCTGTGTCTGATAGAGCCAATGCCAGCTGGCTCCAAAACAGACCCGCCGCTGGCCAAGGCCCAGCCAATCAGCACTGTAGCCCGTGGGAGAGACTCACGTTGGAGAAGTTCGTGAAGGACTGTCTCCCATGAGAGGGACTCCACGCTGGAGCAGGGGAACGATGAGAGGAGTCCATCCCCTGAGAAGGAAGAAGTGGCAGAGACAACGTGTGATGAACTGACCGTAACCCCCATTCCCCGTCCCCCTGTGCCACTGAGGGGGGGCAGAGGTTGAAGCCGGGAGTGAAGTTGAGCCCGGGAAGATGGGAGGGGTGGGGGGAGGTGTTTTAAGATTTGATTTTATTTCTCATTCCTCTACTCTGTTTTGCTTAGTAATAAATTAGATGAATTTCCTCTCTAAGTTCAGTCTGTTTTGCTCGTGACGATAATTAGTGAGTGATCTCTCCCTGTCCTTATCTCGACCCATAAGCTTGTTGTTATACTTTTTCTCCCCTGTCTAGAGAAGGAGGGGAGTGATAGAGCAGCTCTGGTGGACACCTGGCCCCCAGCCAGGGTCAACCCACTGCAGAGGGCTTACAATCAGACTGTAGTTTGGGATATGCATCCTCCAAAAACCCACAACTCCTAAGAAAGCTTGTGGTTCCTTTTTGCTCGTCAGTGCAGACATAGCTGTTATTTTGTTGATCACATCCATTGGGATCTGACGACGCCCATCTTGCCATCTTATTCCTAAAAACTGGATCTCCTGTGCAGGTCCCTTGACCTTACTTCATTTTATGGCAAAACCAGCTTTCAGCAGGATTTGGATTGTTTTCTTCCTTTTCTCAGAAACTTCTTCTGCTGTGTTGCCTCATATGATGATGTTGTCAATGTATTGCAGGTGTTCTGGAGCTTCACCCTGTTCCACTACCACCAATGGGATCGAGAAAAATGCATTTGTGATATCAGTTGTGGCATAGCACTTGCCTGCCTTTGACTCCAGTTTGTATTGAAGTTCTAGCATGTCTGGCATGGCAGCACTCATCAGTGGTGTGATTTCATTCAGGCCACGATAGTCTACTGCCAGTCTCCACTCTCCATTGGACTTCTGCACTGGCCATATGAGACTGTTAAAGGGTGAATGAGTTCTGCTGATCATTCCTTGGCTCTCCAGTTGACAAATCAGCTTATGGATGTGGATCAGGGAGTGTCGGTTGGTGCGATATTGCTGTCGGTGCACCGTTGTGGTAGCAATTGGCACCTGTTGTTCTTCGACCCTCAGCAACCCCACAACAGATGGGTTCTCTGAGAGACCAGACAAGGTAGACTACTATTCAATTTCCTCCGTCTCCAAGGCAGCTATGCCAAAAGCCCACCAGTGCCCTTCTGGGTCCTTGAAATACCCTCTCCAGAAATATTCTATGCCAAGGATGCACGGAGCTTCTGGACCAGTCACAATGGGGTGCTTTTGCCTCTCATTCCCAGTTAGACTCACTTCGGCCTCCAATACAGTTCGCTGTTGGGATCTCCCTGTCCCTCCAGAAATACAGATGGGTTCTGCCCCTTTATAACTTGATGGCATTAGGGTACGCTGTGCACCGGTGTCCACTAGAGCCTTATACCTCTGTGGATCTGATGTGCTAGGCCATCGAATCCACACGGTCCAGTAAACCCGGTTGTCCCTTTCCTCCACCTGGCTGGAGGCAGGGCCCCCCTAATCCTGCTCATTGTATTCGTTACTTGCTTCTTGCAAAAATGACTTAGAAGTCTCTTCAAGAGGATCATAAGTACGATCAGGCCTTCCACTTGGTCTGGGGGACTGCCCGCTGGAAACTGGAGCAGCATTTTTCCTGTAAGAATCCCCTTTTGTGATTGTTTTTCCTTGCAACTCACGTACTCGTCCCCGTAGGGTTGAGGTAGGTTTTCCGTTCCACTTCCTCATGTCCTCTCTGTGGTCACACAGGTAAAACCACAGCATGCCTTGTGGTGTGTACCGTCTATATCCTCTCTCTTGAGTGGAGTAATGCTTACTCCTAATAGCTGACATACTGGTCTGTATAGATGGGAATAGGATCTATCCTCTTTGAGTTGCTGGACCAGATTCTTGACAGCCAAGACGAAGGAGGAAGAGGGATTTTCTTCGTATTGCTGGAGTCAGCCAGCCACTTCATCCACCATTGGCCCCTCTTCGTCTTCCCAGTCCATTACTGCTAATGAATTTGCATGCGACGTGCTGGTTTCAGCAGGGATAAGAGTTAATTTTCTTCCTAGCAGCTGTTATATTGCTATTTTTTGGATTTAGGATGAGAATAATGTTGGTTAGGTTGCCTGGAAGGCGGGGTTGCTTTAGCTACCAGCCAGGTTAAACCATGACAGCTCCGTACAAGCTTCCGCCACGTGGGTCGTGTGCAGTGGACTTCATCTGGATCTGTGGGTAACTGTGCATTGTCCGGGTCATTTCCAGAAGATCTGAGGGACCTACTGTTTCTATCATTGTTTATTCAATAAGTATAAAGGTTTTAAAGGCCAGTTGTAATCTTAAAAGAACAAGTAATTGGTTTATGTTTCTGCTTTCTATGTTGGAAGTCACCCTTCAAAAGGCATGTTTTGGGGTATTTTTCAGTCTAGTTTTGTTTCTTCATGGGCACATTCTTTAGTAGCAGTGGATTGGAAGTGTCAAATCTCCCAATTCCTAGGACAAATGGATCCAGGAGCTGTAACCAGTAATTTGACTAGTTGTTCTGGTAATGCATCTCTCGTCTTACTGGTTGTTGTATTGATGGTTGTGACTAAACGTATCAGTGTAGAGTTAGTACTCTAACACAGATAATCCTGGTAACTCTTCCAGTAAGAGATTTTTTTTTTTTCCTCTTCCTCACCCCCAGATAACTATTATTTTTAAATCATACCGAGACTGTACAGATCAGAAAGTATATCAAGCAGTGACTGATGACTTACCTGCAGCTTTTGTGGATGGCACAAGCGGAAGCGATAGAAACACCAAGAGCTTGCGAATTGTGGAAAAAGTTGGTGGCAAATATGTCGAAATGCATGCCAGGTACATCGGAACCACAGTGTATATACGCCAACTTGGACACTACTTAACGATGGCCATTCGCATGCCTCAAGAGTTTGCTATGGCCTACGAGGAGAGTCAGGATCTGCAGCTATGTGTGAATGGTTGCCCTTCAAGTGAATGTATTGATGATAGTGGCCACTTGCCATTGTCTGTCATGGGGCAATTACTCCCCCAGTCAGGTGCTACTCATCCCTGGTCAGTGTACACACTAGAAACTGCCACCACCAAATGCCATGAGAAGATACTGGTGAAGGACATCTATTTTTACTCATGTGTGTTTGACCTACTCACAACTGGTGATGTTAACTTCACAGCTGCTGCTCACAGTGCCTTGAAGGATGTGGAGGCATTGCACCCCAGAAAAGAGCACTGGCATATCTTTCCCAGCAATGAAAGTGGTGGTGGTGTGGGCAAGGGTAGCAAATTCTTTGTTAGTCCTGGTCTTGTGTGCTTGATCCTTGCTGCATTTTTGTAGGGAGGGGTTTGTCTATAACAAAGTTTTTAAATATATATTGTCATAATATATTGAGTAAAGAGGAGTATATACGTATATACCATGTATATGAAGGGATGCTTTGTCTTGGGCTACCCACCAGACTGTATATATTGTGTTACTGTTTTCATGTACGTTGGATGTAGTATTCTTTGTATCTATTTGTTTTGCAGTTGGTGAAATGTTTTATAATGTCCCCGAATAGAAAGAACTTTATTTTTATGTATTTCAATATTTATGCATTTATCTGAGTAATTATGCATTATACATATGTGCATATACCCAGTGCTCCTGCTTGACTTCACAAAATTTTGTTAATATATTAACTTGTTTATTTTTCTATCCTTTCTATTACTGCAGAGGTCAGCACCTCTCTTCTGTAATGACATTGGTAATTTGTTGGGTTCTCTAGTTAAATCCATTAAGAATGGGATCTTGTTCTGTCCCTTAAACAAATGTTCCTCCCTTTGGAGAGAGAGTATGAAGCACTACCCATTAGCACAGAAAACCATCTTGGATAATTCTGCATCTCCTAAACATAGCATTTATGCTGCAGAGACATGAATCACAGAACTTGTTTTATAATTCTGACATTCTAATTCCATAGCATGAGCTTCGGAAGAAGAAAAGTACTTACACCATCTCTCATAATGCATTGGAGTTTTTTGTGTGTGGCTGAACTTCCTCATTGGTGCACTGAATTTAAAGAGCTCATGGCTGAAAGCTAGTGGATAAAGCCTAGCATTGCTGCACTAATGCTCATACTTAATAGGTGTCGTTTATTAGTTAACTTTGTCCATGGATTTCATGAGTGTGTGTGTCTGTATATGTATACTAGTGTTGAACCGTGAGCCCTTCAAATAAGTAATATTTCAGAAATGTAGTACTTCCTCTAAAAAGTTTTCATTTTCTTGTTTCTGCTGTGGGATTTCTTGAGAAAATGTTATTTGCACGTGTTCGTTCTTGAAGTCTAACATAGCTAAGAGAGCTTGGTTAATTAATTGAAGTTAATGCCAAATGTGGATATTTTGAAGCTTATGAATGGTCTCAGAGGAGAATGAGCTTAGAGGGAACACTGATTTTCACAGACACTAGGAATGGCTGTCTTAGCTGCAGATTTTATTTTCATGCATAGAAACCCCACAATGTGTCAGTTCTTGCTAAACCTTTTACACGTGTCTCATAAATATACTAGTAAGTATATGATTGTATACAAGAGTGACTGTGCAGTGTGTAAATACTCTTAAATTATTCTGATAGAAGAATAAAGTTGCCTACCCTGCTGAGGAACATCTGTAATGTGGTATAAGTGACCCCTGGTGGGATGCAGAGAAATTGGGGATGTGGGTTGTGCACTGGGCAGGCAATCTATAACCCAAAGCCCCATACCCCATATTTATTTTTTAGTCATCATTTGCTGCATAGGAATGTGCTGAATACAATAATTCTACTTCCTTGTAGATACTTATTTTCCTCTTCTAAATTAGCCGTGTAGTAAAATCTATGATCAGCAGTTGCAAACCAGGCCAGTTTATTGAAACCAACAGCAGGAAGCATTCCCTCGGAATCCTGCTTATATGCTCTTCCTTTGCAGTATTTACAGAGATATTTAGAAGAGCTTAGGCACAGTGGTCTGATGTTGCTGTGTCTGTCTTGAGAAATGTTATGAAAATCCTCTTTTAGAGTTACTGGATAACTCTCAAACCAGAAGAAGCTTTGGAGAGAAAATTGCTGTAAAACTGAAGAGGAAATGGAGGGACTGAAAGAATAAATGGTAAGGAAGAGTCCATAAGATTACAGAACTTTGTATAACAAGATGATCTGCTCAGCATGCATGGGAGTTTTAATATTTCAACTGCAAGGCTCTAATCACTTAGCATGAGCATAAATTGAAAGTGCCAAAGCTTAAAACAAGTTATATCAGATGTATATCTAGAAAGATAGACCTAATAAACACAACTTAGAATGTTGTTTTTCCTAGGCTTTTGTTAGAGCTTGTCTTGGTTTCAGCAGGGATAGAGTTAATTTTCTTCCTAGCAGCTGGTATAGCACTATGTTTTGATTTAGTATGAAAATAATGTTGATAATACACTGATGTTTTTAGTTGTTGCCAAGCAGTCAAGGATTTTCAGCTTCTCATACTGCCCTGCCAATGAGAAGGCAGGGGGTGCCCAAGAAGCTGGGAGGGGACACAGCCAGGACAGCTGACCCAGACCAGCCGAAAGGATATTCCATACCATATGACATCATACTCAGTATGTAATGAGTTTGGCTGGGAGATGAAGTGGTTCGGGAACTAGCTGAGCATCGGCTTTCGGTGGTGAGCAATTGTGCTATGCATCAATTATTTTGTATATTCTATTATTACTGTTGTTATTATTATTGTCATCTTCCTTTTCTGTCCTATTAAACTGTCTTTATCGCAACTCACAAGTTTTACCTTCGTTTCTTTTCGATTCTCTCCCCCATTCCACTGTGTGGGGCAGGTAGTGAGGGAACAACTGTGTGGTCGTTTAGCTGCCTGCTGGGTTAAACCACAACAGTCCTTTTGGCACCCAAGGTGGGGCATGAAAGGTTGAGATAACAACAGATCTGACCAGAGCATGTTAAAACAAATTGGCTATAAGGATTCATTATATTAGTTTAACCTCGCCTTCCAGGCAACCTGACCAACATTATTCTCATCCTAAATCCAAAAAATAGCAATATAACAGCTGCTAGGAAGAAAATTAACTCTTATCCCTGCTGAAACCAGCACGTCGCATGCAAATTCATTAGCAGTAATGGACTGGGAAGACGAAGAGGGGCCAATGGTGGATGAAGTGGCTGGCTGACTCCAGCAATACGAAGAAAATCCCTCTTCCTCCTTCGTCTTGGCTGTCAAGAATCTGGTCCAGCAACTCAAAGAGGATAGATCCTATTCCCATCTATACAGACCAGTATGTCAGCTATTAGGAGTAAGCATTACTCCACTCAAGAGAGAGGATATAGACGGTACACACCACAAGGCATGCTGTGGTTTTACCTGTGTGACCACAGAGAGGACATGAGGAAGTGGAACGGAAAACCTACCTCAACCCTACGGGGACGAGTACGTGAGTTGCAAGGAAAAACAATCACAAAAGGGGATTCTTACAGGAAAAATGCTGCTCCAGTTTCCAGCGGGCAGTCCCCCAGACCAAGTGGAAGGCCTGATCGTACTTATGATCCTCTTGAAGAGACTTCTAAGTCATTTTTGCAAGAAGCAAGTAACGAATACAATGAGCAGGATTAGGGGGGCCCTGCCTCCAGCCAGGTGGAGGAAAGGGACAACCGGGTTTACTGGACCGTGTGGATTCGATGGCCTAGCACATCAGATCCACAGAGGTATAAGGCTCTAGTGGACACCGGTGCACAGCGTACCCTAATGCCATCAAGTTATAAAGGGGCAGAACCCATCTGTATTTCTGGAGGGACAGGGAGATCCCAACAGCGAACTGTATTGGAGGCCGAAGTGAGTCTAACTGGGAATGAGAGGCAAAAGCACCCCATTGTGACTGGTCCAGAAGCTCCGTGCATCCTTGGCATAGAATATTTCTGGAGAGGGTATTTCAAGGACCCAGAAGGGCACTGGTGGGCTTTTGGCATAGCTGCCTTGGAGACGGAGGAAATTGAATAGTAGTCTACCTTGTCTGGTCTCTCAGAGAACCCATCTGTTGTGGGGTTGCTGAGGGTCGAAGAACAACAGGTGCCAATTGCTACCACAACGGTGCACCGACAGCAATATCGCACCAACCGACACTCCCTGATCCACATCCATAAGCTGATTTGTCAACTGGAGAGCCAAGGAATGATCAGCAGAACTCATTCACCCTTTAACAGTCTCATATGGCCAGTGCAGAAGTCCAATGGAGAGTGGAGACTGGCAGTAGACTATCGTGGCCTGAATGAAATCACACCACTGATGAGTGCTGCCATGCCAGACATGCTAGAACTTCAATACAAACTGGAGTCAAAGGCAGGCAAGTGCTATGCCACAACTGATATCACAAATGCATTTTTCTCGATCCCATTGGTGGTAGTGGAACAGGGTGAAGCTCCAGAACACCTGCAATACATTGACAACATCATCATATGAGGCAACACAGCAGAAGAAGTTTCTGAGAAAAGGAAGAAAACAATCCAAATCCTGCTGAAAGCTGGTTTTGCCATAAAATGAAGTAAGGTCAAGGGACCTGCACAGGAGATCCAGTTTTTAGGAATAAGATGGCAAGATGGGCGTCGTCAGATCCCAATGGATGTGATCAACAAAATAACAGCTATGTCTGCACTGACGAGCAAAAAGGAACCACAAGCTTTCTTAGGAGTTGTGGGTTTTTGGAGGATGCATATCCCAAACTACAGTCTGATTGTAAGCCCTCTGCAGTGGGTTGACCCTGGCTGGGGGCCAGGTGTCCACCAGAGCTGCTCTATCACTCCCCTCCTTCTCTAGACAGGGGAGAAAAAGTATAACAACAAGCTTATGGGTCGAGATAAGGACAGGGAGAGATCACTCACTAATTATCGTCACGAGCAAAACAGACTGAACTTAGAGAGGAAATTCATCTAATTTATTACTAAGCAAAACAGAGTAGAGGAATGAGAAATAAAATCAAATCTTAAAACACCTCCCCCCACCCCTCCCATCTTCCCGGGCTCAACTTCACTCCCGGCTTCAACCTCTGCCCCCCCTCAGTGGCACAGGGGGACGGGGAATGGGGGTTACGGTCAGTTCATCACACGTTGTCTCTGCCACTTCTTCCTTCTCAGGGGATGGACTCCTCTCATCGTTCCCCTGCTCCAGCGTGGAGTCCCTCTCATGGGAGACAGTCCTTCACGAACTTCTCCAACGTGAGTCTCTCCCACGGGCTACAGTGCTGATTGGCTGGGCCTTGGCCAGCGGCGGGTCTGTTTTGGAGCCAGCTGGCATTGGCTCTATCAGACACAGGGGAAGCTTCTAGCAGCTTCTCACAAAAGCCACCCCTGTAGAGCCCCCCCAGCTACCAAAACCTTGCCATGCAAACCCAACACACCCTCTCTACGAGGTGACCCAGAAGAAGAATGATTTCAAATGGGGCCCTGAGCAACGACAAGGCTTTGAACAAATTAAACAGGAAATTGTTCATGTAATAGTCCGTAGGCCAGTCTGGGCAGGACCAGATGTAAAAAATGTACTCTACGCCGCAGCCGGGGAGAATGGCCCTACCTGGATTCTCTGGCAGAAAGCACCAGGGGTCACTCGAGGTTGACCCCTGGGGTTTTGGAGTCGGGGATACAGAGGATCTGAGGCCTGCTACACTCCAACTGAAAAAGAGATATTGGCAGCCTATGAAGGGGTTCGAGCTGCTTCAGAAGTGATTGGCACTGAAGCACAGCTTCTGTTAGCATCCCCAACTGCCGGTGCTGGGCTGGATGTTCAAAGAGAGGGCCCCCTCTACGCACCATGCAACCGATGCTATGTGGAGTAAGTGGGTGGCACTGATCACACAGCGGGCTCGAATAGGAAGCCCCAATCACCCAGGAATTCTGGAAGTGATCACAGACTGGCCAGAAGGGAAAGGTTTTGGAATGTCACCAGAAGAGGAAGTGACATGTGCTGAAGAAGCCCCACCGTATAATAAACTGCCAGAACATGAGAAGCAATATGCCCTCTTCACTGATGGGTCCTGTCGCATTGTGGAAAAGCATCGAAGGTGGAAGGCTGCTGTATGGAGTCCTACAAGACAAGTCGCAGAAGCTGCTGAAGGAGAAGGTAAATCGAGCTAGTTTGCAGAGGTGAAAGCCATCCAACTAGGCTTTAGATATTGCTGAAAGAGAAAAGTGGCCAGTGCTCTATCTCTGTACTGACTCATGGATGGTGGCCAATGCCCTGTGGGGGTGGTTACAGCAATGGAAGCGGAACAACCAGCAATGTAGAGGCAAACCCATCAGGGCTGCCCCACTGTGGCAAGATATTGCTGCCCAGCTAGAGAAGCTGGTTGTGAAAGTATGTCACGTAGATGCCCATGTACCCAAGAGTCAGGCCACTGAGAAACATCAATACAACCAGCTGGTGGATCAGGCTGCCAAGATTGAAGTGGCTCAGGTAGATCTGGACTGGCAACATAAGGGTGACTTATTTATAGCTCGTTGGGCCCATGACACCTCAGGCCATCAAGGAAGAGATGCAACATATAGATGGGCTTGTGATTGAGGAGTGGACTTGACCATGGACGCTATTTCGCAGATTATCCATGAATGTGAAACATGCGCTGCAAGCAAGCCAAGTGGTTAAAGCCTCTCTGGTATGGACAATGATGGTTATATATAAATATGGGGAGGCCTGGCAGATTGATTACATCACACTCCCACAAACCCGCCAAGGCAAGCACTACGTACTTACAACGGTGTAAGCAAACACCAGATGGCTGGAAACATACCGCATGACCCATGCCACCGCCTGCAACACTATCCTGGGCCTTGAAAAGCAAGTCCTATGGCAACATGGCACACCAGAAAGAATTGAATCAGACAATGGGACTCATTTCTGAAACAACCTCATAGACACCTGGGCCAAAGAGCATGGCATTGAGTGGGTGTATCACATCCCCTATCACACACCAGCCTCTGGGAAAATCGAACGATACAATGGACTGCTAAAGACTACACTGAGAGCAATGGGTGATGGGACCCTCAAACACTGGGATACACATTTAGCAAAGGCCACCTGGTTAGTTAGCACGAGGGGGTCTACCAATCGAGCTAGCCCTGCCCAATAAAACCTTTTACGTACTGTAGAAGGAGATAACGTCCCTGTAGTGCGCATGAAGAATACGTTGGGGAAGACAGTCTGGCAAAGGCAAACCCATCCTTGGGATTGCTTTTGCTCAAGGACCTGGGTGCACTTGGTGGGTGATGCGGAAGGATGGGGAAGTCCGATGTGTACCTCAAGGGGATTTGATTTTGTGTGAGAATAGCCAATAAATTACATTGTATGATGTTAATTGCTAAATAACCCTGCCATTGTATGTCATCACTACTACAATTGCGATATACTGTATCAATGATATTACTGTAAGAATCACCCAAAATAATGAAGGATGAAGTTTGATGACACTGAGCAAAGTGCAGCGATTATGGAACTAGAAGTGGCTTCAGCAACTGGTGCCCAGCAACTTCCTTGAAATCGACATTTTCAACTCACAGATAGCGAGCACAGACCATGCCAGATATACCAGCCGCAAGCTCCCGAAGCAGCATGGAATAATCATAGAATCATAGAATCTTTAAGGTTGGAAAAGACCTCTAAGATCATCAAGTAAAACCGTCGACCCAGCACCACCATGTCTACTAAACCATGTCCCAAAGTGTCACGTCTACACGTTTTTTGAACACCTCCAGGGATGGTGTGGGGTGCCGGACTTATCCAGGCTTGTTGGTGCCGAATACAGGGCCATTATGACCCAGCAGAAGGGGCCCTGGGGGAGTCCAGCTTGGGCGAGAGCAGGGATTGAGCAACTTGCTTATCTTGCATTGATAAGCACTGGACCTGAACAGGGGCAGGAGATGAGCAATTTGTTCATCTTAACAAGATGCAGCGCCTGACGGGTCTGCTCCTTAATCAACTAAGTGATGCCTGGGGTGAGGGGGAGCCTTCACAGCTTGACGTTACTTTGGTAAAACTAAACAGACCACCGCTCCTCTGTACTGAACGCCTTTGTTCTCTGCCACTTCCCCCCCCAGCCCCGATCAACTGCACAACAAGCCTTGTTAAGGGCCAATCGGCACACAATACCTGACTTAGTCCCACCTCGCCAAAAGTATAAATCTGGCATTTAGAATCCTCTTTTCTGAGGACGAGAACTCCAACTATCCGGACGGGTCGACGGGCCTGGACCTCTCTCCTCCCCAAGCAGGGACGCCTCTTTGGTAAGACTTGCGCCTCCGATTATGTCGGATGTTACCCCGGGAAAACTATCATTAACAAAAGCGCTGAACTATTAACTTGAGCTCAAAATTGTTGCAGTTAGTGCATTTATCAACGGCAATTCCGAACTTTTATATCTGTCGCTTCAATAAATTACCTATTTTTCTTTTCAACTTTGCGAAACTGTTTCAGTGAAAGTCCTTAGTGGGGCTCTGACAGGCAAACGTTGACTCTGATAAGTGGCTACACACATAACCCTTTAGACATAAACCGTTGACCAAGTCTGGGACTAAGACTGGACCTCGCCGCACCTAGGCTCCTCTCTGAGAAGGAGTTTAGAAAGCAAGGGGGTCCTTTCTGAACCTTGTGACTCAACGGGAGGGCCTCCCTCAGCCACACATCAGACTTGTACCCTTTCACGCGACAGTAAAATTGGCGTCACAGACAGGATTGCCATGGATAAACTGCTGCAAAAATATAAGTGTGCACCATCCCAAGTGGGAATAGAATGGGCCCAAAAATTTTGGAAAGATGAGGACAAAGTGATAGAGAGGCTAGAACAGTGTAGAAGTGAGCAAAAGATTAAAAAAGGTAAAGGCAAAGGAATTGTTTGTGCTGTGTTGGGGGCTTTTTTATCCTGTGCACAAAGGGAAATTAAAGAGTCCCCTCCCCCTGAACGAATTGCAGATGTAGAATATGCCTCTCTGAAATCAGAAAATGAAGTATTGAAAACTTCATTGACCTTTGAAAAGGAAAAAGGTGAGAAATTGGGAACACGAGTAGATGCCCTCGTGATTGAAAACCAAAGCTTAAAAACAGAAAATAGGGAACTTAAAATGCTATTAGCCTCAGCGGAAAGGCGAGAAAAACAACTGCAGGAAAAGTTAAATCTTTTTACCGAATCAAATGCCATCCTCGGTCTCGGCTAAACAGATCCGCAAATTAATACACTGTGCAGATCCCGAGACATGGGATGGAGACATCTGGTATGATAACGATAATGATGAACCGGTGGAAGATTTTGATCTTACCCCAGAACCTGTGCCTATACGACCACTGATTAAAACTGAAACTACAAATGAGGGGGATGATGATGTTCGTACTACTGTACGCACTATTCCCTGGTCTCCTGCTGAATTAGCAAAGTTGCAGGAAAAGTATTCCAGGAACCCGGAGGAGTCTGAGATGGAATACGTGTGGCGAGTCTCCCTTACGGGAGGGGACCGAATTTTACTAAGCGAGGAAGAAGCAGGAGGCTATTGGGGCCCTGGAGTGTTTTTAACCACTACACCAGGCAATCATAATTATTCATTAACGACACGGGCTGCCTATTGGGCTGGCGGCATAGACCCGCAAGAAAGAGGAGATCCCCTTGTTATCAAAACATCAGGATTCTCTGACTTGGCTGTGTCTGTACAAAAGGCAGCCTGCATACAAGCAATGTATGAGAGGGATGTGTTAAGGAAATCCCCAATGCTAGCCCCTATTGACCCAGCAAGGTTAACTCCCCTCATCCGTGGCCTCCCGGACAGCCTAAAGACATATGTAGCTAATGTCCAGGATAGGATCAGAGCCACCGGGGAGGCTAATGCTGTACCTTACCGTGCACCCCAAGTTGGGAGACACAGGGATCAGTCAATTCCCACCTGGAGCGAGTCTGTACAAGAGGTAGTGAATTATGGGCGCCGCATGGGTTGGATTGGACTGACCACTGGGAAACCGCCAGAACCACCCCCTCGACGAGTTCGTCAGGTCCACACCACCAAGCCTAAATCAGAGTTCAAACTAAAGTTTGATAAGGAACGTAATGATCTGTGGCGCAGAGCCTTGGCGATGGGAGTGCCATGACAGTTACTATATGGCACATCCACTGCTGATCTCCGAGCTCTGGTACAATCACTAAGCCAAAGAATTGATTCAGTGGGGGGAAGTCAGACGGCTGGAAATAAATCAATTCCTGTTAGATCCTTGCCCTCAGCCCCACAGCAGGAGCTGATTGATTTAGTAGATACTCAAACAAAAAACTTGCATCCCCGGGGAGGACAGTGAGCCACCCTGCCCGGCAAGTGCTAGCTATACAATGGCTCTTTGATAAACATCACGAACCTGTCATTGCTATTCCAGTAGGACCAAGGAGAATTTTTACATATTTCCTCATTGATACGGGTGCTCAAATGTCAGTAATCACCAAGGAGACCGCGGAATGCCTAAATGTGAAACCCGGTCGCCGTAAGGTAAAATTTACAGGGATTGATGGGATCGTAAAGGAATGCCCCACAGCAAAAATTGCCTTGTGGCTCCCAGGCGAGAGCAAATTGACCCGCACTGAAGTACTGGTCGGTGCTGCAAACACCAACATATTGGGATTTGATGTGTTGTATGGCAGAGTGTGGAAACTCCCTGATGGGTCAGTCTGGAGTTTCGCTGGACGAGATGATGGAGAAATAGCATGGCTTGAAGAGGATGAAACTAAAGCTATAAACTTATTAGAGATGTCTATACCTCTACCCCCATCAAGAATTACTAATGTAAAGCAGTACCCCCTGCCAGCAGCCACACATTCGGGCATTGACGGAGTGGTAACAGATTTAGAAAAAAGAGGTATTATCACTCGCACACACTCCCCCTATAATTCTCCTGTCTGGCCAGTAAAAAAGCCAAATGGACAGTGGCGGCTTACAATTGATTATAGGCGATTGAATGCCAATACTGCACCTTTAACAGCAGCCGTACCAAACATTGCAGAATTAGTAACCCAAATTCAGGGAGCATCGCACCCATGGATGGCAACTTTAGATGTCAAAGATATGTTCTTTACGATCCCACTCAAGGAACACTATAAGGCCCAATTCGCTTTTACCTGGAAAGGGGTACAGTACACCTTTAACAGGCTGCCTCAGGGATATAAACACTCCCCCACCATTGCTCACAATGCTTTGGCGAAGGTTTTAGCAGAAATTCCCAGCCCACAGGGTATCACGATCTATCAATATATTGTTGACATACTGATAGGAGGAGAAAACTCAGAGGAAGTCGGGCATACCATGGAAGGTATACAAGAAAAATTGATGACTTTGGGACTAGACTATTCCCCCATCCAAGTGTCAGGGACCTGCCCAGGAGGTTAAGTTCCTGGGAGTTTGGTGGATTAAAGGAGCCGCCTCTGTTCCCCCCGACACCCTGGAAAAAACAGAGCATGGGCAGAATCCATCTAGCATAAAGGAGTTACAGCAAGTTCTGGGAACCTTAGGCTATTGGCGCAAACATATCCCTGGTTTTTCTATTATCGCCCGTCCCTTATACAATCTGCTCAGGAAAGGTAAATCATGGGAATGGACTAAACAGCACGAGACTGCGTCAGAATTGTTAATAAGAGAACTGAGGCTATTTCAACAGCTAGGCCCCTTACACCCGACTGACCCTATCCACGTAGAGTGGGGATTCAGTGAACATGGTTCCCACTGTAACCTATGGCAAAAGGGACCAGAAGGGCCAGAGAGACCGCTAGAGTTTAGCTCCCATTCTTTCAATGACACCGAAATGAGATATTCAGACCTTGAAAAAGGCTTGCTATCCTTAGTGCGAGCAGTGAAAAAAGTGCAACAGATAAGAAAAGGACAGAGTGTGATCATTCGGGGACCTTTCCGTCTTCTGGATATAGTTCGGAAGGGTACGGCACCACCTGCAGGCATTGCCCAGAAGCCTACAGTCCGTAAATGGTACGCCTACCTGGAAAGTATCAATGACATCATGCCTATTACAGAAGACAGCATTAAAGTATCTAAATTGCAGAAAGATATAGACAGCACATTGTTATTCCAAACTCCATCAAGCAAACCATCTCCAATTCAGGAGGCACCTCCTCTGAAGGAAGGCAGTGACCTTAAAGGGGTATGGTTCACTGATGCATCATCTTACAGGCAAAACAAGGAGTGGAATTATAAGGCCGTGGCACTGGAAGTGGCCACAGGGGAAAAGTTAAGCGAAACAGGTAAAGGAAGTGCACAAGTAGGGGAGCTTAGGGCAGTCCTACTAGCCGCCCGACATGGTGCCAGCCATATCTACACCGACTCACATGCTGTTTTTAAAGGAGCCACAGAGTGGGTAGGCCACTGGGCAGTCAATGACTGGCAGGTAAACAGAGTCCCAGTCTGGCAACCAAAAGCTAGAAACAATTGCTAGAAGTAGGAGAACAAAGGCTGCTGCATATCGGATGGGTGAAAGGACATGATCGATCAGCTTCTATTGCTGCCCAGTTCAATCAACAAGTCGATAGCCTCACACGACTACAGAAAATTGATGTCGTGAGTAATGAGCATGAATGGGAAGGCTTGCTTGAATGGTTGCACATAAAACGAGGCCACACTGGGCGAGCCGATTTGTATCGAGAAGGTATAGCCCGAGGATGGCCCATATCAGTAAAGCTGGTTGAGCAAGTAGTAACTGCCTGTTCACAACGTCGTCTGCGACTTAACAAAGATCATCCAAGTAAAGCACCTCCCCTGCATATCCGGGACAAGAAAACACTGTGGCACACCTGGCAGATCGACTACATTGGCCCACTACGACCCTCAGGGGGTAAAAAATACATACTGGTGGGAGTGGAAGTCATTTCAGGAGTTACCATGGCTACAGCTGTCGCAGCTGCCACTGGTGAAAACACACTCCATAGTCTGAAGGAATGGTTTAGTACACTTCCCCTTCCTGAAGAGATTCAAAGTGATAACGGGTCACATTTTTCAGCTACAGTAGTACAAGACTGGGCAAAGGAAGAAGGCATCCGGTGGGTATTCCATACTCCTTACTACCCCCAAGCCAATGGTATCGTGGAGCGAACAAATGGCTTGGTCAAGCGATTTGCTAAAACTCGTGAATCTGGATGGCATCTACGACTGGCCAGTGCCATCTATCAATTAAACAATAGATGGAGCGGAGACGGTTGCCCAAAGATGAAAGCTTTTTGTGCTTCTGCCACAACTTTAGTGCCAAAGGCAGATGTAAAACCTGGGGAATACCCTACTGGCTTTTATGCAGGCCAGCCTGTGCTGGTTAAAATGCCTCACATTGGGCCAGTGGCAATGGTACTAACAACTCCAAAGAAGCTTTATGCTTGGGAAGCGAAAGACAGTTCTGGAAAACTCCATCGAATCAGCACTAGGTGGATAGTACCCAGCTTCTAACCTAATATCTGCCGGTCAAATCAAGACCGAGCACTTCTTTTGTGTTCACAGGTACTCCGAATGACAGGAAATTGCACCTGGGATCACGGACTCCCCTACACCAATCTAGAGTGCCCCCAAGGGCTACTGATTTTTATTTGTTGCGTATTTCTATTTCTAATTCTCATACTCATCTGGAAACCAACGTTTTAATATGGCCATGGTTAACAAAACTGTGATATTGTTTGAGGCCATAGTTGAAATAATTTGTGTGTTTAGTAAAATGTTGGTTTGGAATATATTCCAGGCTTAACTGTGTTTATCATTACTGCTGTTCTGTTTGTACTATTTACTGTTAAGTAGTAACCAAAGTTTTGATTATGAGCCTATTATGTGTAAGTAGTTTTAGGATAAGTTTAATATATATGTACATGTTAGGTAGAGTAATTGTGTGTGTGATCCATAGAGACTATGATCGAAGAAGTAAAAGAACCTTAGAAATGCTACAGGACAACACTGCTTTTAAGCTAATGCAAGGATTTTTTAGGATGATGGAGTGGACTCAGGGTACTACTTGCTTAATGATGCCAACAACCCCTGCGGAGGGACTCCCTTTTATGGTGATTCCTCTTGACCTAAGTGGAGCACTGTCTGATCTGTGGAAAAGAAATGACACTCTAATACAAGACTTAACATGGATGAATGTAGAAAATACTACTTCTTTAAACTATACATATCCCTTGGGCCTTAACCTTAGCACTATATGGGATACCAATTGCACTATGCAATATTGGCCACAGAATCCTTGGATAAACCCACGCAGAGCAGCTGATAACAACAATGTACCTGCAAATGTCAGTTGCACTGAGGTACCTTGGCTTAATCAGCCTCCTCGGCCGTTCTGGGGTTTGCCCATTACATTCCAATATAATGTCCCAGTAGAAGCTGAATGGTGTATTGAGTTTCCCTCTAAGTATGGATCTGACTGTGGCCCACAATCTAATAATTTATCTTGCATATGGACCACCACTGATCACAAAAAACGTTTTGAACAATGGGTGAGGAGACCCCAATATACCATGCCATTGGGACCAGACAGGTTATGGAATTGTACCAACAAAATGAATTGCTCCAATATTGATGATTATCTATGGGTATGGTTTGCCTCAGACCCCTATCATGCCTTACGAAGTATATGTCTGTGTCATAATTATAGTGCTCCAATCCCTGGGCCAGCACCAGACTGTAAAAAGGAGGTGACGCCTGGAAACATCACTGTCTGGTCAGTGTACAATTCTGGTAAATGTAGAATCCCTACGAGACATTATAGGAATGGACACTCCACGCGTAGCGTAGTAGAAAACAGTACGTGTACCACTCTAATGTTACCTGCACCACCTGATACCATATGGGTATGTTCTGATGGACTGATATCGGATTACATTCAACCCTATTGGGATGGGTTGGAATGCACTTTAGGACTTCCAAGTTTATGTCCTACAATAGCTTTTAATTACACTCAATCATTGACGAAAGTAAGAGGGTACAGAACAAAGAGAAACGTATTACCCCCCACGTCATGGCCAAGTTATTATACACTGGGAATGAGGATAAATTTAGCCATGAAAGCATTCTGGGGTCACTGGACAGTAATAGTTAACAATCGACTTCATATAGAAAATCTAACGTGGCAAGTAGAGACTCTTGCTAATTGGACACGAACTGCCATCGAGGCTAGCAACACCCAGCTACAAGCAACCTCACAGATGACCTTACAAAATCGATTGGCCTTGGATATACTACTACTGAAGGAGAACGGCGTTTGTGGGTGGCTAAATAACACCTATCCCGATGAAACTTGTTGTGTTTCAATCCCAAATGTGTCTGTTACCTTGCACGAAGCGATGGATGAGATGAGAAAAATTGCAGACCAGACCCGCGAACTCCGTGAGAAAATGAAACCAGGAGACTGGCAGTGGACTGGGTGGATTTCAAAAGTTTTCACTTGGTTTGGATTAAAAGTGAGTGGATGGATTCAGAATCTAATCCAGTATGCATTAATGTTTATCATAATGATTGTTATTGTTGGAATTGGATTGTCATGTGTGAAAACTATGATAACTAGAGCTGTAACTGCACAAGTCAGGATGCTTCAAGTCTGTGATACTGAATATGTCCCTTTAATACCATCCCCTATTGAAAATTATGAGAATGGAAACACGGGAGAGAGACATGGATCCCTCAACCCGCCTAAATCCAAATTATATGATGTTCCTCTTGGCGAGTTGTGACTAAAGTCACGGGGTGGATAATGTGGGATGCCAGACTTATCCAGGCTTGTTGGTGCCGAATACAGGGCCATTATGACCCAGCAGAAGGGGCCCTGGGGGAGTCCAGCTTGGGCAAGAGCAGGGATTGAGCAACTTGCTTATCTTGCACTGATAAGCACTGGACCTGAACAGGGGCAGGAGATGAGCAATTTGTTCATCTTAACAAGATGCGGCGCCTGACGGTCCACTCCTTAATCAACTAAGTGACGCCTGGGGTGAGGGGGAGCCTTCACAGCTTGACGTTACTTTGGTAAAACTAAACAGACCACCCCACCTCTGTACTGAAGGCCTTTGTTCGCTGCCACTTCCCCCCCCAGCCCCCATCAACTGCACAACAAGCCTTGTTAAGGGCCAATCGACACACAATACCTGACTTAGTCCCACCTCGCCAAAAGTATAAATCTGGCATTTAGAATCCTCTTTTTTGAGGACGAGAACTCCAACTATCCGGACGGGTCGATGGGCCTGGACCTCTCTCCTCCCCAAGCAGGGACGCCTCTTTGGTAAGACTTGCGCCTCCGATTATGTCGGATGTTACCCCGGGAAAACTATCATTAACAAAAGCGCTGAACTATTAACTTGAGCTCAAAATTGTTGCAGTTAGTGCATTTATCAACGGCAATTCCGAACTTTTATATCTGTCGCTTCAATAAATTACCTATTTTTCTTTTCAACTTTGCGAAACTGTTTCAGTGAAAGTCCTTAGTGGGGCTCTGACAGGCAAACGTTGACTCTGATAAGTGGCTACGCACATAACCCTTTAGACAGAAACCCTTGACCAAGTCTGGGACTAAGACTGGACCTAGCCGCACCTAGGTTCCTCTCTGAGAAGGAGTTTAGAAAGCAAGGGGGTCCTTTCTGAACCTCGTGACTCAACGGGAGGGCCTCCCTCAGCCACATATCAGACTTGTGCCCTTTCACGCGACAGTAAAATTGGCGTCACGGACAGGATGGCCATGGATAAACTGCTGCAAAAATATAAGTGTGCACCATCCCAAGCGGGAATAGAATGGGCCCAAAAATTTTGGAAAGATGAGGATAAAGTGATAGAGAGGATAGAACAGTGTAGAAGTGAGCAAAAGATTAAAAAAGGTAAAGGCAAAGGAATTGTTTGTGCAGTGTTGGGGGCTTGTTTATCCTGTGCACAAAGGGAAATTAAAGAGTCCCCTCCCCCCGAAGGAATTGCAGATGTAGAATATGCCTCTCTGAAATCAGAAAATGAAGTATTGAAAACTTCATTAACCTTTGAAAAGGAAAAAGGTGAGAAATTGGGAACACGAGTAGATGCCCTCGTGATTGAAAACCAAAGCTTAAAAACAGAAAATAGGGAACTTAAAATGCTATTAGCCTCAGCGGAAAGGCGAGAAAAACAACTGCAGGAAAAGTTAAATCTTTTACTGAATCAAATGCCATCCTCGGTCTCGGCTAAACAGATCCGCAAATTAATACACTGTGCAGATCCCGAGACATGGGATGGAGACATCTGGTATGATAACGATAATGATGAACCGGAGGAAGATTTTGATCTTACCCCAGAACCTGTGCCTATACGACCACTGATTAAAACTGAAACTACAAATGAGGGGGATGATGATGTTCGTACTACTGTACGCACTATTCCCTGGTCTCCTGCTGAATTAGCAAAGTTGCAGGAAAAGTATTCCAGGAACCCGGAGGAGTCTGAGACGGAATACGTGTGGCGAGTCTCCCTTATGGGGGGGGACCGAATTTTACTAAGCGAGGAAGAAGCAGGAGGCTATTGGGGCCCTGGAGTGTTTTTAACCACTACACCAGGCAATCATAATTATTCATTAACGACACGGGCTGCCTATTGGGCTGGCGGCATAGACCCGCAAGAAAGAGGAGATCCCCTTGTTATCAAAACATCAGGATTCTCTGACTTGGCTGTGTCCGTACAAAAGGCAGCCTGCATACAAGCAATGTATGAGAGGGATGTGTTAAGGAAATCCCCAATGCTAGCCCCTATTGACCCAGCAAGGTTAACTCCCCTCATCAGTGGCCTCCCGGACAGCCTAAAGACATATGTAGCTAATGTCCAGGATAGGATCAGAGCCACCGGGGAGGCTAGTGCTGTACCTTACCGTGCACCCCGAGTTGGGAGACACAGGGATCAGTCAATTCCCACCTGGAGCGAGTTTGTACAAGAGATAGTGAATTATGGGCGCCGCATGGGTTGGATTGGACCGACCACTGGGAAACCGCCAGAACCACCCCCTCGACGAGTTCGTCAGGTCCACACCACTAAGCCTAAATCAGCGTTCAAACTAAAGTTTGATAAGGAACGTAATGATCTGTGGCGCAGAGCCTTGGCGATGGGAGTGCCACGACAGTTACTATACGGCACATCCACTGCTGATCTCCGAGCTCTGGTACAATCACTAAGCCAAAGAATTGATTCAGTGGGGGGAAGTCAGACGGCTGGAAATAAATCAATTCCTGTTAGATCCTTGCCCTCAGCCCCACAGCAGGAGCTGATTGATTTAGTTGATACTCAAACAAAAAACTTGCATCCCCGGGGAGGACAGTGAGCCACCCTGCCCGGCAAGTGCTAACTATACAATGGCTCTTTGATAAACACCATGAACCTGTCATTGCTATTCCAGTAGGACCAAGGAGAATTTTTACATATTTCCTCATTGATACAGGTGCTCAAATGTCAGTAATCACCAAGGAGACCGCGGAATGCCTAAATGTGAAACCCGGTCACCGTAAGGTAAAATTTACAGGGATTGATGGGATCGTAAAGGAATGCCCCACAGCAAAAATTGCCTTGTGGCTCCCAGGCGAGAGCAAATTGACCCGCACTGAAGTACTGGTCGGTGCTGCAAACACCAACATATTGGGATTTGATGTGTTGTATGGCAGAGTGTGGAAACTCCCTGATGGGTCAGTCTGGAGTTTCGCTGGACGAGATGATGGAGAAATAGCATGGCTTGAAGAGGATGAAACTAAAGCTATAAACTTATTAGAGATGTCTATACCTCTACCCCCATCAAGAATTACTAATGTAAAGCAGTACCCCCTGCCAGCAGCCACACATTCGGGCATTGACGGAGTGGTAACAGATTTAGAAAAAAGAGGTATTATCACTCGCACACACTCCCCCTATAATTCTCCTGTCTGGCCAGTAAAAAAGCCAAATGGACAGTGGCGGCTTACAATTGATTATAGGCGATTGAATGCCAATACTGCACCTTTAACAGCAGCCGTACCAAACATTGCAGAATTAGTAACCCAAATTCAGGGAGCATCGCACCCATGGATGGCAACTTTAGATGTCAAAGATATGTTCTTTACGATCCCACTCAAGGAACACTATAAGGCCCAATTCGCTTTTACCTGGAAAGGGGTACAGTACACCTTTAACAGGCTGCCTCAGGGATATAAACACTCCCCCACCATTGCTCACAATGCTTTGGCGAAGGTTTTAGCAGAAATTCCCAGCCCACAGGGTATCACGATCTATCAATATATTGTTGACATACTGATAGGAGGAGAAAACTCAGAGGAAGTCGGGCATACCATGGAAGGTATACAAGAAAAATTGATGACTTTGGGACTAGATATTCCCCCATCCAAGTGTCAGGGACCTGCCCAGGAGGTTAAGTTCCTGGGAGTTTGGTGGATTAAAGGAGCCACCTCTATTCCCCCCGACACCCTGGAAAAAACAAAGCATGGGCAGAATCCATCTAGCATAAAGGAGTTACAGCAAGCTCTGGGAACCTTAGGCTATTGGCGCAAACATATCCCTGGTTTTTCTATTATTGCCCGTCCCTTATACAATCACAGCCACATAACAGACTTGGACCCTTTCACGTGACAGATGGTGACTCCACCACCTCTCTGGGCAGCCTGTTCCAATGCCTGACCACTCTTTCAGTGAAGAAATTTCTCCTAATATCCAATCTAAACCTCCCCTGGCACAAATTGAGGCAGTTTCCTCTTGTCCTATCGCTAGTTACTTGGAGAAGAGACCAACACCCACCTCACTACAACCTCCTTTCAGATAGTTGTAGAGAGCAATAAGGTCTCCCCTCAGCCTCCTCTTCTCCAGGCTAAACCACCCCAGTTCCCTCAACTGCTCCTCATAAGACCTGTGCTCCACTCCCTTGACCAGCTTCATTACCCTTCTCTGGACATGCTCCAGCACCTCAATGTCCTTCTTGTACTGAGGGGCCCAAAAGTGAACACAGTATGCGAGGTGCAGCCTCACCAGAGCCAAGTACAGGGGCACAATCCCTTCCCTAGTCCTGCTGGCCACGCTATTCCTGATACAAGCCAGGATGCTGTTGGCCTTCTTGGCCACCTGGGCACACTGCTGGCTCATGTTCAGCCGGCTGTCAACCAGCACCCCCCAGGTCCTTTTCTGCCAGGCAGCTTCCACAGGGTGCAGTCCTTTAGGAGCAGACTGCTCCAGTGTGGGTCCCCCATGGGGTCACAAGTCCTGTCAGCAAACCTGCTCTGGCATGGGCTCCTCTCTCCATGGGTCCACAGGTCCTGCCAGGAGGCTGCTCCAGCATGGGCTTGCCATGGGCCACAGCCTGCTTCAGGAGCCTCCACCTGCTCTGGCGTGGGGCCCTCCACGGGCTGCAGGTGGAATCTCTACACCCCCTCATCCTTCCTCCATGGGCTGCAGGGGGACAGCCTGCTTCACCACGGTCTTCACCACGGGCTGCAGGGGAATCTCTGCTCTGGCGCCTGGAGCACCTCCTCCCCCTCCTTCTGCACTGACCTTGGTGTCTGCAGAGTTTGTTACATCTTCTCACTCCTCTCTCTGGCTGCAAAAGCTCCCCCCTAGGTTGGTTTTTTCCTTCTTAAATATGTTATCACAGAGGCACTACCACTGTCACTGATTGGCTTGGCCTTGGCCAGCAGTGGGTCCGTCTTGGACCTGGCTGGCATTGGCTCTGTCAGACACAGGGGAAGCTCCTAGCACCTTCTCGCAGAAGTCACTCCTGTAGCCCCCACCCCCACCCCACTACCAAAACCTTACCATGCAAACCCAATACAACTTGGTGGGTGATGCAGAAGGATGGGGAAGTCCAATGTGTACCTCAAGGGGACTTAATTTTGGGTGAGAATAGGCAAGGATTTAAACTGTATGCTGTTAATTTCTATATAATACTGTATGGCATCAATATTATTGTTACTGTATGCCATAACAATGGTAGTACAGTAAGAATCATGCAGACTAATGAAGAATGAACTTTGATGAAACTGAGCAAGGTGCGAAGTCGATGAAAATAGAACTGACTTCAGCAACTGGCACCCAGCAACTTCCTTGAAATTTACATCTTCAATCCACAGATTGTGAGCATGGACCACGCCAGATACATCAGCTACAAGCTCCAAATGCAGCATGCAACAGTCCAACATCACACACCGTCTCTCCTGCCATGAGAGACTGCTATGACAGATTGAGCCCGAAATCATGAACTAAAGGAATTCAGTGGACTTTTTCTGGACATTTATGAACATTTTATAGACATTTCACAGAGGTTGTCCATTGACTAAGGAATGATATCTGTGTGTGTATATATCAAAAGACAGAAAAGGTGGTGGTGATTAATTACAATGTATTGGAAAGTGTGGGACCTAGGCATGTTGTAGATGGTATAGAATAAGGGGTGGATATCATCCTGGTTTCTCTGGGATAGAGTTAATTTTCTTACTATCAGCTGATATAGTACTATGTTTTGGATTTAGGATGATAATGTTGATAACACACTGATGTCTTTAGTTGTTGCCAAGCAGTCAAGGACTTTTCACCTTCTCATACTGGCCTGCCGACGAGAAGGCAGGGGGTGCCCAAGAAGCTGGGAGGGGACACAGCTGGGACAGCTGACCCAGACTGGGAAAAGGGATATTTCTTACCATATGACGTCATGCTCAGTATATAATGGGTTTGGACGGGAGGTGACGCGGCTTGGGAATCATAGAATCATAGAATGCTTTGGGTTGGAAGGAACCTCAAAGATCATCTAATTCCAACCCCCCTGCCACAGGCAGGGACACCCTCCACTAGACCACATTGCCCAAAGCCCCATCCAACCTGGTCTTGAACACTTCCAGGGAGGGGGCCTCCACAACCTCTCTGGGCAACCTGTTCCAGTGCCTCACCACCCTCACAGTAAAGAATTTATTCCTCACATCTAATCTAAATCGACCCTCCTTCAGCTTAAACCCATTACCCCTTGTCCTGTCACTACACTGCCTGATAAACAGGCCCTCACCATCTTTCCTGTAGGCCCCCTTCAGGTACTGGAAGGCTGCAATTAGATCTCCCCAGAGCTTTCTTTTCTCCAGGCTGAACAATCCCAACTCTCTCAGCCTGTCCTCGTAGGAGAGGTGCTCCAGCCCTCTGATCAACTTCGTGGCCCTCCTCTGGACTCTCTCCAACAGCTCGAGGTCTTTCTTGTACTGGGGCCCCCAGAGCTGGATGCAGTACTCCAGGTGGGGTCTCACCAGAGCAGAGTAGAGGGGCAGGATCACCTCCCTCGACCTGCTGGTCACGCCTCTTTTGATGCAGCCCAGGACACGGTTGGCTTTGTGGGCTGCAAGCGCACACTGCCGGCTCATGTTGAGCTTCTCATCAATCAATACCCCCATGTCCTTCTCCTCAGGGCTGCTTTCAATCCATTCCTCGCCCAGCCTGTAGCTGTGCTTGGGATTGTCCTGACCCATGTGCAGGACCTTGCACTTGGCCTTGTTGAACTTCATGTGGTTCACACGGGCCCACCTCTCCAGCCTGTCAAGGTCCCTCTGGATGGCATCCCTTCCCTCCAGCATGTTGACCACACCCCACAGCTTGGTGTCATCAGCAAACTAACTAAGCATTGGTTTTGGGTGCTGAGCAATTGTGCTGTGCATCACTTGCTTTGTATATTCTTTTGTTACTGTTGTTGTTATTATTATTATTATCTTCATCTTCCTTTTCTATCTTATTAAACTGTCTTTATGTCAGCTCACATTTTTAACCTTTGTTTCTTTTTGATTCTTTCTCCCGTTCCACTGCAGGCGGGGCGGGGGGAGGGGTAGTGAGGAAATGATTGTGTGGTTGTTTTAGCTGCATGCTGGGTTAAACCAGAACACAGCTAGAATTTGGGATAGGAGGAACAATCTTAAGTGGTAGACATGTCATTGAAATGCTCTATGGAAACATCTGGCTGTAGGAAGGAAAGGGAGGTTTAAATTTATGTTTAATGTGTTCAAAAGTCAGCCTTCATTTTTGTAAGAGCTTATTTTCAAATATGCTTACTACTGTAAGCTCTGTAGAAGGTAATATATCATGGTCATTGGCATTTTAATGCAACAACTAGTAAGTTATTATTGAAGCTATCTGTTGTCTGCCTTTGACTTGTTAGCCAGTGCCTTCTATGTTAACGGCTTATTCAAAAGAGTGTTTTAAATCTCTTCTGTAACATTTCTAAACATTTCTCCTAATCCTGTGCTAATAGAACCTCTTTAACAGCAGATGAGGATAGTTCTCTGTTTTTGTAGCTGTGGAGACTGATGACTTCCCCAGGACACACAGGAAGCATGTTACAGAACCGAGCAGACAACACGGTGCTTAATCCTTCATCTTTCTTGTATGTACATATGGCTCTTAAACAAGGGTATTATAAAAGGAGATGGTATGCTCAACTGACTGAAACCAAAAATTTTTTTCTCTCTCTCACACTCCACTTCCTGAAAAACCTGGCTAGATGAATAATCTGCATAGAGCACCTATGAAGTTAGGAACAACTTGAAAGCAGGGTCTGAGAACAACCTACCATGCTTTCATGTGATTAAGTTATGGCCCTTCCATATACAAGCACATCAGTGCATCTCATTTCAAGCAGCTGCTGTCTTGCCAGCAAATAATTAACCAACTATTTACATTCTCTTACATTAACATTATGGATACCTGTATTGGATTTATGTGGCAAGGTTTTGGTAGCAGGGGGGCTGCAGGAGTGGCTTCTGTGAGAAGAGATCAGGAGCTGCCCCCATGTTGGACAGAGCCAATGCCAGCCAGCTCCAAGACAGACCTGCCACTGGCCAAAGCTGAGCCAATCAGCAATGCTGACAGTGCCTCTGTGATAACATATTTAAGAAAGGGTTAAAAAAACTGCACAGCAGCAGCTGGGTGAGAGGAGTGAGAAAGATGTGAGAGAAACAACCTTGCAGACACCAAGGTTGGTGAAGAAGGAAGGGGAGGAGGTGCTCCAGGCACCAGAGCAGAGATTCCCCTGCAGCCTGTGGTGAAGATCATGGTGAGGCAGGCTGTCCCCCTGCAGCCCATGGAGGATGATGGTGTAGCAGATATCCACCTGCAGCCTGTGGAGGACCCTACGCCAGAGAAGGTGGATGTGCCCTGAAGGAAACTGTGACCCCATGGAGAGCCCACACAGGAGCAGGTTTTCTGGCAGGAACTGTGGCCCTTGGAGAACCCATGCTGGAGCAGTCTGTTCCTGATGAGTTGTACCTCATGGAAAGGACCCATGCTGGAACAGTTCATGAAGGACTGCATCCCATGGGAGAGACCCCACACTGGATGGGTCTTACGGGTCCCTTCCAACTCAAGATATTCTATGGAGCAGGGGAACAGTGTTAGGAGGAAGGAGCAACAGAGAAGAACTGTTATGAACTAACCGTACCCCCCATTCCCCATCACCCCTGCACCGCTCATGGGAGGAGGAGGTAGAATGATTGGGAATGAAGTTGAGCCTGGGAAGAAGGGAGGGTGGGGGACATAGTGGTTTTAGTTTTGTTTTTATTTCTTGCTATCCTATTCTATTATTAATTGGCAATAAATTAAATTAATTTCCCCAAGTCGAGTCTGTTTTGCCTATGATGGTAATTACTGAGTGATCTCCCTGTCCTTATCTTGACCCATGAGCTTCTCCATCTTATTTTCTCCCTATCTTGCTGAGGAGGGGGAATGAGAGAGTGGCTTGATGGGCATCTGGCAGACAGCCAAGGTTAACCCACAACAATATCATGCATTTGTTTTATGTTTTTTTGAGGATGGGGGAGTGGCTATTTATTTTACCCCTAAATTAAACAAGCAGTGTTGCAAGACTTGCACCACCTAATAAGTGTTTCATTAGGAGATATGTTTAGGAAAAAAACAAGTGGCTTGTTTGTTTTCTCTCTTTTTGTCAGACAGTGTAATGTCAAATCATGGGCTCATTTTCTTCATATAAGTACAGCTGGGGTGTTTTACATTGAAGTTTTAATGATTTGGGTTATTTTAATTCTCATATGTGTCTTGAGTGATAAACAGTATTCCTTTCTGTCTTTCTCTGTTCTAGGTATTAAAAAATGCTATCATCTACATAATGCTTAGACATGACTAGTAATGACTCAATTTGTTTTAAAAGCTATTCAGTGCTGTTTACAAGATAAAGTTTCTCTGTATCTGAACTCTGCTAGTTCTCTCCATTTATATTCAAAATGAACAAGGATTGCATATGTTAATGTTGTTCATTAGATTTTATTATTCTTATGAATTAGCTTGATCTGAAGAGCCACATAACCACAGATCCAATACAAGTATGCAGGTAAATTTATTGTGATGTTGATGATCTGATTCAGAGTTCTTTTAATCTATGTTTGTAAATTACATTTCATTGAAATTAAAAGCTGCTGATTAGTAAATCAACTGAACATTAAGATTGATTAAAGAGTTTGGATACATGCAGGGGCAATCCTCAGAGCTGATAGCTATATATAAAAGAAACTTAATGTGTAGTATTTGGAGTTTCAGTAAATTTTATTTATAGGAATTATGTTCATAAGTATTGCTGTTTTATAGCTTAATTTCCACTTATTTGTAAACCATAACAGTAGGAAATTAATCCATGAAAAATACAAATCACATACTTTCAGCTGATTTTAGTATATGCTGAAAGCTGCATCTACAAAAAATTTTAAATGCCTAGTTGGTGTGTGAACTGTTTAAATACAGAATTGAGTTTTACTACATAGGTTTATCAGCTTAAACCCAGAGGTTCCTCTCGGATCTCTGCCTCTCTCTCGCTATTAATCCAATAAAATACCCTAAGGCATCTGTATTTTTGCTACTGGGGAAAGAAAAAACTTATAAGTTGTGAGAGTGGTGCCTGCAGATTCACAAATCCATTCATTCATCTACCCAGTTTAACTGCAGGACATTCTAGCAGATTAGTCTTCAAATCTGCCATAGAGGATAGTAAGAATTATTTATGGTGCAGTAGTTTAAGTATTCTGCTGGGGCTTGGGAGAGGCAAGTTAAAATGCCTCCTCTGCCTGTGCAGAGATTTGCTCTTTCACATCTGGAGAGTGCCAGTGCCCTAACAACTGGGAGGTATTCTCACATAAATGCCATTCTGCTTTGTTCAGAAGTGATAGCTTTATGTAAATGAGGTCTTAGATGCCTTGAAAGAGATTGGACTTCACCCTGTAGAGTTACTTCAGTTAAATTCAGTAAACTAAACGTGTATGTCTTTTTTGTAGTCAGTGGAGTCAGGGGCACTACTTTAGGCTGGGATGAATTGTCTTCTAGAGGTACCTATTGATGTCCTTAACTAGAGAGGGAAACCAGACATCTAATTTTTACATAACTAAAGTCAAATGAAGTGAATTCAGGCCTAGTGGCTAAATTTAAAATTCCAATCTAGGTTCTTCCTCAGAAACTACCCACATTTACTAGAGACAAGCCAGCTGACACAGGTGTTTCCCACCCAGGCCTGACTGATGGAAAGCTCTTGGACTCTGAAAGCCTCACCATACCTGACCTCCTTGGCCTGGTCTGAACACTGAAACTTTCAACACCTGATTTTTCTTTCAAATATACTTGGAGAAGGCAGCAATGCTACCCCAGCCTGAGCCCCTCTCCCCTCCCAGAGCAGCTCTGTGGGGAGGGGGGGGAGCAGGAGTCAAGGAACAAAGAGGAAAAAAGAGATTGTAAGTGGGATTATAGTGGGTAAGGCATAACCTTATTTTTGGCCTTTAATTCCAAGAGTGTTTGCATTTTCTAATTGACATGGTTTAGCCCAAGCCAGCAGCTGAGCACCATGCCACCGCTTACTCACCTCTCCCCCAGCAGGACTGGGAAGAGAATGGGAAAGACAAAGGCAAAGCCTCTTGGGTTGGGATAAGGACAGTTTACTGGGACAGCAAGGGAGAGGGAAACAATCAACACTACTAATAACAAATATTCACAATGGATGATAACAGAAAGCAATTTACTGATACCACGACCGACCGGACGCTCAGACCATCCCGGAGCCACACCAAACCCACCTCTCCCTGACTAGCCCCCTTTTATGGTGAGCATGATGTCACATGGTATGGAATAGCCCCCTGGCCAGCTTGGCTCACCTGTCCTGGTTCCTTGTGAAAATTAACTCTGTCCTAGCCAGCACCAGGACATTATCCACCCCTTATTCTATACCATGTACGTCATGCCCAGATTATTTCACAGATATCATTCCCTTACTCTATGGGCCATCCCTCTAAAATGTCCCTCAAGTTCATTTAGCCCATGGCTTTGGGTTCCATCTGTCATTACAGTCTCTCAGGGCAGGAGCAATGGTGCGTGCTGCTGGATTGTTGCACGCTGCATCTGGAGTTTCATGGCTGGTGTATCTGGCATGGTCCATGCTCACAGTCTGGATGCCAAAGATGTGATTTTTCGATAAAGTTTCTGGGCACCAGTTGAAGTCAGTTCTAGTTCCATCATCGTGGCACTTTGTTCAGTTTCAAAGTCCATCCTTCATTAGTTTTGGGTGATTCTTATGGTCATACCATTGATACAGTATATCGCTATTAACATCATGCAATTTAATTTATTGGCTATTTTCACCCAAAATCAAATCCCCTTGGGGTACACACCGGACTTCCCCATCTTTTCTCATCACCCAACCAAGTGCACCCTGGTCCCTGAGCAAAAGCAATCCCGCAGATGGGTTTGCCTTTGCCTGAAGCAGGGATAACCCAAACTGTTTTTCCCAACATATTTTTCATGCGCACTACAGGAACTTTATCCCCTTCTACTGGGTGTGGGAATTTTGACTGGGCAGGGCCAGCTCGATTGGCAGATCCCCTAGTGTTAACTAACCAGGTGGCCTTGGCTAAATGTGTGTCCCAGTGTTTGAGGGTCCCACCACCCATTGCCCTCAGGGTAGTCTTTAGCAGTCCATTGCACCTTTCAAGTTTCCCAGAGGCTGGTGCGTGGTAGAGGAGGTGATACACCCACTCAATGCCATGCTCTTTGGCCCAGGTGTCTATGAGGTCATTTCGGAAATGAGTCCCGTTGTCTGACTCAATTCTCTCTGGGGTGCCATGTCACCACAGGACTTGCTTTTCAAGACCCAGGATAGTGTTCCGGGCAGTGGCATGGGGCACAGGATATGTTTCCAGCCATCCAGTGGTTGCTTCCACCATTGTAAGAACGTAACGCTTGCCTTTGTGGGTTTGTGGGAGTGTGATGTAGTCAATTTGCCATGCTTCCCCATATTTATATTTCAGCTATCGTCCTCCCTACCACAGAGGCTTTACCCGCTTGGCTTGCTTGATTGCAGCGCATGTTTCACATTCATGGACGACCTGTGAGGTGGCATCCATGCTCAAGTCGACCCCTCGATCACGGGCCCATCTGTATGTCACATCTCTTCCTTGATGGCCTGAGGTGTCATGGGACCAGCGAGCTAGAAATAATTCACCCTTATGTTCCCAGTCCAGATCCACCTGAGCCACTTCAATCTTGGCAGCCTGATCCACCTGCTGGTTGTTCTGATGTTCCTCAGTGGCCTGACTCTTGGGTACGTGGGCATCTACATGATGTACCTTTACAACCAGCTTCTCCAGCTGTGCAGCAATATCTTGCCACAATGGGGCAGCCCAGATGGGTTTGCCTCTGCGCTGCCAGTTGCTCTGCTTCCATTGCTGTAACCACCCCCACAGGGCATTGGCCACCATCCATGAGTCAGTGTAGAGGTACTGTAACCGATGTGTTTAACTTTTTAACCATGGTGATGGGATCAAGATGAGATTATTAGCAGTAATAAGGAATGAGAAAAACATTTTAGGAATGAGAACCTGAGAGGTTGGTATGTACCATGGAACTGATAAACTGCATGGTTGGTACATGAGCCAAATAATATTTCATTTTCTGTCAAAATCATGTCCTTTGAGTGAACTTTGTTCATTATAATCTCATTATAATACCAAAACACACCTCCATGCTAAAAACTACCCACCTCCAAGGTACGACCACCCCTCACTGGGCATGCTCTCTGAATTTCTTTAAGTATATAGCTTTAAAAGCAAAGCGAGAAAGTTTTACACCAATCATAATGAAGTAACTATGTAACTATGTGATGTAATTGTAACCATGTGTGCATTGAGAATATAAATATGTGCGTGTTCGTAGGCTAGGTATGCACGTTAGGTGGAATTATCCCCCGTGCATCCAGCGCTGCAATAAAGAATGCCTGCCTTTTAACACTACATTGGTGTTACGAGGTTTATTCCCGGATTTCGGTGACAGTACAGCGTTGGCCACTTCTCTCTTTCAGCAATATCTAAAGCCTAGTTGGATGGCTTTCACCTCTGCAAACTGGCTCGATTCACCTTCTCCTTCAGCAGCTTCTGTGACTCGCCGTGTAGGACTCCAGACAGCGGCCTTCCACCTTCGATGCTTTTCCACAATGCGACAGGACCCATCAGTGAAGAGGGCATGTGGTTTCTCATCTTCTGTTAGTTTATTATACGGTGGGGCCTCTTCAGCACGTGTCACCTCCTCCTCTGGCGAGATTCCAAAATCTTTGCTTTCTGGCCAGTCCGTGATCACTTCCAGAATTCCTGGACGATTGGGGTTTCCTATTCGAGCCTGCTGTGTGATCAGTGCAACCCACTTGCTCCATGTAGCATCGGTTGCATGATGTGTAGAAGGAGCCCTCTCTTTGAACATCCAGCCCAGCACTAGCAGTCGGGGCGCCAAGAGGAGCTGTGCTTCAGTGCCAATCACCTCTGAAGCAGATCGAACCCCTTCATATGCTGCCAATATCTCTTTTTCCATTGGAGTGTAGTGGGCCTCAGATCCTCTGTATCCCTGACTCCAAAACCCCAGGGGTCGACCTCGAGTCTCCCCTGGTGCTTTCTGCCAGAGACTCCAGGTAGGGCCATTCTCCCCGGCTGCGGTGTACAGCACATTTTTCACATCTGGTCCTGCCCAGATTGGCCCAAAAGCTACAGCATGAACTATTTCCTGTTAAAATTGTTCAAAGGCTTCATGTTGCTCAGGGCCCCATTTGAAATCATTCTTCTTCTGGGTTACGTGGTAGAGAAGGCTTACTATCAAACTGGAATGTGCATCCACCAGAAACCCACAACACCTAAGAAAGCCTGTGCTTCCTTTTTGTTGGTCCGTGCAGACATGGCTGCTATTTTGTTGATAATATTGACAGGGATCTGACGCCGCCCATCATGCCACCTTATTCCTAAAAACTGAATCTCCTGTGCAGGCCCCTTGACCTATGACGTGGTTTAGCCCCAGCCGAAAGCTAAGTGCCACCTGCAGCTCGCTCACCCCTCCCCCGGCGGGATGTGGAGGAGAAGGGAAAAACAACGGCAAAGCCTCTTGGGTTGGGATAAGGACAGTTTACTGGGACAGCAAGGGAGAGGGAAACAATCAACAGCAGTGCTGATAACAGATAGTAACAATGGGTGATAACAGAGAACGATTTACCAATCCGACCACTGACCCACCGGATGCTCGACCTGTCCCGGAGCCACGCCGACACGCCGAACCCGCCCCTGCCCGACTAGCCCCCTTTTATGGTGAGCATGATGTCACATGGTATGGAATAGCCCCTGGCCAGCTTGGCTCACCTGTCCTGGCTCCTTGTGAAAATTAACTCTATCCTTGCCAGAACCAGGACATTATCCACCCCTTATTCTATACCATCTATGTCATGCCCAGATTATTTTACAGAACTCATTGCCTTACTCTATGGGCTATCGCTCTAAAATGTCCCTCAAGTTCATTTAGCCCATGGCTTTGGGTTCCATCTGTCATTACAGTCTCTCAGGGCAGGAGCAATGGTGTGAGCTGCTGGATTGTTACACGCTGCATCCGGAGTCTTCACAGCCGGTGTATCTGGCATGGTCCATGCTCACAGTCTGGATGCCAAAGATGTGATTTTTCGATAAAGTTTCTGGGCACCAGTTGAAGTCAGTTCTAGTTCCATCATCGTGGCACTTTGTTCAGTTTCAAAGTCCATCCTTCATTAGTTTTGGGTGATTCTTATGGTCATACCATTGATACAGTATATCGCTATTAACATCATGCAATTTAATTTATTGGCTATTTTCACCCAAAATCAAATCCCCTTGGGGTACACACCGGACTTCCCCATCTTTTCTCATCACCCAACCAAGTGCACCCTGGTCCCTGAGCAAAAGCAATCCCGCAGATGGGTTTGCCTTTGCCTGAAGCAGGGATAACCCAAACTGTTTTTCCCAACATATTTTTCATGCGCACTACAGGAGCTTTATCCCCTTCTACTGGGTGTGGGAATTTTGACTGGGCAGGGCCAGCTCGATTGGCAGATCCCCTAGTGTTAACTAACCAGGTGGCCTTGGCTAAATGTGTGTCCCAGTGTTTGAGGGTCCCACCACCCATCGCCCTCAGGGTAGTCTTTAGCAGCCCATTGCACCTTTCAAGTTTCCCAGAGGCTGGTGCATGGTAGGGATTGTGATACACCCACTCAATGCCGTGCTCTTTGGCCCAGGTGTCTATGAGGTTGTTCTGAAAATGAGTCCCGTTGTCTGACTCAATTCTCTCTGGGGTGCCATGTCGCCACAGGACTTGCTTTTCAAGACCCAGGATAGTGTTCCGGGCAGTGGCATGGGGCACAGGATATGTTTCCAGCCATCCAGTAGTTGCTTCCACCATTGTAAGAACATAACGCTTGCCTTGGCGGGTTTGTGGGAGCATGATGTAGTCGATGTGCCATGCTTCCCCATATTTATATTTCAACCATCGTCCTCCCTACCACAGAGGCTTTACCCACTTGGCTTGCTTGATTGCAGCGCACGTTTCACATTGATGGATGACCTGTGAGATGGCGTCCATGCTCAAGTCCACCCCTCGATCACGGGCCCATCTATATGTCGCATCTCTTCCTTGATGGCCTGAGGTGTCATGGGCCCACCGAGCTAGAAATAATTCACCCTTATGTTCCCAGTCCAAATCCACCTGAGCCACTTCAATCTTGGCAGCCTGATCCACCTGCTGGTTGTTCTGATGTTCCTCAGTGGCCCGACTCTTGGGTACATGGGCATCTACATGACGTACCTTTACAACCAGCTTCTCTAGCTGGGCAGCAATATCTTGCCACAGTGGGGCAGCCCAGATGGGTTTGCCTCTGAGCTGCCAGTTGCTCCGCTTCCACTGCTGTAACCACCCCCACAGGGCATTGGCCACCATCCATGAAGCAGTGTAGAGGTACAGCGTTGGCCACTTCTCTCTTTCAGCAATATCTAAAGCCAGCTGGATGGCTTTCACCTCTGCAAACTGGCTTCATTCACCTTCTCCTTCAGCAGCTTCTGTGACTCACCGTGTAGGACTCCAGACAGCGGCCTTCCACCTTCGATGCTTTCCCACGATGCGACAGGACCCATCAGTGAAGAGGGCATATGGCTTCTCATCTTCTGTTAGTTTATTATACGGTGGGGCCTCTTCAGCACGTGTCACCTCCTCCTCTGGCGAGATTCCGAAATCTTTCCCTTCTGGCCAGTCTGTGATCACTTCCAGAATTCGTGGGTGACTGGGGCTTCCTATTCTAGCCCGTTGTGTGATCAGTGTGACCCCCTTACTCCATGTAGCATCGGTTGCATGATGTGTGGAAGGAGCCCTCCCTTTGAGCATCCAGCCCAGCACTGGCAGTCGGGGTGCCAGGAGGAGCTGTGCTTCAGTGCCAATCACCTCTGAAGCAGCTCGAACCCCTTCATAGGCTGCCAATATCTCCTTTTCCGTTGGAGTGTAGCGGGCCTCGGATCCTCTATATCCCCGACTCCAAAACCTCAGGGGTTGACCTCGAGTCTCCCCTGGTGCTTTCTGCCAGAGACTCCGGGTAGGGCCATTCTCCCTGGCTGCGGTGTACAGCACATATTCTTTACATCTGGTCCTGCCCAGACTGGCCCAAGAGCTAGAGCATGAACTATTTCTTGTTTAATTTGTTCAAAAGCTTGTCGTTGCTCAGGGCCCCATTTAAAATCATTCTTCTTCCGGGTTACGTGGTAGAGAGGGCTTACTATCAGACTGTAATTCGGAATGTGCATTCTCCAGAAACCCACAACACCTAAGAAGGCCTGTGTCTCCTTTTTGTTGGTCGGTGGGGACATGGCTGCTATTTTGTTGATAATATCCATAGGGATTTGACGCCGCCCATCATGCCACCTTATTCCTAAAAATTGGATTTCCTGCGCAGGCCCCTTCACCTTACTTCGTTTTATGGCAAAGCCAGCCTGCAGCAGGATTTGGACTATGTTCTTCCCTTTCTCAGAAACTTCCTCTGCTGAGTTGCCCCATAGAATGATGTCATCAATGTATTGCAGGTGCTCTGGGGCTTCACCCTTTTCCAGGGCACTCTGGATCAGTCCATGGCAGATGGTGGGGCTGTGTTTCCACCCCTGGGGCAGTCGGTTCCAGGTGTACTGGATGCCCCTCCAAGTGAAGGCAAACTGTGGCCTGCACTCTGCTGCCAAAGGGATCGAGAAAAATGCATTAGCGATATCAATTGTGGCGTACCATTTGGCTGCCTTTGACTCCAGTTCATATTGAAGTTCTAGAATGTATGGCACAGCAGCACTCATGGGCAGTGTGACTTCATTCAGGCCACGATAGTCTACCGTCAGCCTCCACTCTCCATTGGACTTCCGCACTGGCCATATGGGACTGTTAAAGGGTGAGCGGGTTCTGCTGATCACTCCCTGACCCTCCAGTTGACGAATTAGCTTGTGGATGGGAACCAGGGAGTCTCGGTTGGTGTGGTATTGCCGCCGGTGCACAGTTGTGGTAGCAATCGGCACCTGTTCCTCTTCAACCTTCAGCAACCCTACAACAGAAGGGTCCTCTGAGAGACCAGGCAAACTAGAAAATGGTTCAATTTCCTCCGCTTCCAAGGCAGCTATTCCAAAAGCCCACCTGTAACCTTTTGGGTCTTTGAAATACCCTTTCCGGGGGTAGTCTATGCCTAGGATGCATGGAGCCTCCGGCCCAGTCACAATGGGGTGCTTTTGCCACTCATTCCCAGTTAGACTTACTTCAGCCTCCAGCAGAGTCAACTGTTGGGATCCCCCCGTCACACCAGAAATAGATATCGGTTCCACCCCTTCAGAGCTCAATGGCATTAGGGTACACTGTGCACCCTTGTCCACTAGGGCCTTGTACTCTTGTGGGTTCGATGTGCCAGGCCATCGGATCCACACAGTCCAATAAACCCTATTGTCCCTTTCCTCCACCTGGCTGGAGGCAGGGCCCCTCTAATCCTGCTCGTCATAGTCACTACTCACCTCTTGCAAAAAGGACTTAGAAGTCCCTTCAAGAGGATCATAAGTGTGATCTGGCCTTCCACTTTGTCTGGGGGGCTGCCTGGTGGAAACTGGAGAAGCATTCTTTCTGGAAGAGTCCCTTTTTACAGCTGTCTTGCCTTGTAGCTCATGTACGCGTGCCCGCAGGGTTGAGGTGGGCTTCCCATCCCATTTCCTCATGTCTTCTCCGTGGTCACGCAAGTAAAACCACAGGATACCTCGTGGTGTGTATGCTCTATATCCCCTCTCTGGAGCAGAAAAACGCTTACTCCTAACAGCTGAAATGCGGGTCTGTACAGGTGGGGAGTAAGATATATCCTCTTTGAGTTGCTGGACGTCCTGAGACAGTTTCTCCACAGCCGAGACGAGGGAGGAAGAAAGGCTCTCCTCATACTGCCGGAGTCGGCCAGCCATTTCGTCCACCGTGGGTGCCTCTTCACTTTTCCAGTCGATTACCGCCAGTGAGTCGGCGTACGATGATGGTGCACTTCGCACAAATTTTCGCCACATGGGTCGGGTACATTGGACTTCATCGGGGTCTGTGGGCAACTGTACATTGTCCGGATCATAATAAACCATCTCCCGCACAGCTAATTCCCTCAGATATTGAATACCTCTCTCCATGGTGGTCCACTTGCCCGGCCGACGTACGACATCTTCGCTGAAAGGATACCTTTCCCTCACACTTGACAGGAGTCGCCTCCAGAGGCTAAGGGCCTGTGCCTTCTTCCCAATTGCTTTGTCAATGCCCCCTTCCCTAGACAGGGATCCTAGCTGCTTGGCCTCCCTGCCCTCCAATTCTAGGCTACTGGCCCCGTTATCCCAGCAGCGGAGCAGCCAGGTAATAATATGCTCCCCTGGAAGGCAGCTGAAATCTTTTCTCATATCTCTCAGCTCACTCAGGGACAGGGATCGAGTAATCACTTCTGGTTCTGGCTCTTCTTCTTGTTCTCGTGATGGCCCCGGTTCATCATCATCTCTCACTAAGCGAACCGATTTCCTTGTGTATTTCTTTTTGTGTATAGGGGCGACTGATACTGGTATGGGTTGATCTTTTGGCTCGACTACAGTGCCTGTTGCGGGGGTTTGGGTAGCTGCAGTGCCTGTTGCGGGGGTTTGGGTAGCTGCAGTGCCAGTAGGTCTGTTCTCCCTCTCTTCCCCCTGGATGGTGCTGTCTACTGTCGAGCAGTGTTTGGCAGATCGTGGCCAGGGCCCAGCAGAGCACAGTAAGTTGTGTCTCCTTGGAATACGCACAGCATTTTCCTTTCAAATATTCTACCATTTTATCAGGGTCTTGCAATTGTTCAGGAGTGAAGCTCCAAACCATTGGGGGTGAGAAGGTCTCTAGATACCCGCCCATACTCTCCCACATGCCATGCCAGCCCTGACCATTCAGCCTTGGGGAAGATCCCTGGGTGGTACTCTTGAAAAGATTTTTGCTAACCCTGAACAGGACTTGGAAAACATGCAGGAGACCTAGCAACAGGAATATACTGGCCTGAACATTCCAAGGGTATTCAAAATTCTCAAAAGCTGTTGTAACCAACCAAAAGGGAAAAGGGGAGGTGAAAGAGTGGGAGAAGGTATCCCCCCTGTCTTCACAATAGATTGGGTGCAATTATTAATCAATTCTGAAAGATATTGACCAAGGTATGGGCATGACAGAAATGCTACATACAAGTACCATCTCAGACTCATGACCGTCAATGATATCTTATCATAAGTCGATATCACACAATACAACAACATGAGAACACAAACCCCTCTCCCAGAGGTGATAAACAGCGCCGCGGGGATTACATAGAGTAAACTGAGGTTTACAAACCAGAGCCATGGGACCAAACAGAACATCATTATGACCAGTGACTGTTTCAGTAACATTATAAATGCTTATAACAACTTTGTTTTAACACACTTGGGTCAGACTTGTCGTTATCACAACCCCTCGAGCCCCACGTTGGGCGCCAAAAAGGACTGTCGTGGTTTAGCCCCAGCCGGTAGCTGAGCACCGCACGGCCACTCGCTCACCCCTCCCCCGGCGGGATTGGGAGAAGAATGGGAAAAGAAAGGCAAAGCCTCCTGGGTTGGGATAAGGACAGTTTACTGGGACAGCAAGGGAGAGGGAAACAACCAACAACAGCATTGATAACAGAATATTCACAATGGGTGATAACAGAAAGCAATTTACCAATCCCATGACCAACCAGACACTCAGACCATCCAACAACCACACCAAACCCTCCCCTGCCCGACTAGCCCCCTTTTATGGTGAGCATGACGTCACATGGTATGGAATAGCCCTCGGCCAGCTTGGCTCACCTGTCCTGGCTCCTTGTGAAAATTAACTCTATCCTAGCCAGAACCAGGACACTAATGAATGACATAGGTGTGGTTTAACCCCAGCTGGTAACTGAGCGCCATGCAGCCACTTGCTCACCCCTTCCCCTCCAAGGGGATAGGGAGGAGAATAGAAAAAAAACCTCGTGGATTGAGATAAACAGGGTTTAATAGGATAACACAGGAAGAGAATAATTATTATTATAATTATTATAATAGTAAAAATAATAAACCAAGTGATGCACAAGTGCAATTGCTCACCACACGCAAAAGGAAAATAAAACAATCAGATGCCCAATCTGTTTCTGAGCAGCAAATCTGCCTCCCAGGTAGCTTCCCCAGTTATATACGGAGCATGATGTTACATTCTCACCAATAAGGAGGGCCTGGTAGCGGATGTCAAGCTCAAGGGCAGCCTTGGCTGCAGTGACCATGAAATGGTGGAATTCAGGATCCTCAGGGCAGTGAGGAGGGAATGCAGCAAGCTCAATACTCTGGACTTCAGGAGAGCAGGCTTTGGCCTCTTCAGGGATCTGCTTGGTAGAATACCATGGGACAAAGCCCTGGAGGGAAGAGGGGCCCAAGACAGCTGGCTAGGGTTCAAGGGTCACCTCCTCCAAGCTCAGGAGCGATGCATCCCAACAAAGAGGAACTCGGGCAAAAATGTCAGAAGACCCACATGGATGAACAAGGAGGTCCTGGGCAAAGTCAAACACAAAAAGGAAGCCTACAGAAGGTGGAAGCAAGGGCAGGTAGCCTGGGAGGAACACAGAGAAACTGTCCGAGCAGCCAGGGATCAGGTGAGGAAAGCCAAAGCCCTGATAGAAATTAGTCTGGCCAGGGATGTCAAGGACAACAAGAAAAGCTTCTATAGGTATGTCAGTGATAAGAGGAGGACGAGGGAAAATGTGAGTCCCCTCCGGAATGAAACAGGCCACCTGGTTACCCAGGATATGGAGAAGGCTGAGGTACTCAATGACTTCTTTGCCTCAGTCTTCACTGGCAAATGCTTGAGGCACACTGCCCAGGTCACAGAAGGCAGGGACTGGGAGAATGCAGAACCGCCCACTGTAGGAGAAGATCAGGTTCAAGAATATCTAAGGAACCTGAAGGTGCACAAGTCCATGGGACCTGATGAGATGCATCCACGGGTCTTGAGGGAACTGGCGGATGAAGTGGCCAGGCCACTCTCCATCATATTTGAGAAGTCCTGGCAGTCAGGCGAAGTTCCCACTGACTGGAAGAGGGGGAACATAACCCCCATTTTTAAGAAGGGAAAAAAGGAAGACCCAGGGAACTACAGGCCGGTCAGTCTCACCTCCGTGCCTGGCAAGATTACAGAGCAGACCCTCCTGGAGACTATGCTCAGGCACATGGAAAACAAGGAGGTGATTGGTGACAGCCACCACGGCTTCACTAAGGGCAAATCGTGCCTGACAAACTTGGTGGCCTTCTATAATGGGGTTACAGCGTTGGTGGATAAGGGAAGGGCAACTGACGTCATCTACCTGGACTTGTGCAAAGCATTTGACACTGTCCCAAATGACGTCCTTGTCTCTAAATGGGAGAGACACGGATTCAATGGATGGACCACTCGGTGGATAAGGAATTGGCTGGATGGCCGCCCTCAAAGAGTTGTGGTCAACGGCTCAATGTCCAAGTGGAGACCAGTGACGAGTGGCCTTCCTCAGGGGTCGGTACTGGGACTGGCACTGTTCAACATCTTTGTCGGCGACATGGACAGTGGGATCGAGGGCACCCTCAGCAAGTTTGACGACGACACCAAGCTGTGTGGTGTGGTCGACACGCTGGAGGGAAGGGATGCCATCCAGAGGGACCTTGACAGGCTGGAGAGGTGGGCCCGTGAGAACCACATGAAGTTCAACAAGGCCAAGTGCAAGGTCCTGCACGTGGGTCGGGGCAATCCCAAGCACGACTATAGGCTGGGCGAGGAATGAATTGAGAGCAGCCCTGAGGAGAAGGACTTGGGGGTATTGATTGATGAAGAACTCAACATGAGCCAGCAGTGTGCGCTTCCAGCCCAGAAAGCCAACCGTGTCCTGGGCTGCATCAAAAACAGTGTGACCAGCTGGTCGAGGGAGGTGATCCTGCCCCTCTACTCTGCTCTTGTGAGACCCCACCTGGAGTACTGCATCCAGCTCTGGGGGCCCCAGTACAGGAGAGACATTGAGCTGTTGGAGCGAGTCCAGAGGAGGGCTGTAACCATGGGATAGGGGTTGTGAAACAGAAACTATAGAATCAGGTTGAGATAATTAGTTTGTAACCAAGGTCATAGGTAATGAAGCTAACTGACCATGGCAAGGTACAATGCTGCTATGTTCCATGTACAGTCCCTACCCAACCGGACAATAGGTTTGGGAATATTAATCTTATGAAGTAAGTTGCTATGGATAGGTGCACCTACAACAAGGATACTGCGCATGCCTGCAAGAAGAGGGTCACCCAGTGAACACGGGTGCGAGACCACTGACGACCACCAGAGACCCCTGAGGACCACCGACTCAAATCACTGAGCATGCGTGATGGGGAGGAGAATATGGAAATGGATTCCAAGAAATGATTATCATAGGACTGCCTTTTCTGAGAAAAACGATGAATATGTATGTTTTGATCCTATATAGCCTGTGTGTTGGTGATCACCTGGCATGCACGTTGGGTGGAGCTATCCCCCGTGCATCCAGCGCTGCAATAAAGAATGCCTGCCTTTTAACACTACATTGGTGTTACGAGGTTTATTCCCGGATTTCGGTGACAGTTTTTGGTGACCCAGATGGGACCCTGCTTTTGAACCTCGATGGATCCGTGGGATCGAAGGACCTCCATCCGGCACCGGGGAATTCTCGGGGAGAACCTCCGATCCCCGGACCGAAGAGCTTTGAGCAAGACGCCTGGGAGAGGTAAAGGCATTCTTATTTGATTTGAATATTTGCTCTTACCACGGTGGTGGGACAGGCCCGCACCGAGAGCACGAGTTGAAGGCCTTATTCAAGGAGCCCTGTGGCTCTCACCACCGTGGCGGGACAGGCCCGCACCAGGAGCACAGGAGGCATGCTCGTAAGGCACGGTGAAAGCTGCACAGAGTTGGTCTAGGGAGACGTCTCAGGTAAAAGTCTCTGCTAGGTGAAAGCCTGTGGAGCAGGGCCCACAGGGGAGGGGAAGCCTCCAAGGTTGAGATTTCTCTTACCACCATGGCGGGACAGGCCCGCACCGAGAGAAATCCCTGAGGGAGCTCTAACACGGGTTGGGGTCCCTCTGACTAGTGCTTGTGATAGTGCACAATATCACAACCACTAAGTCCCTGGGAGATGGATACCTTTCCAAGTAAGAAACCAATCCCACGAAAAACACCACTGGGATGTATTTTGGAACATTGGAAAGATCTGGGAAGAATTGATCCTTTGACTCGGAAACAATTGATTGAATATTGTAATCACTGGTGGCCACTGTCTACTTTAGAGAGTGGGGAAAAGTGGCCGGAGAATGGGACGTTGCAGTATAACACAATTTTGCAATTGATGCTATTTTGTAAGAGGGAAGGTAAATGGAATGAAATGGCATATGTAGATTTGTTTTTCACACTGCGTAATCATCCGGAATGGCAAAGGCAATGTGAATTGGTTTCACCTAGTGCTGTGGTAATGGCATTAAAGGGGCAGGAACCTGATAAAAATTTGAAAAAAGGTTGCTCAGCTTGTGATATTGGTAAACAGTGTTTTAAATGTGAATTTGAAGAAGATGATGTTGAATTATTGGTTGCACCTTGTAGAAGGCTAGGAAATGATCAGGGGGATCAAAATCTGGAGGCTAACAATGCTTCCGCCCCTCCTGTGGAAGGGGAGGCAGAAGGATTCAGCCTGATTGCTGGGAGGACAAGGGGAAGAGGGGGAGGAGACGGATTAACTCCCTTCCAGGCAGTTGGTAATGAGGGCCAGGTAATGGTAATGGTAAAAGTTCCCTTCTCAATAACTGATTTAAGAGCATGGAAAGAAACTGCAGGCACTTATTGGGATGATCCTGAAAGGGTTGCCAAAGTAGTTGAAACAATAATGAGAACCCAAAACCCTGATTGGGAGGATTTGCAAGTAATATTGGATGCTTTGTTGGAAGATACTGAAAAGAAAATGGTATTGAACACGGCCAGAAAACAAGTGGAAGGAGCCCATGCTAATGGGATTATACAGGGGACAGTGGACCAGAATTTTCCATCCACAAATCCTGAGTGGGACCCTAATCAACTGGGACCCAGAGGGATGTTGACTAGATATCAAAAGTGGATTTTGTTTGGTGTTAGACATGCAATGCCAAAAGCAAGTAATTGGTCTAAACTTTATGAAGTAAGACAAGAATTAAATGAATCCCCTTCAGCCTTTATGGAAAGACTGAAGGTGACTGCTAGAAAATATACTAATTTGGACCCAGAAAAACCACGGAAGAAGCTATACAATTGGCCTCTATATTTATGGGACAATCGACCCTAGAAAAAGCTCCAGAAATTGGAAGGGGCTGAGTCCAGGGATTTAGGTAAAATGCTTGAAGTAGCCTGGACTGTGTATAACAACAGAGAAAAAGAAAAAGAAGTCAGACAAATGCAAAGGGATGGAAAAATTCTGGCAATCTTGACTGAGAATAATAAACATGTAAAGCGAAACTCAGCCATAAATCAGCAGAGGTTGTTGGTGCGACAGGGCGAAAAGAGAACTGGCCTTTCTTGAAACCATTAAAATTTAAGCTGGGAAAACAGTGGGTAACACATCAATTTTTGTACATGCCTGAATGTCTGTTGCCTTTATTGGGATGAGATTTATTAAGCAAATTAATGCACAAATAATTTTTAAGGATGGAGAAATTAGATTACTAATACCAGAATCAAAAGCCATAGAGGCGAGAGTGTTTATGTTACAGGATTCCTCCAAGGAGGAACAGATTCCAGAAGAAGTGGACAATGCAGTAACTCCTTTGGTATGGGCAAGTGAAGTTCCAGGATGATCCAAACTGGCAGAACCAGTAAAGGTGACTTTAAAACCTGGAGCCAAGCCGGTAAGACAAAAACAGTATCCTATTAAGTTGGAGGCTCGGAAGGGTTTAGAGGAAATAATTACAAAATTTTTAGAATATGGGATGTTAGCAGAATGTGAATCAGAATACAATACCCCTATATTACTGGTAAGGAAATCAGGAGGCAAGGAATATTGATTAGTTCAGGATTTAAGGGCCATAAATCAAATAGTTCAAGATATACACCCAGCAGTGGCCAATCCATACACTTTACTGACATCTTTGAAGGAGGAACATAAATGTTTTACTGTACTGGATTTAAAGGATGCCTTCTTTTGCATGCCTCTGGATACAAAAAGTCAAAGCATATTTGCTACAGGACGAAAAACACAACTAACATGGACTGTACTTCCACAAGGATTTAAAAATAACCCCACAATATTTGGAAATCAATTGGTAAAAGAGTTAGAAATGTGGAAGAAACAGAATCAAGGAGAAGGTATATTATTACAGTATGTGGATGACATCCTGATAGCAGCAGAAAGCAAAGAAACATGTTTTGAAATGACCATCAGTTTATTGAATTTCCTGGGCCAAGGAGGATATAGAGTCTCCAGAAACAAGGCCCAGATAGGGAAAGAAGCAGTGATTTATTTGGGATTTGAGACATCTCAAGGACAGAGACAATTGGGAAACGAAAGAAAAGAACACATTTGTCAGATCCCCAAACCTAACAGCCCAAAGGAACTGAGAGCCCTTCTGGGAATGATTGGGTGGTGTCAACTCTGGATTCTAAACTATGGACTGCCTTATATGAAGCCCTGAAGGAATCCAAATGCCAATACTTGGCTTGGACACCTGAATGCCACAAATCATTTAAAGAACTCAAAAAGGCATTGATGATGGCCCCTGCATTGGGTTTACCTGATCTAACCAAACCTTTTGAGCTGTTTGTGCACAAAAGGCAACATCTGCCCCTTGGAGTGCTGGCGCAAAGGCTGGGATCCTGGAAGCGGCCGGTGGGGTACTTCTCCAAATAACTTGACACTGTGAGTAAAGGATGGCCGGGATGTTTGCATGCCATGGTAGCAACAGTGCTGCTGATTCAGGAAGCCTGAAAATTGACTATGGGCCAAAAGATAGTGGTATATGTACCACATATGGTAATAACTGTCTTAGAACAAAAGGGGGGTCACTGCTTATCCCCTAGCAGAATGTTGAAATACCAGGTTGTCCTATTGGAACAAGATGATGTGGAATTAAAAACCACAGCAATTGTAAATCCAGCAATGTTCCTGTCAACAGAAAATCCTACCGAGAAATTGGAACATGATTGCCTGCCAACCATTGAACAAGTTTATTCCAGCAGACCGGACCTGAAGGACGAACCTTTGAAGGATCCTGATCTGGAACTGTTTACGGATGGAAACAGTTTCGTGCAAGAAGGAAGGCGAATGGCCGGGTATGCTGTTGTCACCACCACCAAGATATTGGAGTCAGGGATGCTACCTGCAAATACATCAGAGCAGAAAGCAGAATTGGTGGCGCTAAAGCAGGCTTTACGGATGGCAGAAGGGAAAAGGGTAAACATATGGACTGATTCCAAATATGCATTTGGTGTGATCCACGCTCATGGAGCTATCTGGAAAGAAAGAGGACTGTTATCAGCCCAAGGATCACCGATAAGGCATAAGGAGGAAGTTCTTCAACTCCTACAAGATGTGCAGAAACCGAAGGAAGTGGCCGTAATGCACTGCAAGGCTCATCAATTTGGTCAGACGGTAATCGATTGGCAGATAAAGCTGCAAAGGAGGCTGCAGGACAAGGTATCCTTGCACTAGTACCAGTAAAACAGATGAAAATTCCAAATTTAAAAGCAAGATACAGCAAACTAGATGAACAGTTGGCAGAGCACTTAAAAGCATCTCAGAATATGGAAGGATGGTGGTTAACATGAGAAAATCAGGTAATAATAACTCCACAAGTTATGTTAGAACTTGCAAAAGAGAAACATGAGCAGACACACTGGGGTGTAGATGCTATGGTTACAAGTTTAAGAACATCTGTAATGTGTCTAGGATAGGAAAATATGAGTGGAAGTATTGAAAAGTTATTATTTCAAAACTTCCAAAGGGGGGAAATGTAACCATGGGATAGGGGCCGTGAGACAGAAACTATAGAATCAGTTTGAGATAACTAGTTTGTAACCAAGGTCATAGGTAATGAAGCTAACTGACCATGGCAAGGTACAGTGCTGCTATGTTCCATGTACAGTCCCTACCCAACCGGACAATAGGTTTGGGAATATTAATCTTATGAAGTAAGTTGCTATGGATAGGTGCACCTACAACAAGGATACTGCGCATGCCTGCAAGAAGAGGGTCACCCAGCGAGAACGGGTGCGTGACCACTGACGACCACCAGAGACCCCTGAGGACCACTGACTCAAATCACTGAGCATGCATGATGGGGAGGAGAATATGGAAATGGATTCCAAGAAATGATTATCATAGGACTGCCTTTTCTGAGAAAAACGATGAATATGTATGTTTTGATCCTATATAGCCTGTGTGTTGGTGATCACCTGGCATGCACGTTGGGTGGAGCTATCCCCCGTGCATCCAGCGCTGCAATAAAGAATGCCTGCCTTTTAACACTACATTGGTGTTACGAGGTTTATTCCCGGATTTCGGTGACAGGGCCACGAAGCTGATCAGAGGGCTGGAGCACCTCTCCTATGAGGACAGGCTGAGAGAGTTGGGATTGTTCAGCCTGGAGAAGGCTCTGGGGAGACCTAATTGCGGCCTTCCACTACCTGAAGGGGGCCTACAGGAAAGATGGTGAGGGACTGTTCATCAGGGAGTGTAGTGACAGGACAAGGGGTAATGGGTTTAAGCTGAAGGAGGGTCAATTTAGATTAGATGTTAGGAAGAAATTCTTTACTGTGAGGGTGGTGATGCACTGGAACAGGTTGCCCAGAGAGGTTGTGGAGGCCCCATCCCTGGAAGTGTTCAAGGCCTGGTTGGATGAGGCTTTGGGCAACCTGGTCTAGTGGAGAGTGTCCCTGCCCGCAGCAGGGGGGTTGGAACTAGATGATCTTTAAGGTCCCTTCCAACCCAAACCATTCTATGATTCTATGGTAGTGAATATCCCTTTGGCCAGTCTGGGTCAGTTGTCCTGGCTGTGCTCTCCCAGCTTCTTGTGCACCTGGCAGAGTGTGAGAATCTGAAAAATCCTTGACTTACTGTAGACACTACAACTACCTAGCAACAACTAAAAACATCAGTGTGTTATCAACATTATTCTCATCCTAAGTGCAAAACACAGCACTACACCAGGTACTAGAATGAAAATTAACTCTATCTCAGCCAAAACCAGGACAAGTTATATAATATATGCCTTTGCACAGGGCTGTGCTTTCTAATAAGCGTGTTTTATCTTTTAGGCTATCCTTTGGTGTGGTCCTTGCTAACTCTGTGCATGTTGCAGTCCTGTACTGTATGAGTGTTTCATAGAAAGCAGAATAGTTATAGCAGGTGAACTTGCCAACATCAGCCCCTTAAATACCCTATAGCCAAACAATCAAGGTATTTGCCTAGAAAGTAAGAGATCCATGTTTGTTACAATTCCCACTCTAAATTATGTAAAGGAAGTGCTTAAACAAGTTTCCTGTGTTCTCAGGTGTCTGCAATAACCACTATGCTATTGGGTATTTAAACTCCTGGCAGTGGCCAGTCAAAGGAAGAGCTGCCTCTGTATCTGTGGACTCTGTTGGAGGAGGGTACTGGGTTGAGCTGGAGTTGTCATGTAAAAATCTTGTGAGATTTTTGCTTCAGTATTTTTATACTGGGTCTGTCTGGGACATGTTAAGAGTGACAGAGCTGTAGCTTCCAGAAGTTTTTGCCTGGGACTCTCTCCTGCTTGGTCACTGGAGCTTAGTCTGCTGTGCCTGAGGATACAGGACCTCTGTCTAGGCTGAGGAATGTGGCTGTCACTTTCCTATTTACAGGTTCAACCAGTAGTAAAGCTAAGCATGTACTGCAGGGATATGCGTGCAGGACACTGATGGGGCTGGCTACACAAACTGCTGCTGGCAAGGTGCTGCCTTCAACAGGACCTACATATAGGACTTGCATAAACATAGACAGACAAGTCTTCTTTTTCCTCTTTGGCTGGTAGAGATAGAAGGTCACTAGTGAATCCTCATGTGCATTGCTCCAGACTCACAAGCACATGCATATTTGTGAGATCCCCTGAGTACTGGCATAGCTCCTTCTGTCTGCCTTGTACCCCTGCCCAGATCCCAAGCCCTCTTGCCTGTTTAATGGGTTCCCTACTCAGCAGCTAGTCCAGTTTGATGCTCACTAGCAAACACACACACTTGTCCTGTGAGCATTCCACGCTCACAAGTTCCCCCCCTACTCATCAGCTAGTCCAGATGGAAGCTTGCTAGTGACTGACATGCACATACACACACACACCAAGTTTGGGGAAGATAGAGACACTCAGCTTCCCCCCCCCCCCCCAGCAGTTGGCACCAGGCACACAGGTTCTGACCTGTGGTGCTGCTCCAGCCACTGGCACTGAGCCCCTTGGTTGCCTCACTCGTGCTGGTTCCACCCCCCCCCCCAGTAGCTGGTTTTTGGGACACACACTGGTCCCACCCCAGTGGCTGGTGACCGAGGGCCCCACCCACTCCAGTGACTGGTACTGAGACCCTCACTTGTTCCAATAGCTGACACAATGGGCCAGGGGTACCTACACCCCTGATCTGACTCCAGCAGTTAGTACTCCAGGCTCAAAGTCTGTAGGACCCTCCCAAGATCCTGAGAGTTATGGCCCCTCCAACCACTGATGCTAGGACCTTCACTTGTTCCCAGTGGCTGACACCACAGGCCAGGGGCACCTACATCCCCAGTCTGACTCTAGTAGCTGGCACCAAATACACTCATGCTAGTCCCCCAGTAGCAGGTACTTAGTCCTTGCAGCATATATATGCACAGGATAGAGAGTGAGATTATGCAGAGAGATAGTTAAGATTTAAGAGGATAGGACAGACTCGGCCAAAAAAGTATACTGACCAGCCTCTTTTACATCCTTTTCTGTTCTGGCTGAGGGCCAGGTGCCCACCAGAGCTGCTCTATCACTCCCCTCCTTCTCTAGACAGGGGAGAAAAGGTATAACAAAAAGCTTGTGGGTCGAGATAAGGACAGGGAGAGATCATTCACTAATTATCATCACAAGCAAAACAGACTGAACTTAGAGAGGGAATTCATCTTACTTATTACTAAGCAAAACAGAGTAGAGGAATGAGAAATAAAACCAAATCTTAAAACACCTCCCCCCACCCCTCCCATCTTCCCAGGCTCAACTTCACTCCCGGCTTCAACCTCCGCCCCCCCTCAACGGCACAGGGGGACGGGGAATGGGGGTTACGGTCAGTTCCTCACGCGGTGTTTCTGCCGCTTCTTCATCCTCAGGGGGAGGACTCCTCTCATCATTCCCCTGCTCCAGCGTGGGGTCCCTCTCACGGGAGACAGTCCTTCACGACCTTCTCCAACATGAGTCCTTCCCACGGGCTACAGTCCTTCATGAACTGCTCCAGCATGGGTCTCTCCCACGGGTTGCAGACCTTCAGGAGCAAACTGCTCCAGCGTGGGTCCCCCACAGGGTCACAAGTCCTGCCAGCAAACCTGCTCTGGCGTGGGCTCCTCTCTCCACGGATCCACAGGTCCTGCCAGGAGCTTGCTCCATCTTGGGCTTCCCACGGGGCCACAGCCTCCTTCAGGTGCCTCCACCTGCTCCGGCGTGGGGTCCTCCACGGGCTGCAGGTGGAATCTCTACACCCCCTCATCCTTCCTCCATGGGCTGCAGGGGGACAGCCTGCTTCACCATGGTCTTCACCACGGGCTGCAGGGGAATCTTGCTCCGGAGCCTGGAGCACCTCCTCCCCCTCCTTCTGCACTGACCTTGGTGTCTGCAGAGTTTCTTACATCTTCTCACTCCTCTCTCTGGCTGCAAAAGCGCTCTCTAACTGTTTTTTCTCTTTCTTAAATATGTTATCACAGAGGCGCTGATTGGCTTGGCCTTGGCCAGTGGTGGGTCCGTCTTGGAGCCGGCTGGCATTGGCTCTATCAGACACAGGGGAAGCTTCTAGCAGCTTCTCACAGAAGCCACCCCTGTAGCCCCCCCGCTACCAAAACCTTGCCACGCAAAACCAACACATCTGTCTACCCCCCCTCTTTGTTCCTCCCTGATCCCCCTTCACCTGCACATTCCCTCATCAACTGGCATAGTTCCACTGACCCCCTCCAACATCCTAGATGCTCAGGTTTACATCCTTATCAGTTGCAAAGTCCGCATTTGCCTGCACTTTCTTGATAGCCCATCAATTAATGTGACTGACCGAGGTTGTTTCTGGTTATTGTCTTTGTTAATGCTAATTGGTTAGGGTTTATGTCTCTGTTGATACCTGTGAATATTGAAATATTAAGATCAATTCAAGCAATTAGAGCCATTGCTCAATAGATGTAACCAAACAAAAGGGAAACCATTGTAACTTAGAAAATAATTAGTTGTAAGATAAGAAGCTCTGGAACAATCTCATTTTAAACAGCTCGGCCTTGGAAGAACAGATGCGCAAAGATAAGAAAGTTACAAGGTGATCACAAAACCAGCCTTGAGGGATAAGGTATACGTGATACCAGGACTGAGTCTGAAGACCTCCGACGACCACCCGACCACCCGGAGGTGCCAACAAACATGGGCGAAAGACATTAGCATATGCTAGCGAGTTCCTGGAAAATCCATGAATGTGATAAGTACTACTCGGAAATATACTGAATATGTATATTACCATAGTATAAATACTTGCTAGTTTTGTCTTTTGGATGTGCACGTTAGGTGGAGTTATCCCCCGTGCACCCAGCGCTGCAATAAAGAATGCCTGCTTTCTAAAACTTCAAAAGAAGTCTTAGAGAGTGAATTATTTTGCCGTTTTCTGGTAACACTGTATGTTTGTCTCCCTCCCTTTCCCAGTTCCTCCCAACTGAAAAATTAAATGTTCTCAGACTTCACATATCCTTACCAAGTAGTGCAACTGACCAGGTTTGTTCTTATCACTCCCTGTGTTCTGCACCGTGTGTGTGGGTATGGGGGAGGGGAGGGTGTGGAGGAGGGAGAGAGAAATAGAGAGGGAGGGATTTCAATAAGAAAGACCCAACAACAAATGGCTTAATAAGATAACTGCTTTAATAAGACAGAAAAAAAGATTAATATAGATAGCAAGTAAATCTTATGTCCCTTCAGATGCTGGGCACCCCACATTCGTGCAGCATCAGACTTAGCCCAGATGGATTTTCCCACGGCGTACTTCATAGAACAGATCCTGTCCATGGAGAGAAGCTCTCTCTTTTTTTGTCCTTTGAGCTAATTTCCTTACAAAAACCCCCAACTCTATTCCTAAAAGATGTTCTCATGAGAATTTCTCGCTGCACTGATAAAGGTGAGGCCACACAGGTGATGTAATCACTGGTACCAAGTGGGAGCTGCCTAGAGGCTCCTCTGTTGCAATGAGCTGGCTGAGTTTATCTTGCGGCCAAGGGATTTGTGAGACACAACACAGGTCTGAAAGCCATGCTGTATGTGCAGCACAGGCCTGGGCCTACTCAGGTTAACTGCATTGTGGATCACTAACTCCTAAATGTGCAACGCTATCCCAGTCAGGCTCACTACAACCTCCCTTATCATATGTTGGTCAGGTTTGTCTCTGTATTTTCTTGTTTATGGCTCCTTTGACCAAATACCCTTAAAGGAGCAGTCACTCTCCTTCCACATACCCTTACAGGATGGAGTCAACTGTCTTCATAGCAGCCTATATGGTGCTGTGCTTTGTATTTGTGGCTAAAAACAGTGCTGATAACACACCAATGTTTCGGCTATTGCTAAACAGTGTTTGCACAGCAGCAAGGCTTTCTTTCCTACTATGCCCTGCCCACTCCCACAGAGCGAGTAGGCTGGGGGTGGGCAAGAGGTTGGGAGGGGACATAACCAAGATAGCTGACCCAAACTGAACAAAGGGATATTTCATGCTGTATGATGTTGAGCTCAGCAATAAAAGCTCAGTGAATTAATTCCTCTTTTTGTTTTGCTTACATGCACACCTTTTGCTTTTCCTATTAAACTGTAATTATATCAATCCCTGAGTCATCTCACCTTCCTTCTATTTTCTCCCCATCTTGTGGGAGAGGGGAGCGAGCAGGTGGCTGGGTGGGTGTTTGGCTGTTGGCTGGAGCTGACCCACCACAGTCCTTTTTTGGCACTCGACATGGGACTTGAGATAACGACAGTTTTGATCTGAGTGTGTTATAGCTGTTGTAGTTAATTGGCAGGCTTCTGTGTTGATCATGGAGTATGCTTTCTTTATTGTATATCAGACTCCAGGGCTTGTTAGTGGCTGCTTTTGGCTCTTGCTGTTTACTGTGCTACTTATCACTTTATTTCACTGTACCTGGGAACATTTTAATAGAAGCAATGGCCATGCACTTGACCCAGGGCTGGCATATGGCCCTGGCATTGATGCTGTTCCTGTGCTGGGTAGGCTATCTTGCGGGGAGAATGAGGGATTACACCTCCCTCTTCTTCAAGATGCACGTGTACAACTTTGTTGCACAGGCTCCTGAGGTTCTTGCACATCCTTATGTAAGCTGTTTGATCCTATTATCTGACTTCGCTGTGTAGTTGTTGGGTGAGTGGAACCTGGTTTCATCCTGGCATAAGAGTAAGCAACTTTCTGGTGATGTCACAGAGAAACATGCTGCAAGACAATCCCTGGATGGCAGGGTATGTCAAAGGATTTGGGCAGGTGCCTAGGGAGGTTATCACCTCTGATGATAGCCTGGGATTTTACTCCTGAACAGGCAAGTAATCCTGGTAAACTGACACAACACCTGATAGAAGGGTGCCTTGCCAACCCCAATGAGAGCCAGCAGCTCCTAGCACTGTTCTGGGGCTTGGCCTGTGCCTATCAAGCCTCTGTCCAGCATCACCAGAGGAGCAGGGGAAAGAGGGCCTCTACACCTGAGGACACTGTGGTTGAGACAGGGACCCAAACCCCAACTACAGTAATCACCTCATTAGTGAAAACCAAACACTGGATGTGGAGATCAAAGGGTCTGTCACCGAAATTCGGGAATAAAAGAAAACTCCTTAACACCAATTTAGCATTAAGAAGCAGGCATTTCCTTTTATTGCAGCGCTGGGTGTCAGGAGGATAGTTCCTCTAATCAAGCACACCTAACGCCGGTTCTCTTGTCATATTTATACACAAATGTTACAAAGATTACAAAGTGGTACACTCCCCGTTCCAATAATTGGTTCATATTTCTTCGCCTAGTATGCAAACTAGAACGCATGCTTGGTTCCTTTCTCCGCCTCTATCTTTTGAGTAGGTGGTATAATTTGGGTAGGGGGCTTATGGGTCGGTGGTCGTGGGGACCCTGGCCCAAATTACCTTTCCCCTAGTTTCTCAGTACTTCGGTGTTGGTAATTGTTTGCTATATGCCTTAGGAAGATAAGGATGTTGCTGGAGGCAATTAGTGTCCTCCCTTTCTGCAAAGTATGTACATAAGGACCTTGAAGTGTCTTGTAGCTCCTCCTTTTTCTCATGATGTGTAGCAGGTGCTCATTCTAAGAATCGTTAGCCTTCTACCTAAAGTAATAATGAATAGTTTCTTAAGACATATAAGTAGGCCTTCGTTACAGGCCTATCTTTTTTGCTACAGGTCCATACCATCAATTAGTAAAGGAGGTGGAGGAGGAGGAAGGGTCTGATCAGGAAGCCAGTCCTTCAGCAAAGAAATGGGAGGAAGAAGTGCAAGAAATCAGAGAAGAGGCAGAAACCATCCAACTGCTAACCCTAAGTGAGCTGCAAGATCTGTGGAAAGATTACAGCTGCCAGCCAGGCTAGTGGATTGCTGCCTGGTTGCTCTGATGCTGGAATACTGTGGCCAACAGTCAGGAATTAGATGGTATGGATGTCTAGCAGCTGGGATCCCTTGCTTGGGACCAGGGAATTGACAAAGAAATTGGAAGAGAGGTGATAATCTGCAGCCTCTGGAGATGGGTCTTGTTGAGTGATGGCCAGTGCACACAGGCCATGTGGAGGAGATTTGTCTGAAATGCACTGGCACCCTAGCAATGATGGACCAGCCAGACCTGGAGATACCATCTGTGGCTTTGGTGATTCAAAGAGAATCTCTCTTCTTTCTCATCCTGTGGGCCTGCATCTCAGCTGTCAGGGATGCTCCACAGAGTCATCCTCCCCCTGCTGGAGGGAAAGGGAGCCCCAAGCGCATGCTGTGTGGCACCAGAGGACACTAGGAAGTGGGATGATGAGCCTGCTTCTAAGATAGAAGCCCATGTACATGAATGAGGGGGGAAGACAGCTGCTAAGAAGGGGCCATCCAAGAAGGCTTTCACTCCAGTTGCTGTTGAGGTGGCAGAAGGCAACCAGCAATCCCCCCCATACATAGAAGAAAGGCCAAGAATGCGTCTCCTCCTGATTTTGATGAAGGGACATGTCCTGGTTTTAGCTGAGACAGAGTTAATTTTTTTCATAGTAGCTAGTATGGGGCTGTGTTTTGGATTTGTGCTGAAAACAGTGTTGATGATAATGTAGAGATGTTTTTGTTATTGTTGAGCAGTACTTACACAGAGTCAAGGCCTTTTCTGCTTCTCACACCACTCCACTAGCAGGATGGCTGGAGGTGCACAAGAATCTGGGACATGTACCCAACACAGCTGGGACAGCTGACCCCAACTGACCAAAGGGATATTCCATACCATATGACATCATGCTCAGCATATAAGGGGCTTGGGTGTGTTGGGTTTGCATGGCAAGGTTTTGGTAGCAGGGGGGGCTACAGGGGTGGCTTCTGTGAGAAGCTGCTAGAAGCTTCCCCTGTGTCTGATAGAGCCAATGCCAGCTGGCTCCAAGACGGACCCGCCGCTGGCCAAGGCCAAGCCAATCAGCGCCTCTGTGATAACATATTTAAGAAAGAGAAAAAACAGTTAGAGAGAGCTTTTGCAGCCAGAGAGAGGAGTGAGAAGATGTAAGAACATCTGCAGACACCAAGGTCAGTGAAGAAGGAGGGGGAGGAGGTGCTCCAGGCTCCGGAGCAAGATTCCCCTGCAGCCCATGGTGAAGACCATGGTGAGGCAGGCTGTCCCCCTGCAGCCCATGGAGGAAGGATGAGGGGGTGTAGAGATTCCACCTGCAGCCCGTGGAGGACCCCACGCAGGAGCAGGTGGAGGCACCTGAAGGAGGCTGCAACCCCGTGGGAAGCCCGCGCTGGAGCAAGCTCCTGGCAGGACCTGTGGACCCGTGGAGAGAGGAGCCCACGCCAGAGCAGGTTTGCTGGCAGGACTTGTGACCCCGTGGGGGACCCACGCTGGAGTAGTTTGCTCCTGAAGGTCTGCACCCCATGGAAGAGACCCACGCTGGAGCAGTTCATGAAGGACTGTAGCCCGTGGGAGAGACTCACGTTGGAGAAGGTCGTGAAGGACTGTCTCCTGTGAGAGGGACCCCATGCTGGAGCAGGGGAACGATGAGAGGAGTCCTCCCCCTGAGGAAGAAGAAGCAGCAGAAACACTGCGTGAGGAACTGACCGTAACCCCCATTCCCCGTCCCCCTGTGCCGTTGAGGGGGTGTGGAGGTTGAAGCCGGGAGTGAAGTTGAGCCTGGGAAGATGGGAGGGGTGGGGGGAGGTGTTTTAAGAGTTGATTTTATTTCTCATTCCTCTACTCTGTTTTGCTTAGTAATAAGTAAGATGAATTCCCTCTCTAAGTTCAGTCTGTTTTGCTTGTGACGATAATTAGTGAGTGATCTCTCCCTGTCCTTATCTCGACCCACAAGCTTTTTGTTATACCTTTTCTCCCCTGTCTGGTGAATGAGGGGAGTGATAGAGCGGCTCTGGTGGGCACCTGGCCCCCAGCCAGGGTCAACCCACCACACTGGGGAAGAGGAAGGAGAGGGGAGGGTCGTTCAGAGTGATGGCGTTTGTCTTCCCAAGTAACCGTTACACATGATGGAGCCCTGCTTTCCTGGAGATGGCTGAACACCTGCCTGCTGATGGGAAGTAGTGAATTAATTCCTTATCTTGCTTTGCTTGTGTGCATGGCTTTTGCTTTACTTATTAAACTGTCTTTATCTCAACCCATGAGTTTTCTCGCTTTCACTCTTCTGATTTGCTTCCCCCATCCCATTGTGGGGATCACCCTTTAACAGTCCCATATGGGCAGTGCAAAGTCTGATGGAGGGTGGAGGTTAACAGTAGACTATCGTGGCCTGAACGAAGTGACGCCACCACTGAGTGTTGCTGTACCAGACATGTTAGAGCTCCAATATGAACTGGAGTCAAAGGTAGCCAAGTGATATGCTACAGGTGACATTGTCAATGGTTTTTTTTCTCAATTCCTTTAGCAGAAGAGCTCAGGCAACAGTTTGCTTTTATGTGGTGGAGAGGTGTCCGATACACCTGGAATTGACTGCCCTGGGGTGGAAGCTCAGCCCTACCATTTGCCATGAGCTGAGCCAGACTGCACTGGAATAGGGTGAAGCCCCTGAACATCTACAATACATGAACAACATTATCATGCGGGGCAAAAAAGCAGAGGAAGTGTTTGAAAAAAGCAAAAGAATAATCCAGATCCTTCTGAAAGCTGGTTTTGCCATAAAACAAAGCAAGGTCAAAGGACCTGCACAGAAGATCCAGATCTTGGAAATAAAATGGCAAGATGGATGTCATCACATGCCTATGGATGTGATCAATAAGATAACACCAGCTAGCAAAAAGGAAACACAGGCTTTCTTAGGTGTTGTGGGTTTCTGGAGAATGAATATTCCAGCTTATAGTCAGCTTGTGAGCCCTCTCTATTGAGTGACCTGAAAGAAGAACTTTTTTGAGTGGGACCCAGAGCAGTGACAAGACTTTGAATAGATCAAATAGGAGATAGCTTGTGCAGTAGCCCCTGGGCCAGTCCGGACAGGACTAACTGTGCAAAATGTACTCTACACTGCAGCTGGGGAGCACGGCCTCACCTGGAGCCTCTGGCAGAAAAGAGCAGGAGGAACCCGAGGTTGACCATTAGGGTTTTGGAGCCGGGGGTATCAAGGATCAGAAGCCCACTACACCCCAACAGAAAAAGAGATCCTAGCAGCATACGAGGGGATTTGAGCCGCTTCAGAAGTTGTCGGTACAGAAGCATCTCTCCTCTTGGCACCGCGATTGCCCGTGCTACACTGGATGTTCAAAGGAAATCTTGCCTCTACGCATCACGCAACCAGCGCTACGTGGAGTGAGTGGGTAGCAGTGATTATGCAACGGGCTCGACTGGGGAAACCCAACCACCCAGGAATCCTGGAAGAGATCGTGGACTGGCCAGAAGGTAGAGATTTTGGAGCGCTGCCTGAGGAGGTGGCTTGTGCCCAAGAGGCACCACCATATAATGAGTTACCAGAAGATGAAAGTTGTTATGCTCTGTTTACTGATGGATCCTGTCATGTTGTAGGAAACCATCGGAAGTGGAAAGCTGCTGTGTGGAGTGCCACACGACAAGTTGTTGAGGCCACTGAAAGAGAAGGTGAGTCAAGTCAGTTCGCAGAAGTGAAAGCCATCCAACTAGCCCTAAAGATTGCTGAACGAGAAAAGTGGCCGGTACTCTATCTCTATGCTGACTCACAGATGGTGGCTAACACCCTATGGGGGTGGTTACAGCAGTGGAAGAAGACCAAGTGGCAGCGCAGGGGTGAACCCATCTGGGCTGCTGCGTTGTGGCAGGACATCGTTGCCCAGGTAGAAAACATTGCTGTAAAGCTATATCATATAGATGCTCACATGCCCAAGCACTACACTACAGAAGAACATCAAAACAATGAACAGGTAGACGAGGCTGCCAAAATTGAAGTAGCTCAGGTGGGCCTGGACTGGGAATGTAAGGGTTACTTCAGTGGGCCCATGAAACATCAGGACATCTAGGGAGAGATGCAATGTACATATGGGCTCGTGATCGAGGGGTGGACATGACCATTGATACCATCACATAGGTCACCCATGAATGTGAAACATGTACCACCATCATGTGAGCCATACGACTGTTCCTTAGACTAGAGGGCAGTGGCGGGGATATCAATATGGCAGATATACTATACTGGACCACTGCCACAAACCTGCTAAGCCAAGCGCTACATGCTTACCATGGTGGAAGCAATTACTGGGCACCTGGAAACATACCCTGTAAACCATGCCACCGCCTGGAATACCATCCTGAGTCTTGAAAGGCTAGTTCTTTGGTGACACAGTACCCCAGAAAGAATTGAGTCAGACAATGGGTCTCATTGCTGAAATAACCTCATAGACTCCTTGGTCAAGAAACATGGCATTGATTGAGTGTATTACATTTCCTGTTACCTGTAAGCATCTGTGTACTGTGACTGGCTGGGATGGAGTTAATTTTCTTCATAGCAGTTCATATGGTGCTTTGTTTTGGATTTATAGCCAAAACAGTGTTGATAACACACCAATGTTTTAGATGTTGCTGAAGAGTACTTGCACAGTGTCAAGGCCTTCTCTGTTTCTTGCTCTGAGGGATGGGCAAGAGGTTGGGAGGGGTCACAGCTGGGGCAGCTGACTCAAACTGACCAAAGGGATATTCCATGCCATATCACATCTTGCTCAGCAATAAAACATGTGGGTAGTCTTTCCAAAATAGCTGGGCATCAATCTGCTGGAGGGAGGTGGTGAGGCCTTTGCATCAATTGCTTTTTTTCTTTTTTTATTAAACTGTCTTTATCTTGACCCACGAGTTTTTCTTGCTTTGCTTGCATGCACGTCTTTTGCTTTCTCCATTAAACTGTCATTATCTCGATCCATGTGTCTTCTCATCTTCTTCCTATTTTCTCCCCATCTCATGGGAGAGGGGAGCAAGCAAACTGTGTGGCTGTTTGGCTATGGGCCAGGTAAACCCACCACAATTTCCTACTGAATATCATTGTAGGTCCCTTTCAACTGAAATATTCTATTCTATTCTATTCTATTCTATTCTATTCTATTCTATTCTATTCTATTCTATTTGACTATAAAGCCCTGCTCTGGCTCTTAGTGATCTTATTTGCTTCAAGTTATCTCACTTAGGGTTGAAAAGGACAGCAGCACAGCCCAAATGTCTGCTTGCTGTGCTTCATAGCACTGCAGTTCCTAAACAGTAGGTCCAGTATATGATTTAAGTGTTTTTTAAAAGCTAGCTTGCCAATGAAATCATTGCAGATGCCTACAACATCTTCATTATAAATAGCTCAGTACCTAGGTTACACCTATATCTGATAAAAATAATTTAATTTGTCCCCTCTTTTGTAAGACTCCCACAGGCTTGATTCAGCAGCTGTTAAACGTCACCCCAGGGAGGGAACAGCTGAGGCTGGGGTATAAAGGATATTGAGGAAAATACCCCTGGGGGAGAGAAGAAATTGAAGACCCTGAAGAGGCAGTCAATGGGCTGTGCTCCTTCTCCTCCACCCAAGATAAGGACACCTTCTTGGTAAGCATTGCGATTTCACCTTATGGTGAAGAATACCTGGGATAGCATTTTGCTAGCACTATCATCATATATTAGTGCTATTGCAGTAAGTGCATTCATCAACAGCAATTCCAAACTTTTATATCTGTTGCTTTAATAAATTACCTATCTGTTTCAACTTTGTGAAACTGACTCAGTGAAAGTCCTTTAGGGGGCTCTGACAGGCAAACGTTGACTCTGATAAGTGGCTACACACATAATCCTTTAGACATAAACCGTTGACCAAGTCTGGGACTAAGATTGGACCTAGCCACACCTAGGTTCCTCTCTGAGAAGGAGTTTAGAAAGCAAGGGGGTCCTTTCTGAACCTTGTGACTCAACGGGAGGGCCTCCCTCAGCCACACATCAGACTCATACCCTTTTACGTGAAACTACCCCTGCGTGTTTTGGAGGTTTTTGCTTTGGATAAGCTCTACTCTGGTACAAATAGACCAAACACTCATCAGCTGTTGGAATGTATTATATGCTTTTCTGGACCACTTCTGCCGATTTAGTTTCATCTGAAAGGAGACATTTCATGCAGTCCAAGATGTAAACCAAAGCATGGTGAGTGGGGACAATAAGGAGATTCACTTCACTTCAAAAGTGAAAATCTCTTTCAATATTGGGAAAAGATCACAGAATCACAGAATGGTAGGGGTTGGAAGAGACCTCTGGAGATCATCTAGTCCAACCCCTCTGCTAAAGCAGGATCACCTAGAGCAGGTTGCACAGGATGGCGGCCAGGCAGGTTTTGAATATCTCCAGAGAAGGAGACTCCACAACCTCTCTGGGCAGCCTGTCTTAGTGCTCGGTCACCCTCAAAGTGAAGGAGTTTTTCCTCATATTCAGGTGGAACTTCCTGTGTTCCACTTTGTGCCCATTGCCCCTTGTCCTGTCACTGGGCACCACAGAGAAGAGTCTGGCCCCATCCTCTAGACATCCAGCCTTTAGATATTTATAAGTATTGATAAGATCCCCTCTCAGTCTTTTCTTCTCCAGGCTAAACAGACCCAGCTCTCTCAACCTTTCCTCATAGGAGAGATCCTCCAGTCCCCTCATCATCTTTGTAGCCCTCTGCTGGACTCTCTCCAGTAGTTCCTTGTCTTTTTTGAACCAGGGAGCCCAAAATCACCTGCCTGGTAGTGCTGACAATTTTCATAGAAGTTCTTAAAATCAACATGCAATGTTATAGGTCTCTGGGTAAAAACCCCAGCAATAACAAAAATCAGTCCCACAGCCTAAAGGCAGATAATTTTTAAGTGAACTGGTTAATCAAATTACAAGAAGTAAAAAAAAAAAGAAAATGCTCAACATAGCACAAAAGCAGATGACCCAGATCTAGCTCTGCTGTTGAAGAGAGTACACTATGTAATCTTGGGCAAATCACTTTCCCCTCACTGCACTTGGTTTCTATTATACTTTTTATGTTTGTAGTAATCTCTCATTTTATATTTGGACAAGGCTAACGTCCTAATAGCCAGGCCCAAAGGGTCCTTGTGGTTTAACCCCAGCTGGCAACTAAGCACCACACAGATGCTTGCTCACTCCCCTCCTCCCCTGGTGGGATGGGGGAGAGAATCAGAAAGGTAAAAGTGAGAAAACTCATGGGTTGAGATAAGAACAGTTTAATAATTGAAATAAATAAATAATTAAAAAAAAATATAAAATTTTAATGAAAAGGAAAATAACGAAAAGAGAAAGAAACAAAACCCAAGAAAAACAAGTGATGCAAATGAAAAACAATTGCTCACCACCTGCTGACAGATGCCCAGCCAGTCCCTGAGCAACAATTGCTGCCTCCCAGCCAACTCCCCTCCAGTTAATATGTTGAGCATGATGTCATATGGTATGGAATATTCCTTTGGCCAGTTTGAGTCATCTGTCCTGGCTGTGCCCCTTCCCAGCTTCTTGTGCACCTCCAGCCTTCTCGCTCACAGGACATGAAAAGCTGAAAAGTCCTTGACTTAGTGTAAGTGGTCCTTAGCAACAATTAAAACATCAGTGTGTCATCAACATTATTCTCATCCAAAATCCAAAACACAGCACTATATCAGCTACTAGGAAGAAAATTAACTCTATCCCTGCTGAAACCAGGACAATTCTTCATCTCAGTCAAGATTTCTAGGTATTTCTAGGTATTGTAAATCAGATTAAAATAATCTTTTTGTGCCATTAAACTTTGCTCAGAGGATATTTTTACTGGAGATTTAAACTGCCAAGTTTACTAGCAACATATTGGCCTCCAGTGGGTTACTTGCCACAAACATACAACTGTTAACTGCAGTTTAGTTGTGGATAATAAGGGTTAGCTGACAACCATGAATAAAACTTCCCCAGAAAACAATTTAGGGTTTTTCTGGGGTAATTTACCCTCAGTGGGGGTTCTTAGGAATTCAGTGCACATATGGAACAGTATGCAAATAGAGCGTTTGCTTGATTTTTTTTTTAGGCTCATGGTATCATTTTCAAATGTACCAAAGTGACTTTCTTTAGGGGTTTATTCCCCTAAGGCAATTAGACATTTCTCATCTTGAATAAAGAGCATATCCACTGCTGACCCTTTTTGCCTCTCTTCCTTATCCACAGAATGAGCATTCAATCTGTCCTGCCCATAAAGCAGAAATACAGTTCTTTCATGCTTCATTTATTTATTTTGCACATAACTTTGAATATAGGGATTAGAGTAGTATGTATCAGCTTTGGCCGGAGCAGCTAGCCATGGGACTGCATCCCTGACTCTCAGTGAAGCTTTCCCCTACCTGCCCCCTCCATTGTAGCCTCCAAAGTTTTGTTTTGAGCTTGTGGCACTCACCATTAATAAAATTTTAATATGGAGGATCAAAACACTTCTCATAACTTCCTTACCCTGAGTTCCTTATCCTGTCAAGGAACCAGTGGAGCTGAAGTTATCACTTCATCTCTAGCTTTTCAGCAATGCCTTCCCACTCTTATCCCCACAAATATAATTCAAGCAAACAGATATGCATCCCATAAGAAACATTTCACGTTTCACTGCTCAATAAGCAGAGCTTTGTGTTTTCAGTTTCATAGAATCATAGAATGGTTTGGGTTGGAAGGGACCTCAAAGATCATCTAGTTCCAACCCCCCTGCCACAGGCAGGTACACCCTCCACTAGACCAGGTTGCCCAAAGCCTCATCCAACCTGGCCTTGAACACTTCCAGGGATGGGGCCTCCACAACCTCTCAGGGCAACCTGTTCCAGTGCCTCACCACCCTCACAGTAAAGAATTTCTTCCTCACATCTAATCTAAATCGACCCTCCTTCAGCTTGAACCCATTACTCCTTGTCCTGACACTATACTCCCTCATAAACAGTCCCTCACCATCTTTCCTGTAGGCCCCCTTCAGGTAGTGGAAGGCTGCAATTAGGTCTCCCCAGAGCCTTCTTTTCTCCAGGCTGAACAATCCCAACTCTCTCAGCCTGTCCTCATAGGAGAGGTGCTCCAGCCCTCTGATCAGCTTCGTGGCCCTCCTCTGGACTCACGCCAACAGGTCCATGTCTTTCTTGTACTGGGGCCCCCAGAGCTGGACGCAGGACTCCAGGTGGGGTCTCACCAGAGCGGAGTAGAGGGGCAGGATCACCTCCCTCGACCTGCTGGTCACGCCTCTTTTGATGCAGCCCAGGACACGGTTGGCTTTGTGGGCTGCAAGCGCACACTGCTGGCTCATGTTGACCTTCTCATCAATCAATATCCCCAAGTCCTTCTCCTCAGGGCTGCTTTCAATCCATTCCTCGCCCAGCCTGTAGTTGTGCTTGGGATTGCCCCAACCCACATGCAGGACCTTGCGCTTGGCCTTGTTGAACTTCATGTGGTTCTCACGGGCCCACCTCTCCAGCCTGTCAAGGTCCCTCTGGATGGTATCCCTTCCCTCCAGCGTGTCGACCACACCACACAGCTTGGTGTCGTCGGCAAACTTGCTGAGGGTGCACTCGATCCCACTGTCCATGTCACCGACAAAGATGTTGAACAGTGCCGGTCCCAGTACCGACCCCTGCACTTACAGATTTTCTGCCTGGACTGTAAACAATTCACATCATAGGTTTCTACACATTAATAATGCCTAGCCCATTTCTGGATTTACGTAAAGAAATGTCTTGCCAAAGCGACAAAGGAGAATAAAAATAGCAAACTGGAGATCTGGAAATCTAGTGGCAAATGAAAATGCCTACAAAATTGAACCCTTAAGGAGGATGAACATAGAAGTGCATGCTCTTGGATACAGGAAGGAGATATAGCACTGAGCTGCTCAGTCCTTTAAAGCCAGGGGATGGTGTGGGCATGTAATCAGAAGCAGAAATTTAGAAAGGCAATAAATCTTAATATAGAAAACTGAGGTACTTCAGGTACTAGTGGATTAGGCAACAGCTATGTGAAGGCTCTGAGGACTGCAGTGTTAGATTTAGCTGTCAAATTCTTCATTAGTTAAAGGTTGTAGTCTCCATAAATTAACAAGTTTTTATTTTTGCAGATGGGGTGAGATTTTGCAACTTAATACTCAAATATGCCATTAGTTGGTGTGGACCCCAAAGAACGAGGGGAGCCGGTCACTATTAAAGTAAGAGGACTGTCAGAGTTGGCAGCAGGAGTGCAAAAGGCTGCCTGTATTCAGGGGATGTATGAGAGAGGACAATGGGACATGCCGATGGTCGTGCCAGTGGACCTCAGCCACCTTAGACCCCCTCATCAGGAGATTGCCTGATGCTTTAAAAATACATGTACAGTCCTTCAGGGAACAAATTGAGAGAGCCATAGAACATAACTGGCAGGACCTCCAGAATCCAGCACATGTACTAACTTGGGCAAAAGTGCTACACAGTATAGTTACATATGGGCATGAGATGGGGGTGGACTGATCTGTGCAGCGGTGCTGATGGAAGCAGGCAGGTTCGGCAAACTTGCCGGAACCCTCTGTCTGAGCGGTACTCCCCCACACACTGAGCCCTCTCGAGGGAGGTCTGGTAAAGCCCCGGATTCAGATAGGAACAGCCTCTGGCAAATGGTGTTAGCTCTAGGGTTCCCTCGAGCAATGCTGCACAGGCAGTCTACCGACCACATTTGGCAGCTAGTGAGACTGCTGGAAGAGAAGGCTAGGGGTTCAAGCAGTGCAGAAGTGGCTGCCCCACCTCCCTGCTGTACTGCCAACCCTTTCGCAGTCCTGAGGGAGGAACCAAAAGGGTCAAAAAACTAGAGGATGCAGTTTGGGGTTTGGGCTGCCCAATCCGCATAGTGAACTCCTGTCAGTGGCCCCCCCAACAAAGAACCATACATACATATCCCCATGGGTCTGTGGCAGATAAGTTTAGAATTTTTAATTGACACAGGGGGCCCAAATTAGTGTTTTGAATAAGCGGCAAGCTGATGAGTTGGGGATCAAATTTGTGAAAAGCCAGAAATATAGTGGGAGTGAGGGTGTAGCCCAAAAGGGCACCATTTGAAAGTGGTATGCATACATGGAGGGAATTAGCCAGCTACTATAGCTAAAAGAGGGCCCAGTCAAAACCTCCAAAACGCAGCAGCCCATAAACTCAGATCCAGCCATGCTAGGCCAACCCTGTAAGCCCTCTTCCATTAAGGAGGCACCTTAATTTACAACTGACTCAGAAACACAAGGGTTGTGGTTTACCAACATGTCTGATAGACGGGTAGGGCCAAAGTGACAATACAAAGTGTAGCACTACAAATTAGCACCGGGAAGACCGTCAAGGAAGAGGGGGAAGGCAGTGCACAAGTTGGAGAGCTGCGACCCCTCCTGCTAGCTGCCGAAAGCGGCGCCACTGTCATTTGCATTGATTCTTATGCAATCTATAAGGGCACCACTGGGCATCTAGCCAGTGGGAAATAGACCACACTAAGGTGTGGAGGGAAGAGGACTGGCAGTGTCTGCTAGAAATAGGGAGATCATGACACTTAAGGGTAGGATGGATGAAAGGGCACGTGTGGAATGAGACTCCCACCACCAAATGGAATCAGCAAGTGAACCGTTTCGACCAAATCAGAGTAGTTACCTGTGAGAAAGAGGACTGGGATCGTTTAGCCAAATGACTACATGTTAAACAAGGCCATTCAAGCAAAGCAGACCTTTACTCTGAATGCTGATGCTGAGGCTGGCCAATATCCATGAAGGCATGTGAGGTGATTCTTACCACTTTCCCACAATGTCAGATAAGACTTAAAGCCAACCACCCAAAAGCCCCTTCCCAACATATCAGGCAGGGGAAAGCCCTCTGGACCACCTGGCAAATTGACTATATTGGGTCCTTAAGCCCATCCCACGGGAAAAGATACATCCTGGTAGGAGTAGAGGTGGCGTTGGGATTGTCTATGGCCACTGCTGTCAGTGCCGCCATGGATGATCAGTCACGGTTCTGCGGGAATGGTTCGGCATTCTGCCCATATTCAAGTGCATCCAAAGCAACAACGGGTTGCATTTTACAGCTACAGTTGTACAGGACTGGGCACAGGGAGAAGGCATCAAGTGGATGTTTCACACACCATACTAACCCCAGGCCAACGGCATAGTAGAAGGGGCTAATGGCCTGATTAAAAGGCATGCTGATGTCTCACGTTATGATTGGGACTTATGATTGCCCCAAGCAATATTCATCATAAACAATCACTGAGGAGACTATGGGAGCCCAAAGATTCGGGCATTTTGCCTTACTGGACCACCAGCAAGCAACACCCCCCATTACCCAGCAATCAAAGGGGTCAGCTCCCATCAAAAACATATGTGGGACAGCCTGTCATGGTAAAGCTGCATTCTGTTGACATCGTGCCTATGACTCTGACAAAGTCCAGAGGCTTGCATGCCTGGGAGGCCCTAGATGGGAATGGGAAGGCTCATCGCATCAGCACTCAGTGGATAATCCCTGACTTTTAAGACCCGGTCCCAAGGCCCAAGGTGCACTTTGTGTTCTTTTGCAGGATCACGAGAAAGCAGATCCTTCCAACACTCCTGCTGAGACCAATATCGACAGCAGACATGGACAGCCAAGGTCTAGAAAACAATGTGGTAGCCAGATTGATATTGGATTTGCACGTATGGTAAACTTAACTTCAATAATGGCCTGTTTGCCTACCCCTAAGTCAGTGGAGGATCCCCTACCAATCTTTGTGCAAAACATTAACATATCACTAGTCCTTGAATTTACCTGGAGACAATGCAATAATTTCAGCATGGGGAACAGACAGGAAAGGTGGAAGCTACACCCATGCCACCTATAGTTGGTCACCAGGCGCAATAAATGCCAGTTCAGTATGGGAAGCCAAGTGCAACTACCTCTTCCAGCTCCCTGACAAGGCCTGATGAGGTGGGGTTCTAACAGCACAATGCCCTGTTTTAATGTCCCCTGGGGAACCACTGGACATAACACCCAATGGAAGATAGATGATCATTCCCTACAATATACTGAACCGCTGTATTGTACACCAGGCCACCTGGTGTATTAAACACCCTGAAAACAATAGTAAGGAATGCCCCAGCATTTGTCAAAACCCAGGGTTTAAGGGAGCTTGGGAGAACTGCCCCCTCAATTGCACATGGGGACCTAATTGGATTGGGCAAACGAATTGGGCACCTCCAGTAAAGAAATCCCCACTTTGGGACTTCCAGACAGAAATTCACTGCAAAAATATAGACAAAATGCCACTATTATGGTTATACCCTCCCATCTGGGAAGCTTTGATACAGGGCTGCCTGTGTAGTAACACCAGCTATACCTGGCCCACTGCCCTGAAATGTAATATCTATGAAGACTGCCCTGCTCTTACTCCCACCCAAGGCTTATGCCAAACATCCTATGTGCCTGCACCTCCCAATCTAGTATGGGCAGGCTCCAATGGTCGCCTGTATTCTTGCCTACACCCAATGGCCTGCACCTTGGTCATACCCTCCCTTTGCCCTATTTATGAAGAGGGACCTATACCCCACAAGTGATGGGATTGCAGCCCCAGGAGATACAACTGCTAAAAAAGGGAACATGGCAAAGAGTGAAAATGTGACTAGAGTGGTGGCTAGAGGGGCTATTCGGGATGGGGACTGCTTCTGTCAAAAATTGATAGGCCATTCATGACCTAACTTTGCAAGTATCAATTCTAGCCAACTCCACATTGGACAGCCTGGAACTCTTGAATGAATATACCAGCAAAATGATCGCCCAAAATCGAGCTGTGCTAGACTTAATGCTGCTGAAGAGACAAGGTGTGTGTGGGATGCTGAACTTATCCATAGACGACTGCTGCATTTACATCCCAAATGTATCCATACAACTCCAAGACCAAATCGACAAAATGAAGAGTAGCGAAGGATCCAGAGGTGATTGCTGCTGCACTAAACACTAGCTGGTTAGGAAAAATTTTCAATATGTTCAGGTTTTCTCTGTTGGGATGGTTAACAAGTCTTTTACAATCGTTAATAGTGGTTATAGTTGTTGTTGTTTGTATTGTGATAAGTTGCGTTAAGCATATGGTGACATGGTCCATATCCACTGTAAAATATACTCCCTTAAATGCTGCCCCTGAAACTGATGTTCCTCTAAACCCTATCTGTAACATTGCAATTGACATTCTCCCTCCACACCCTGTATGTCTGTTGGATGTACCCATACAACTCTAGAATGGTACCCACCTGTTTATCTGTTGTTATGTGTTTGTTGGTTTCTGTCGTTAATTGACTGTTGATTGTTAACGACATCTTTTAATAGCTGAAGGACACTTAAAGAATGATGATCTAAAATCCATTTATATATTCACAGAATTCTATGATTCTATGATTCTATAAAATGGCATTATAACTTAACCAACAATGTGCCCCATTTTAGCTTTGGAGGCAAGAGGTGTCTGCACCACCACTCCGAAGGAACTGGGTCAGATCATGACAGTGGTCTCAGGGTGGAGTGAGGCAGGAGCACTTCCTCTTTCCTCCCTGTGGGTCTATCAGCATGGCACGGGGGCGGGGGTGTGGTGGCTAGTTTGGTGGGAAGCACATGTGCTGCCAGGCACGTACGCAGAGAACCCCCAGCAACATACCCCAGATACCTGAGCCCATCAGAGACCACCTCAGCCAATAAGTCCACCTAGGAGACCCCCTCCACCAATGGGAGTCATATGTGACCACAACCAATAGATGACCACAGTTCAGATCCAACCCAGGGTATAAATGGGGCCTTCACCAGAGACCTCCTTTGAGTGGTTCTCCTCAGAGCAGTGGGTCTGTGACCGGACGCCCTCCCTTTGGATCAGGAAGCTGTTCAAAGTAACTTCCTGGGATTGGGTGTCCTCACTTTATAGGTGAGTGTTATGCACATTTTGTGTCATCATTCTAAGCTTAGATTCAGTTACACACTGTGTAGTATTAGTTCCCAACTGACATCCTGGACCTGTAAATAAGTTGTGTCTGCCGAAGTGTTTATAATATAAGATCCCTGTTCAGTTTGACTGTTCTACCTTTTTCCTGACTCCATTAAACTTTTTTAGAACATATTTTGTCAGTCTTACACTTCCACGACAGTTGGCGGTGTAAGAATTGCACCTAATGACGGACAACCAAAACTTAAAAACAGAAATTAGGGAACTTAAATTTCTGTTAGTCTCAGTTGAAAGGCAAGAAAAACAACTGCAGGAAAAGTTAAATCTCTTACTAATTCAAATACTGTCCTCAGTCTCAGCTAAACAACTCTGTAAATTAACACGCTGTGTAGACCCCAAGACGTGGGATGGTGACATCTGGTATGATAATGACAATGATGAATTGGTGGCAGATTCTGTTCTTACCCCAGAATCCATGCCTATATGGCCGTTAATCAAAAACAAAACTACAGATGAGGGGGACAATGATGTTCATACTACCATACGCACTATTCCCTGGTCTCCTGCTGAATTGGCCAAGTTGCAGGAAAAGTATTCCAGGAATCTGGAGGAATCTGAGACAGAATATGTGTGGTGAGTCTCCCTTGGGGGAGGGGGGGATCGAATCTTACCGAATGAGGAAGAAGCAGGAGGCTATTGGGGCCCTGGAGTGTTTTTAACCACTACACCAGGCAATCATAATTATTCATTAACGACACAGGCTGCCTATTGGGCTGGCGGCATAGACCCGCAAGAAAGAGGAGATCCCCTTGTTATCAAAACATCAGGATTCTCTGACTTGGCTGTGTCTGTACAAAAGGCAGCCTGCATACAAGCAATGTACGAGAGGGATGTGTTAAGGAGATCCCCAATGCTAGCCCCTATTGACCCAGCAAGGTTAACTCCCCTTATCCATGGCCTCCCGGACAGTCTAAAGACATATGTAGCCAGTATCCGGGATAGGATTAGAGCTGCTCAGGAGGCTAATGCTGTACCTTACCGTGCAGCCCGAGCAGGGAGATCCAACTATAGGGATCAGCTGATTCCCACCTGAAGCAAGTTTGTACAAGAGGTAGTGAATTATGGATACCGCATGGGTTGGATTGGACCGACCACCGGGAAACCACCAGAACCACCCCCTCGACAAGTTCGTCAAGTCCACACCACTAAGCTTAAACCAGAGTTCAAACCAAAGTATTGGTTGGTGCTGCAAACACCAACATATTGGGATTTGATGTGTTGTATGGCAGAATGTGGAAACTCCCCGATGGGTCAATATGGAGTTTTGCCAGACGAGGTGATGGAGAAATAGCATGGCTTGAAGAGGATGAGCCTAAAGCTGTAAATTTATTAAAAATGTCTATACCTTTACCCCCATCAATAATTACCAATGTAAAGCAGTACCCCCTGCCAGCAGCCGCACATTTGAGCATTGACAGAGTGGTAACAGATTTGGAAAAAAGAGATATTATTACTTGCACACACTCCCCCTATAATTCTCCTGTCTGGCCGGTAAAAAAGTCGATCGAACAGTGGTGGTTTACAATTGATTACAGGTGACTGAATGCCAATACCACACCTTTAACAGCAGCTGTACCAAACATTGCAGAATTAGTAACCCAAAGTTGGGAAGTGAAAGATAGCTCTGGAAAACTCCATCAAATCAGTACTAGATGGATAGTACCCAACTTCTAACCTAATATCTGCCAGTCAAATCAAGACCAAGAACTTCTTTTGTGTTCACAGGTACTCTGAATGCCAGGAAATTGCACCAGGGATTGTGGATTCCCCTATACCAATCTAACACGGATTATATGCAGACTACTGACTGGTGCATTAATTGGAATGGGACCACTGGATTACTGGACGATCCCATACAGGTAGATGTCTGTCCTGGTTTTAGCTGAGAGGGTTAATTTTCTTCATAGTAGCTAGTATGGTGTCCTGGTTCTGGCAAGGATAGAGTTAATTTCACAAGGAGCCAGGACAGGTCAGCCAAGCTGGCCAGGGGCTATTCCATACCATGTGACGTCATGCTCACCATAAAAGGGGGCTAGTCGAGGACAGGGGCAGGTGCAGGGCTGTGGGACGGCTGAGTGTCCGGTCAGGGTCAGTCGTCAGATCGGTAAATTGTTTTCTGTTATCACCCATTGTGAATATCTGTTATCAGCACTGTTGTTGATTGTTTCCCTCTCCCTTGCTGTCCCAGTAAACTGCCCTTATCCCAACCCTCGAGGCTTTGCCGTTGTTTTTCCGTTCTCCTCCCCAGCCCGCTGGGGGAGGGGTGAGCGAGCGGCACGTGGTGCTCAGCTGCTGGCTGGGGCTAAACCATGTCATATGGGGATATGTTTTGGATTTGTGCTGGAAATAGCATTGATAACATAGAGATGTTTTTGTCCTATGGACCTACTGTTGAGCAGTGCTTACACAGAGCCAAGGCCTTTTCTGCTTCTTGCACTGCCCTGCCAGCAGGATGGCTGGGGGTGCACAAGAAGTTGGGAGGGGACACAGGACAGGTGACCCAAACTGACCAAAGGGATATTCCATATCACATGACGTCATGCTCAGTTTATAAGGAGCTTGGGGGAAGAGGGAGAGAGGGGGGGTGGCGGCATTCGGAGTGATGGCGTTTGTCTTCCCAAGTAACTGTTATGTGTGATGGAGCCCTGCTTCCCTGGAGATGGCTGAACACCTGCCTGCCCATGTGAAGTGGTGAATGAATCCCTTGTTTTGCTTTGCTTGTGCGCGCGGCTTTTGCTTTACCTATTAAACTGTCTTTATCTCAACCCACGAGTTTTCTCACTTTAACTTTTCCAATTCTCTCCCCCATCCTGATGGGGGGGAGTGAGCGAGTGGCTGCATGGTGTTCAGCTGCCGGCTGGGGTAAAACCACGACAAACTTTAATATTTCTTGCTTAGATAGTCCAAAATGCTATAATTGGAATTGCACTAAAGTTTTGTATTGGGTCTGGCTGAGATGGAGTTAATTCTCCCCACAGCAGCCCTCATAGTGCTGTGCTGTGTATTGGTAGCTAGCAAACTGTTGATAACACACCAGTGTTTTGGCTACTACTGAGCAGTGCCAGCACACATCAAGGCTTTCCAACATTTCTCCCCCCACTCAGCAGTAGGCTGGGGGTGGGCAAGATCTTGGGAGGGGACACAGCCAGGACAGCTGACCCAAACTGACCAAAGGGATATTCCATACCATATGACGTCATGCTCAGCAGTAAGAAACTGAGAATAGGGGGAGGAACAGGGCAGGGGGCATTCGTTGTTTTTTTTTTTTTTACAATGTTTGTCTTCTGGAGTAAGGGGCACGCTTACTGAAGCCCTACTTCCCAGGAAGTGGCCGGACATTGCCTGCTGATGGGAAGTAGAGAATAATCTTTGCTTTTTGCTTTGCTTCCGCGTGCGGCTTTTTTGCTTTAGCTACATTAAACTGCCTTTATCTCGACCCACGAGTTTGGGATTGTTTTTTTCTCCATCTTCCTTTCTCCCCTCCCTGCCTTGCTGAGGAGGCGAGTGATAGAGCGGCTCTGGTGGGCACCTGGCCCCCAGCCAGGGTCAACCCACCACAGGTTTATAATTGCAGTAGTCGAGAGGTCGAAATTCAGAGATTGGGCCCGATAGCTCAAGCCCGCCGATTAGGTTGTATTTGTCGTAATTACACCATTTCAATCATGACACTTGGTCTTATTTGACAAACAGTGATACCCATTCTGATATAATTTGTTCATAACTCGATATACCCTCTATGGGACACACTGTGTGGGTTAGTAGTGATGGAACTTGGACCACAGACTTATCTGTGGAGGGCCGATGATGTCAACACATATTGGGACTGTTAACACTTTGCCCCGTCTGGAGGAAACAACCTCCTGTACCGGCTCTTTGGGGACAAATCAAAAGACAATCGGGAGACCCCTGGCAACACCCGACAACAGGAACTGTGGTTGGATGGGTTCTGGAATCAATTTTCATGCCTCAAATAACAGAATTCCAGAATCGAATGATATTATATAACCTCACCGGACAGATTGAAGCATTGGCTAATGCAACTTGGAAGAACTTAATATACAACTACAGGCAACATTGAAAATGGCATTACAGAACAGACTGATGTTAGATTTGTTGTTGTTGCATGAACATGGAGTGTGTGGATACTTGAACTTAGCCAGCAACACTTGCTGTATCCACATACCAAATGTAACAGAAAGCCTTAATGAACAATTAGACCACATGAAGTGTGTGGCAAAAGTGAGTAGGGATCTTAGGGGAAGCATAGAAGTAGGATGGTTGAACAAACTTTTGCATGGATTAGGATTCTCACTATCAGGATGGCTTGCTGTTTTATTGCAATTTACATTGATAGTAATCATTGTGATTGTTTTATTTTGTGTATTATTAGCTTGTGCCAAATCCATGCTAACCTGGGTATTAATTCATCAAGTACACATAGTGTCTGGGTGGACTGAATTGGAGCTACACCCAAGTAAAGAGAAAGAAACTTAAAATGTAAGGGATACCCTCAAGATTGACTTTATACAAATATGATTTGGATCTTGAATCGACTGACTATAGTCATGGGGTGGATGATGTGAGAATTGCACATAAGAAGTTAAAACCACCAGTGTCTGCTTATCTCTTATACAAACATTGTGGATGGAGATCCGCAAGGTTGGTATGAGAAGCAGCCGAAGGAGGGTGTCTTACGACAGCAGGACAGCCCTGTTTTGGCTGGAGACCTACATCTCCCATCTTCTCCCATCCGTATGTACAATCAGTCTTAAGTGCACTCTATCAAACCATCATGCAATTTTCTCAGCATCACTGTCATTGTGAGACTCAGAATGCTGGCCTTCTTGACATGTCTTCCTCTAGAAAAAGCAGTGTGGTGTGATATTCAGGCAGCAGATGATGGATTTCAAAAACATTAGTCACAATGTACCTTTGTGCCAAACCTAATTTTCTCTCAGGTGGGGCTGACCCTAGTTATGCCACTGCATCAATTAAGTGAAGTTTTCTAATGACATAATTTAAAATATTTCTGTTAGGAGAAGCCATTTTGCACCAAGAGGTGGTGGTTTGTCATGATCTGTATTGGGTCTGGCTGAGATGGAGTTAATTCTCCCCACAGCAGCCCTCATGGTGCTGTGCTGTGTCTTGGTAGCTAGCAAGGTGTTGATAACACACCAGTGTTTTGGCTACTACTGAGCAGTGCCAGCACACCTCAAGGCTGTCTCTCCAACATTTCTTTTTCCCCAGCAGCAGGCTGGGGGTGGGCAAGATCTTGGGAGGGGATACAGCCAGGACAGCTGACCCAAACTGACCAAAGGGATATTCCATACCCTATGACGTCTGCTCAGCAATAAGAAACTGAGAGATAGGGGGAGGAACAGGGCAGGGGCATTCGTTGTTTTTTTGTTTTTTTTTACAATGTTTGTCTTCTGGAGTAAGGGGTTGTGTTGGTTTTGCGTGGCAAGGTTTTGGTAGCGGGGGGGCTACAGGGGTGGCTTCTGTGAGAAGCTGCTAGAAGCTTCCCCTGTGTCTGATAGAGCCAATGCCATCCGGCTCCGAGATGGACCCGCCGCTGGCCAAGGCCAAGCCAATCAGCGCCTCTGTGATAACATATTTAAGAAAGAGAAAAACAGTTAGAGAGCGCTTTTGCAGCCAGAAAGAGGAGTGAGAAGATGTAAGAACATCTGCAGACACCAAGGTCAGTGCAGAAGGAGGGGGAGGAGGTGCTCCAGGCGCCGGAGCAAGATTCCCCTGCAGCCCGTGGTGAAGACCATGGTGAAGCAGGCTGTCCCCCTGCAGCCCATGGAGGGAGGATGAGGGGGTGTAGAGATTCCACCTGCAGCCCGTGGAGGACCCCACGTTGGAGCAGGTGGAGACACCTGAAGGAGGCTGTGGCCCCATGGGAAGCCCGCGCTGGAGCAAGCTCCTGGCAGGACCTGTGGATCCGTGGAGAGAGGAGCCCACGCCAGAGCAGGTTTGCTGGCAGGACTTGTGAGCCCGTGGGGGACCCACGCTGGAGCAGTTTGCTCCTGAAGGTCTGCACCCCGTGGAGGAGACTCACGTTGGAGAAGGCCGTGAAGGACTGTCTCCCGTGAGAGGGACCCCACGCTGGAGCGGGGGAACAATGAGTCCTCCCCCTGAGGATGAAGAAGCGGCAGAAACACCGTGTGATGAACTGACCGTAACCCCCACTCCCTGTCCCCCTGTGATGCTGAGGGGGGCGGAGGTTGAAGCCGGTAGTGAAGTTGAGCCCGGGAAGATGGGAGGGGTGGGGGGAGGTGTTTTAAGATTTGGTTTTATTTCTCATTCCTCTACTCTGTTTTGCTTAGTAATAAATAAGATGAATTCCCTCTCTAAGTTCGGTCTGTTTTGCTCGTGATGATAATTAGAGAATGATCTCTCCCTGTCCTTATCTCGACCCGTAAGTTTTTTTTCATTGTACCTTTTCTCCCCTGTCTAATGAAACAGGGGAGTGATAGAGCGGCTCTGGTGGGCACCTGGCCCCCAGCCAGGGTCAACCCACCACAGGGGTATGCATACTGAAGCCCTACTTCCCAGGAAGTGGCCGGACATTGCCTGCTGATGGGAAGTAGAGAATAATCTTTTGCTTTTTGCTTTGCTTCCGCGTGCGGCTTTTTTTGCTTTAGCTACATTAAACTGCCTTTATCTCGACCCACCAGTTTGGGGTTGTTTTTCCATCTTCCTTTCTCCCCTCCCTGCCTTGCTGAAGAGGGGAGTGATAGAGTGGCTCTGGTGGGCACCTGGCCCCCAGCCAGGGTCAACCCACCACATGATCCCAGTAAGAAAGGCACTCAGACTCTGTTAAGTATCATTTAAAATGCTATTCATTAGAGCTAAAACTATAAATATGACAGTATAGATAATCTTACATCTCTTCAGATGCTGGGAACTCCAAGGCGTGCACTGTGCAGACCCATCTGTGCAAAAGTTCCCTGTTTTTCTCCTGTTGTGGTTTAACCTCAGCTGGAAACTGAGCACTATGCAGCTGCCCGCTGACCCCTCCCCCACAAGGAGATGGGGAGGAGAATGAAAAAAAAACCTCATGGGTTGAGATAAAGGCCGTTTAATAGGATAACAAAGGAAGATTATGATGATGATGATGATAATAACAATAATAAAAATAAAACAAGTAATGCACAAATGCAATTGCTCACCATGATGGAAGGAAAAAAACCCAGCAACCTGATGCCCGGTCTGTTTCCGAGCTGTGATCCTGCCTTCCAGCTGGCTTCCCCAGCTATATATGGAGTATGACGCTATATGGTAGGGAATATCCCTTTGGCCAGTCTGGGTCAGCTGTCCTGACTATGCTCTCCCAGCTTCTTGTGCACCTGGCAGGGCATGAGAAGCTGAAAAGTCCTTGACTTAGTGTAGACACTACAACTAAACCCATTAGTGTTATTGTCTTGGTTTAGCCCCAGTCGGCAGCTGAGCACCATGTGACCACTCGCCCGCTCCACCACACCCCCCCCCAGTGGGATAGGGAGGAGAATGGGAAGACAAAGGCAAAACCTCATGGATTGGGATAAGGACAGTTTACTGGGACAGCAAAGGGAGAGGGAAATAACAACAACAGTACTTAGAATATACAAATTGGGTGATACACAATGGAATTTCTCACCCGACTACCATACACGACTGACCACACACTCAGACCGTCCCGGAGCTGTGCCGTCCATCCCTCCCTGACTAGCCCCCTTTTATGCTGAGCATGACATCATATGGTATGGAATACCCCTTTGGCTAGTTTGGGTCACTTGTCCTGGCTGTGTCCCGTCCCAGCTTCTTTTGAAAATTAACTGTATCCTAGCTGAAAGTAGGACAGTTATCAACATTATTCTCATCCTAAATCCAAAACACAGCACTATACCAGCTACTAGAAAGAAAATTAACTCTACCCGGATCGTCTTGCCGTACCTGATGGGGAGAAGCGAACTGAATGGACTCCAGCGTGCACCAACCTGTTGATGGACTCCATCAGCTCCTCTCCCGCAGTCAGGCAGTAAGCAACACAACAGTGTAATGCTATTGGAAAAAGAGGTATTTTCTAATAGATAAAGTAAGGGAAAAGGGAAATGTCTCTTGGGGAAGTAGCATACATCAGGGGACATTTTCTCCCATCTGAGCTCATAACTATACTGTTTCTACACACTGGTTTTAACAGTGGGAGTTATCCCTCATTCTGTTTTAACGTGGGAGATGTCCCTCGTTCTGTTCTGAATCTGTGAATGATGTAAGAAACATCGGGTTATTCTTTACCAATATGGGCAATGCTACTTCTCAGGAGACTCCCCTTTGTTCTCCCTTAGGATGCATCCTGAAAAATTGGAATAAGTTTGGAGGGGACCTCATGTCAAAAGATAAATTAAAATGATATTGTAATCAATGGTGGCCACAGTATAAATTAGATGACAGTAAAAAATGGCCTGAAAATGGATTTGTTAAGTATATGAAATACCTTTGTTCTTTGCTCTATGAAATGATTGGGAAGTTAGAAAAAAATTGTGGACTTGTGGATTCTAAATATCAAAATGGCATTTGATTAATAAAAAGGATAGTGATTCTTGTTGTACAAGCTATAAATCAAAAAGGAAGGGATGTAAAGCACTATTAAAACTGCAGTGATGACTCATAATCCTAATTGGGGTGACATTCAAGCTCTTTTGGAATATTTGTTTAGTATAGAGGAAAAGAGAACAGTTGAAGCAAAAAGCTAAAGAATGAGGAACCCAGGAATATGGGGGGAGTGCCTAACATGGATATCTGTCTCCCAAAGGGGGATCCCAGGTGGGATCTAAATACTGGTGGAGGGTTACAAAAAAATAAGAAGAGTACCAAAAATTTATCCTGTATGGTATTCAGCATGGAATCCAGAAATCGCAGAATTGGGCAAAATTGCATGAAATACGACAGGGAGATAAGGAACCGCCATCTGTGTTTCATAAAAGATTATGTGAAGCAGCTCAGAAGTGGACTAACCTGGACCCTGAGGATGGAAATATTTCTAAACTTTTTAACGTGCTGTTTATTGGTCAAGCAGCACCTGACGTTAGAAAGAAATTACAGAAAGTAGACGGTGCTGATGACATGCTGCCGGGGTATTGGCAGAAATAGGGTTGGATTGAAGGGGACCAGAGGAATCTGTTAAAGTCTCCCCAGCCAATCCTCTGGTTCCAGTAAAGCTGGGGAATGAAACAGTAGGGTTTTTTAATAGATAGTGGAGCAACTCACTCAGTACTTACTGATTGCAAGGGACCTTTAAGTAAAATTAAAACTAGTGTAATTGGTGCCACCGGGAAAAGATCATTACCATAAGGACTCAGAAATAGCCCAACATTATTTGGTAACGTATTGGCAAAGGAATTAGAACACTGGCAAAATAATAACGGGCACGTAACTTTGTTGCAGTACGTTGATGATTTATTAATTGGCTCAAGTAATTGCAGTGAACATCTAGAAGCTACAATTAGTCTACTGAATTTTTTGAGACTTGCAGGATATTGTGTTTCTAAGAAAAAAGCACAAATAGCAAACGATAGAGTACGATATCTGGGATTTGAAATTATACAGGGACAGAGGAGACTGAGTGCAGAGCGAAAGGAAGCAAGTTGCAGAATTGCTATACCAACATCAAAGAAACAACTAAAAGGATTCCTGGGTATGGCTGGATGGTGTCGGTTGTGGATCCCTAATTTTGGCCAAGAGTCCAGGGAATGGACTGTTGGAATGGACTGCTGAATGCTGAAAAGGGTTTGATGAAATCGAGAAAAGGCTTATGGAAGCTCCTGCATTAGGACTTCCAAATTTAGAAAAACCCTTTCAGCTATATGTGCATGAGAGGCAACAAGTGCCCTTAGGAGCCCTAACTCAATTGTTGAGAAGCTGGAAGAGATCTGTGGGGTATTTCTCCAAACAGTTAGATGACGTCAGTAAAGGATGGCCTGCTTGCTTGAGAGCTGTTGCTGCTACAATTAGTCTACTGAATTTTTTGGGACTTGTAACAGTGATTTTAATTGAAGAAGCCAGAAAACTGACCTTGGGACAAGCTATAACTGTGTTCGTACCCCATACTGTGACCTCTCTCCTAGAAAACAAGGGACACCATTGGATTTCTCCTAGTAGATTGGCCAAATACCAGGCTGCGTTGCTGGAACAGGATGATAATATCCTTTCAATATCTACTACTTTAAATCCTGTGACTCTGCTGCCGATATCAGAACAAAGTGAATTATAACGTGATTGCTTGACAACAATTGAGCAAGTTTATTCCAGCCAACCGGATTTACAAGACACTCCTCTTGTTGATTTTGATCTGGAATTATATACAGATGGAAGTAGTTTCATGTCTGGAGGAAGACGATGTGCTGGATACGCAGTTGTGACCAGAGACCATGTTCTGGAAGCTGAACCTTTATCCTATAATACTTCAGCCCAAAAAGCAGAGTTGATTGCTCTAACTAGAGCTTTAGAAATAAGTATTGGAAATTTGCAATTTGGAAAGAAAGAGGACTTTTGACCTCACAAGGAACCCCTGTTAAATATGGAACTGAGATCATGAAGTTACTACAAGCTGTGTTATCGCCAAAGAAAGTGGCAATAATTCATCGTCGAGCACACCAAAAAGGGAATAAATCGGAGAGCCGATACAGCTGCAAAGGAAGCAGCCCTGAAAAGACTGGATCCGAAAAGGAAGATCAATTAGCTGAACAATTAGATTGTACCAAAATTGAACAAGGATGGTGGGTGACACCTTTAAAGCAACTCCTAATTCCTGAAAGAACAATGGAATACGTGTTAAAGAAATTACACCAAGAAACACATATGGGCTCTGACGTATTAGTCCTGGCTGCTAAAAAAATGTTATAGGGCCGAAAATGCAAAGTATTGCTGCTTATAATCCAAAGGTGGAGAAGAAAACAATAGGGAGAAATGTAAAACAAGGAATAACGCCTGGGGAATACTGGCAAATAGATTATTCAGAGTTACCTAGATGTAACCTATTGGTTAATTTTAACAGATACCTTTTCGGATTGGCCTGAAGCTTTCCCCTGTCACAGCAATAAGGCAAGAGAAGTAATTAAGGTAATGTGAAAAGAAATAATTCCTAGATTTGGTGTCCCAGAAGGAATATCTTCTGACAATGGACCTCACTTCATAGCGGAAGTGGTGCAAGGAGTATTTTTGAAAATAATTTTGAAAATAAAATGGGATCTCCATGGTCCATGGAGACCTCAATCTAGTGGGAAAGTAGAAAGAATGAATCAGATTGAATGCACCTTAAAGGACAGGAAATGATTAAAGAATACTTAATTTCTCTTTTGCAGATTTTATCTTCTTTACATAGGTATTTAAATCAGAGAGCACTGTTGCCGTTGGATACCCCTGTTCATCCCTTTCAGACAGAAGCCCTTGTTTATATTTGGACGTGGAAGGAAAGAGTCTAATTACTAGACAAATGCCTCAATCTTATGTATTAGTTGTGCAAAATGGAAGTGAGACTTGTTGAAAAATAGGATTTTCATAAGTCTCTCTGGTGGGTTGACCCTGGCTGGGGGCCAGGTGCCCACCAGAGCCGCTCTATCACTCCCCTCGTTCACTAGACAGGGGAGAAAAATTATAACAAGAAGCTTATGGGTTGAGATAAGGACAGGGAGAGATCACTCACTAATTATCGTCACGAGCAAAACAGACTGGACTTAGAGAGGGAATTCATCTTATTTATTACTAAGCAAAACAGAGTAGAGGAATGAGAAATAAAATCAAATCTTAAAACACCTCCCCCCACCCCTCCCATCTTCCCAGGCTCAACTTCACTACCGGCTTCAACCTCCGCCCCCCCTCAACGGCACAGGGAGATGGGGAATGGGGGTTACGGTCAGTTCATCACATGTTGTTTCTGCCGCTTCTTCCTCCTCAGGGGGAGGACTCCTCTCATTGTTCCCCTGCTCCAGCATGGAGTCCCTCTCACAGGAGACAGTCCTTCACGACCTTCTCCAACGTGAATTTCTCCCACGGGCTACAGCCCTTCACGAACTGCTCCAGCGTGGGTCTCTCCCACGGGGTGCAGACCTTCAGGAGCAGACTGCTCCAGCATGGGTCCCCCACGGGGTCACAAGTCCTGCCAGCAAACCTGCTCCAGCATGGGCTCCTCTTTCCACGGGTCCACAGGTCCTGCCAGGAGCTTGCTCCAGTGCAGGCTTCCCACGGGCCACAGCCTCCTTCAGGTGCCTCCACCTGCTCCGGCATGGGGTCCTCCACAGGCTGCAGGTGGAATCTCTACACCCCCTCATCCTTCCTCCATGGGCTGCAGGGGGCCAGCCTGCCTCACCATGGTCTTCACCACGGTCTTCACCACGGGCTGCAGGAGGATCTCTGCTCTGGTGCCTGGAGCACCTCCTCCCCCTCCTTCTGCACTGACCTTGGTGTCTGCAGAGTTTCTTACATCTTCTCCCTCCTCTCTCTGGCTGCAAAAGCTCTCTCTCTGTTTTTTTTCCCTTCTTAAATATGTTATCATCACAGAGGCGCTGATTGGCTTGGCCTTGGCCAGCGGCAGGTCTGTCTTGGAGCCGGCTGGCATTGGCTCTATCAGATACAGGGGAAGCTTCTAGCAGCTTCTCACAGAAGCCACCCCTGTAGCCCCACCCCGCTACCAAAACCTTGCCAAGCAAACCTAACACAGTCTCAAAGGGGGGGGGGGAATTGTTACAGCAAAATCAAATGTAACCAAGACTATTGCTGCTAAGGATGACCACTGTCTAGTCCTACCCCTGTGTTAGTTAATGTTTATCCAAACAAATGTACTAATGAAGATGTGATTGTCAAGAAGTAGAAGCATAACTGATAAATTGTTAGTTTGACCAACAAGCCTTGAAGAACTATGTGGACTTGCCAAAAGTACCAGGAAACTAGGGGAAAGGTAATTCCGGCAGGGAGAGATTGCAACCACTGACCCATGGACCACCTACCCGAATTACACCACCTACTCAAAAGATAAAGGCAGAGAAAAAGAACTGAGCATGCATTCTAGTTTGCATGCTAGACGAAGAAATCTAAACCAATCATTTGATAGAATAACAATGCATATGTATTAGAAAGATGAATATGTTAATATTAAGTGTATAAATGACCATCGATTTGTAGATTCGGTGTGCTGTCTTGGGACAGACACCCATATCTGCACAAATATGCAATAAAATACCTCTGCTCTGTGTGTATATTGGCGTGTTGCACACTGGGTAAATGAACTCCCAGTTTTGGGACAACACTGGGACAGCTCCTCTTAGCTCTTATTGGATTTTCTTACAAGAAAACAACTCTATCCATCATTTCTACTGTCCAACAAAAGAATGTTCACATGAAAACTTGTTGCTGCAGCTTTAACGGTGTCCTGGTTCTGGCAAGGATAGAGTTAATTTCCCAAGGAGCCAGGACAGGTGAGCCAAGCTGGCCGGGGGCTATTCCATACCATGTGACATCATGCTCCCCATAAAAGGGGGCCAGGCGGGGAGGGGCGGGTTCGGCGTGTCGGCGTGGCTCCGGGACGGGTTGAGCGTCCGGTCGGTCGGTCGTCGGATCGGTAAAATCGTTCTCTGTTATCACCATTGTTACTATCTGTTATCAGCACTGTTGTTGATTGTTCTCCCTCTCCCTTGCTGTCCCAGTAAACTGCCCTTATCCCAACCCTCCAGGCTTTGCCGTTGTTTTTCCGTTCTCCTCCCCATCCCGCCGGGGGAGGGGTGAGCGAGCGGCTGGGGCTAAACCACGTCAAATGGCAAGGCCTAGTACCAAGTGGGAGCTGCTTGCAATGAGCTGGCTGAGGTTATCTGGCGGCCAAGGGATATATGCAGCACAACACAGGTCAGAAGGTCAAGCTGTACACGCAGCACAACACAGAACAGACCTGGGCCTACTCAGGTTAACAGTTATGTGGATCACTATCTCCTTGAGGTCTTCCCAACAGGATCACTACAGAAACTGAAAACCAAAAAATGATCCTTGATGTTTATTAATTCATTTAACATTGAATTTCATTGGTATTAATAAAAACAACAGTATGAAAGTAGACAACATGTTTTGTAGAAAGTACTAGAAAACAATGTATCAAAATAGAGATTTTTTAAATTTTGCATCTTAAACAGGCATGGGTTGTCTTTGTACCTGCTCTGAAGTGTCTAACTCCATAGTGGGTAATGCTAATAAAATTAACTAAATATAGCTAGAAGATAATTATAATCTCCTAAGATTAGTAAGTCATTATCAGTGCATTCCAGAAATATGGATTGCTTGTGACCTGCTGTGTTGCCCTTCCAGTAGATATCAAAGCCTTGCAAACTTGAAGCTTCTTCCTTTTGTCTAAAGGCCTCATCTACTTCCTGATCAGGCAGTCTGTAGCCAATACCCACCCCAGTGTCACACATGTTGGTCTGCCCACTAATCCTGATCCAAAAGCTCTTATTATCAATCCCTAGGCAGAGCTCCAGGCAACCCTTCTCCTCCCTCACAACTCTCACTCCTTGCCTTCCCAGCCTGTCCTTCCTGAAGGACCAGTATCCAGCCATTGCAGCACTCCAGTCCTGTGAGCTATCCCACCATCTCTCTCTGATCCCAATGAGATTATACACCTGCAAGTACATACAGGCCTCTAATTCTTCCTGCTTGTTTCCTATGCTGTGCGCATTAGTGTACAGACACTTCAGAGAGGTCCACACTCACATTGATTTTCCCAGAAAGGGTGTGAGCTACCCCCATCATGCTGTCCTCTCAGCATGCCCTTATTTGTGTACATACACCTAAGGTCAGCCCCCTTCTGCCCTGTTTTATTGGTGTCAAGGTCTCTTTTGTCTATATCACCCTGCACCTTTTGCTTGCCAACCCAGGCCTCCTCACTTGATTGCAGGTCATTGGTGCTCAAATCATCTGCAAGTCGTGTACTTACTTGACAGTACTGAGAGTCTCACAGAAACCAGAGGCTCTTTAAGTGTAGTTTGTATACCAGGGCATCCATACTGAAGATCACAATGGGGAAAACACTGAGTGACCGAACAGGTAAATGGTGATGCCAACATAAGAGCAGATGAGCTAATGGTAACCAGTGAGAGAATACATTTATCTGTCCTTAAAACACTCATAGCAGCAATGCATTTTTTAATATGCTTTTGCAGACAGACCACCAACCTACTTTTTTTAGGTAATACTGGGGATGGCAGATTAGTCTTAGACTTCCATGTCCAAAGAAGAGCAACAAAGCTGGTGAAGGGTCTAGAGAACAAGTCTTATGAGGAGCAGCTGAGGGAACTGGGGTTGTTTAGTCTGGACAAGAGGAGGCTGAGGGGAGACCTTATTGCTCTCTACAACTACCTGAAAGGAGGTTGTAGCCAGGTGGGGGTCAGCCTTTTCTCCTAAGTAACAAGTGATAGGACAAGAGGAAATGGCCTGCAGTTGCACCAGGGGAGGTTTAGATTGGATATTAGGAAAAATTTCTTCAAAAATGGTTGTCAATCACTGGAACAGACTGCCCAGGGAAGTGTTTGAGTCACCATCCCTGGAGGTATTTAAAAGACGTGTAGATGTGGCACTTAGGGACATGGTTGTTAAAGAAATCTACCAGACGTGAGTTACCCTAGGTTTGCTTTATTGCAGCGCTGGATGCACGGGGGAAACAGCTCCACCCAACGTGCATGCCAGGTGATCACCAACACACAGGTTATATAGGATCGAAACATACATATTCATCATTTTTCCAAGAAAAGGCAGTCCTATGATAATCATTTCTTGGAATCCATTTCCATATTCTCCTCCCCATCACCCATGCTCAGTGATTTGAGTCGGTGGTCCTCAGGGGTCTCTGGTGGTCGTCAGTGGTCTCGCACCCGTGTTCGCTGGATGACCCTCTTCTTGCAGGCATGCGCAGTATCCTTGCTGTGGATGCACCTGTCCATAACAACTTACTTCATAAGATTAATATTCCCAGGCCTATTGTCCGGTTGGGTAGGGACTGTACAAGGAACGTAGCAGCATTGTACATTGCCATGGTCAGTTAGCTTTGTTACCTATTACCTTGATTAGAAACCCCTTTCCCATGATTATAGGCTTTAAAACAGTTCTAGGCCTTAAGCAGCTTTCTAGTTAACATAAGTTTTCTTATAGCTAAGCTTCTATATTTTTTACAATGGTTTAGTGAGGGACTTGGCAGTGTTAGGTTTACGGTTGGACTTAATGATCTTAAGGGTCTTTTCCAACCAAAATGATTCTATGATTCTATGCATGGTAGATGAAACAACTGAATCTTTATCAGCAGCATGAGTTCTCTTGGAGCCGCCAGATTTCTTACTTCCTAAAACCTCTTGTAGAGAACACTAAGATTTGAAACAAGAGGCTTGTTGTCAAATGGATACTTCAGAACTAGACACACTCCTCAATGACTTACCATTATAAAAAAACAAAATAAAGATCAAATCTGCATGTATGGAAAATGAATTATAAATGGTTTATTTGCAGAGGATATGGTACATATCTTACTATTTAGGAGAATCCCACAACAGTCAATCATCTCATAAGCCATGGAGAACACCTCTACCATAAAACTTCATTCCTCTCTGCATTCAGTTAAGTCTTAAACAGCTATAACATGATTAAAGTTAACACAACCTAAATATACTAATTAGCAAATCATAGAATCATAGAATCATAGAATATCCTGAGTTGGAAGGGAACCATAAGGATCATCGAGTCCAACTCCTGGCTCCACACAGGACCAGCCGAATCAGAGCATATGATTGAGAGCATTATCCAGATGCTTCTTGAACTCAGTCAAGCTGTGACCACTTCCCTGGGGAGCCTGTTCCAGTGCCCGACCACCCTCTCAGTGAAGAACCTTTTCCTGATATCCAACCTAAACCTCCCCTGTCGCAGCTTCATTCCATTCCCTCGGGTTCTATCACTGGTCACCAGAGGGAGGAGATAAGCGCCTGCCACCTCAGTCCCCCTCGTGAGGAAGCTGTAGGCCGCGATGAGGTCTCCCCTCAGTCTCCTCTTCTCTAGGCTGAACAAACCAAGGGACTTCAGCCTTTCCTCATACGTCTTCCCCTCTAGACCCTTCACCATCTTTGTTGCCCTCCTTTGGACACTCTCCAATAGTTTTATGTCCTTTTTGTACTGTGGCGCCCAAAACTGCACACCGTACTCGAGGTGAGGCTGCACCAGTGCAGTGTAGAGTGGGACAATCACTTCCCTAGACTGGCTAGCATTGCCGTGCTTGATGCACCCCAGGATACGATCGGCCTTCCTGGCAGCCTGGGCACACTGTTGACTCATGTTCAACTTGCTGTCGACCAAGACCCCCAAGTCCCTTTCAGCATGGCTGGTCTCCAGCGTCTCATCGCCCAGTCTGTATGTATAGCCAGGGTTGCCCCTTCCCAGGTGCAGAATCCGGCACTTGCCCTTGTTAAACCTCATGCGGTTGGTGATTGCCCAGTTCTCCGATCTGTCCAGATCTCTCTGCAAGGCCTCTCCACCCTGGATGGAATTGACAGCTCCTCCCACGACACCTTCTAGTCCTACATCCAAGTCATTTATGAAAACATTAAAAAGAACTGGCCCTAAAATGGAGCCCTGGGGAACCCCGCTAGTGACTGGCCGCCAGCCTGATGTAACCCCATTTACCATAACTCTTTGGGCCCGACCCGTCAGCCAGTTGCTCACCCATCGCACTATGTTTTTGTCAAGCTGTATGCTGGACATTTTGTCCAGAAGGATACTGTGAGAGACAGTATCGAAAGCTTTACTGAAATCTAAAAAAATGACATCAACTGGCTTCCCTTGGTCAACTAGATGGGTGACTTTGTCATAAAAGGAAACTAAGTTTGTTAAACAGGCCCTTCCTCTCACGAACCCGTTGGCTGTGACCAATGACTGTGTTGTCCTTCAGGTGTTTTTCGATAACTCCCAACATAATTTTCTCCATAATTTTACCAGGCACTGAAGTGAGACTGACAGGCCTGTAATTACCAAGGCCTTCTTTCTTGCCCTTCCTGAAGATTAGCAAAGATTCTAACCAAAGCTTATCTTGCTTATCTCTGAAAGATCCAAGATGCCTTTGACAAAAGTGGATGCAGATTAACCATGTCACATCATAGACATGATCAGCCACAATGCCATGCTAATATAGCTACACTGATGGTGAAGCAGACCTAGTGGGACTGCTCTACTGATGTGTTATCATAGTGGATCCAAGATTCCAGCTCACTACCCAAACTATAAGAACTAGGCAGTGGTTGTAGATGCTCCAACTTCTAGATTTTCACCATTTGAAGAGGAAGATGCATAGCACACATGCACAACATTACTAGGCACCACTAGCTAAACACTGCTTCAGCAATTAAGCTCAAAAGCAGAGTTCAAAACCCTCCCAACCCTAGGAAGATGATGAGCTAAGAAATGAAGAAGCATTAATTATCTGAGTTGCAGCCTACATTAAATTAGCTTAAATGTACTTGGCTAAACGATTATTAACTTAGAATGTGCAGCAGCTGTGCCTACAGTGAGATCATAACAGACAGGTACTCTGAAGAGGTTTTGGTTCAATTTTAATGCTTTCATGCAAACTTGGTTAATTGGAAAAAAATGCTCAACACATTGCAAGATGAGAAAAATTGGAGCAACATATTAGCTCCAATCACATGATGCCAGGGTAGATATTTATCTTCCCTAATTGTGTATTAAAATTTAGTAGTTAGAGTTTAATATTTTTATGGTTAAATGAGAAAGGTACACTGTAGAAAAACACCAGCAGAAAACAAGAGCCCACATATCTTTTTAAATTTAATTTGTCAGATAGAAGTTATTGATGTACAATCAGTGTGCATTGTAATAATTCTATTAATAGAAAGCTATTCAAATCTAAAATATTAACTGGCTGCATAGCACATTTGACATTATTGCCCATTTTAAGAGGGAAAACAACTATATTTCCAATAAATTTTGGCTGATTGGGATTCAGAAGTGTTCAGATATTGAACACTCCTTTAAAACCAATGGACTAGAAAAAACTTTCCAGATCACAGTTTAGCTGAATATTTCCCACCATTTCATTACAACTAATCACAATATTGACAGTTTAATAGAAAAACAAACAAAAATGTATCTATCTGAAGCATCCAATAAAAAGGAGGCACTAAATGTAATAATAATGTTCCCTTTCCTCATTTTTGCATTCTAAACAGTGATTTCATAAAGATATTTTATTAAAAAGTGTTAGTACACTGACTTTGTTTCATGCTTGTGACAAGAAGGCCTGAGTTGGTGGGGAAAGGAACAAGCAAAAAAAAAAAAAAAAAGCTCATTTAATTAGTTTGCAATAATTTTTAGCCATTTATTTTATTTTGTAAAAAGGCATTATTACAACTAATCAATCACAAACAGGAGAAATCCTGGCTATTTTACAGTTATAGGTACAGAACTTAAATATTCAAGCTTGTGATGAAAAGCGGCAAGGTGGTTGCAGTGTACAATGTAAACAAATAGCTTTGGAAAGTGAACAAAGTCCTTGAGAATTCTTTACTAAGAAAACAAAACAAACTCCTCATTCCTTTCTGAAACATGATCACAGGTCAGTGTTTAAAAATTCATTTACAAACATAATTTAAACTGTGTTCAGCCTAAAAACAGTTTAATGAGATCCAGTCTGAATGGGGCAGTGTTGAGGTCCCTGTAAAAGTAAACATTTTCCATTTCTTAAAGAGGGGAAGAAAAAAAAAAAGTGCCACAACATTTGCATCACAGTGCAGCATGAACTTTAAATACAAAAATACTTTTCTATTGTTGGGATAATAGACCTTGCATCCTGGAAAGAAGTAACAATACTGCTACTGACCATCCAGTCCATATCTTTGAAATCACATAAGGCAATTACTGTGTTAGCTTACTGTATATGGCTAAAAGAAGGTCCAGAAAATGTTGGTCTTTGTTATGTTTTCCGGCTGCTCCATGTATGTTCGGGCGTACTTTTGTGATCTGATGAGTGTTCAAATGGAGATCTGTGTCCTAAAGGAGATCTTGAACCATAAGGAGACCTCTGATCCAATGGTGACCTTGGGCCACTACCAGAAGCTCTGTGGTCCATTTGCCAGTCTGAGTGGTACCTATAATCTCTGGAAGATTTATGATGGCTGTATTCTGAAGTGGAATGGTGATCTGAATGTATCCTGTGGTCTGAATGGGAACGGTGATCTGAATGAGGCCGACTGTCTTTTAAACTTCCTTCCAGGTTTGACCTGTGATCTCTGCTCCTGTGGTCATCAAACTTTCTATGTTTACTATCACTATAGTATCTGAAAAGATTTACTTATATTAGTATTACCGAACACATAGTAAGAACTACAATTATTTCAATTCGTCAGAACTGCATTAGTTAAATTTCTTTGCAATTCTGCGTTACTCAGAAAAGATACTTTGGTGCTTACTACAAGCATACTGCAAAACCAGGAAGGGAATTCTTAACAGATTTTACAATTGCTGAAACAATTTACCTGCTGTCTTGTTTATAGTGATCCCAGTCTCTGTGTTCTTTTCCATTGCTGAAGGCTGAATAGGACCTTTTCCTAGAGTCACATTTCTTATAAGCATCTCCCTGATGCCTGTCCTTATGATGATCATGGTATTGTGACAAATGTCTATCAGAAGAATAACTGTCCCTGCTACTGTCATCATGATTTGTATTCTCTTTCAGTCTTTCAACATCTGTTTAATAAAGCAGAGGTTATAAGGAAGTCTCATACACTATAAATTTTTTCTTCACCAATTCAAACAGCACTTCTACTTGTCAGATTTAAAGCAATTTAAAAAACCAATATAATTTGACAGGAAAAAAGATCTAAATAATTGAAAGACAAATGTACTAATGTGAGTGAACTGAGAGAAACCTAAGAAGTAAATAGAAGGCAAGCAAGCTAGAAATGTAGATATGTAGGGCTGAGAAACTAAAATTTTCCACCTTACAGACTGAACGGAGAGGATCAGCATGGTCCAAATGAGCAGTGAGAAGAGACCAGGTGCCTTTAGTAGAGCAATTTTAGACAGAATGGTAGGAAGTTCCTCTCTAAGGAGAGATAGCCCTAGCATGAACATCAGTTTTAGAGGTACACTTTGTTAATGAAAGGTTTTTAGTGGTATTCCTAAAATACATTATACTGATTTTAAACCCATGATAATATACTCAAGGTTTTACATAACATGATATAAACCCAAGTATTACAAGAAGTCAAGTGTGGGAGCATAGAAAACCAGTATTATTGTCAACAATAAAAGACATACCATATAACTGATTGCTAACCATGACTTCAGGGAATATCTTTCTTATGATATGGTGACATTACAACTGCTACAAACAGGTACAGAGCCTCCAAGAAGTTTAAAAGTGTTGAGCTGGCCTCTCTCCCTCCTCAAAATTAAATACAAAAAAGTGTTTTGTTTGTTTGGGGTTTTTTAATTAATTTACTTTAAAATAACGGCCAAATAACTTGCTACAAAAATCAGTAAGTACCAAGTTCAGTCTGTGCTCAGTTGAATTTCATCAGCAAACTAGTGAAGTTATGCTAAGTCAGCCTATCCCTATGCTATCCAACAGTATGGGAGTTCTAGGAGACAGTTTTAAACTTATTTCATTTTACATACTGTCATTTAAGATATCCAGCACAATAATATGCTCAATATTTCTTACCTGGATTTCTAATTACATGTGTATTCATGTTGCTGCTAATATTCTGGTCACTGTGTTGCTAAAAGAAACAAGTACAAAAATTGTCATTGATAAATCCCAAAGTTGCATCTGAATCCTTCAGAAAATATCATAAGAAAACAGACTAGTTTACTATGAACAGTAAAATACACTTCAAATATATTGAGTGTACTCAATTGATACTTAATAAATCAGTTATAAAACTTACAATATATATTTGCATATTTAGAGTCTGAAAGTATTACCTGAGATTCTTGGCGTTTTTTGATTGCATGTTTATACAGCTTGTGCAGCTTTCTGGCATCAAATTCTGTAAACTTAGAGACAAAAATCCACAAGTTTCTGAGGAAAAAGAGAGAGAGGTTATAATTCTTCCATATATTAGTTTTTATTGTATCATACAACAGAACATGGACTTAAATGAAATTATTTCAACAGTACTTCAGTAAACTGAAATCATTGTAAAGTCTGTTACACAGAATATTACCTAGCTGCACAGCAAACATTACTTAGCTGTATTTCAAACATTTGAGAAATTAATTCCCTTAATAATTTGTGATTTTGTAATATTTATCACAATGACTGCAGAATGCAAAGTACATGAAAAGTAGTATTAATGGCAATTGTGTTAATAGAATGATTTGTGCAACTGCATAAAAATGTAGTTTTTGATCTGTTGTGCAAGTCTTCTGAAAGATTGTTTGAAATATGTCAGAAAACTTGAGTATTTACTACTCAAGAAAGATTCTTCCAAACTTGAAATCTCTTGCAGTGTAAGAAATTTGACCTACATGCCTAATTTCCGACAGATATCAGGGACAGGATTTTTCCACAGAATTCCAAAGCCTGGTCAAAGCTTTTGAAACCAAATGAGAAATCTGAAAGAGAATGGAAGTAGCATGGCAAAAACTTTGATCCTAATCTATGCTATTAAAGAAAAGGAAAATAAATCAACTCTTTTGGTGTCAAGAAGCCAAAACCCTAAAGACAACATTTGCTTCTATGATTGCAGACACCAGATCTAAAGTCTACAATTCTTTTAGCAAGCTTTACAGGTGGAGTGTTTAAAAGACTACAGAATATTACTGTTCTAATTAGTGTTTAGTTCAGAAACATCTCAAGTGTTTAGACTTAAGAAGCATCTATCTGCTCTTTCACCGTGATGATCTAAACATTATAGTTTTGGCCTAGAGGTTTGCAAAAGTAGATGCAACCAGTCAATGGTGTGCCCAATGACATCTGTATAAGAAATATAGAATTAATACCTTTACTAAATTCTATGTCTTATTAAAGACAGATAAAAGACATATTTTAATAATCTATGTATGGTACTGTAGCATTATTATGAATTAATAGCTCTACTATGAATTTCCACTTAAAGAAATATAATGTTTACCAAGGTGTCTTTAAGACATGGATATTGTTTTTGTATTTCAGTTCACTCTAATATTTTGAGGCAAAGCAAGTACAAACAGCAGAAATATTCTACGTTAACAACAGTCTGCAAGGAAATTAAACACTTGACTGAGTGTTGTATATGGAAGTGCAGGATAGATTTGCAACCATAAAGGATTAAAGTGCACATTATGATAAAACTAACTCAAACGGTATTAAGAACTTAACAACAAAATATAACAAGTTTATAAACCAACATTTTTCTTATTTTTTCCGAAGTTATCACCTCATAGATGCATAAGAACACTTAAAACTCTTCTTTCATTTTGAAATACATCTCTGAGTATGTTATGATAAATGGTTTTTATAAAATCATAGTTAATATCTGATTTCATTTCAGAGTATATTTTTAAAAAGAATAAAGGATTCTGCAACTCAAAATCATTCTAACTTCAACACACAAATTTATAATGGCCTATTTTTAGCATGAATAAAAACCAACCAACCAAACAAACGTCAAAGTTGAAAAAGCCAGATTCTTTAATGATATGAACTCTTTTCCACTACACATTAAATATACTCTAAATAGTTATTTTCTGTTTGCTTTTGGTTTTAAGAAGTAAGATGACTCCACCTACTGGACAAAATGCATTGCTATGCAAGTATGAAAAAGCGAATCCATTAAAAGCTGGAGCCATTTATAATCATCTTTTTATAACTCCTTATTTAATACAGCAGAAAAATACAAGAAAGGGAGAATAAGAAACAAGAGAAATAATTAAAAACTATTCTGTTTAATAGAAGCTATTATAGATTTTCCTTTTTCAAGAAAAATCATGCAGAATAACTTACTTTCTCCACTGTTTAATTTGTTCAGGATTTGTGTACTCCTTTAGACATTCAGTAATGTGGTCCCCAATTTTGATTAAGCACTGTCTAGTATGCTCCAGCTGTTCCCTTTCAGAAAGGCCTTTCTCCGGTCTATCCAGTTGTTTCAATGCTGCTTTGACAGGCCTCATTCTTTCTTTGCACTATAAAATGTAAAAAAGGAATACATTAATTCAAAGGAAAATAAAAAGATTAAAAAAAAAAAAGTAAAACGTGACCCGCCCTTATTGTGCTATTTATACAGGCAAAGACAGTACTATTATAAGCCAAATGAAAAACAAGTCTTCACTCACAGCTCTTTTAGTTTTACTACAAGGTTTCATTTGGAAAAAGTAGTATTTTAAATCCAGTTGAAAATTTACTCCTATATGAAAGCATTAGATTGTATGTAACAAACATTAAAGATTTAAGAAAGCACTAATGTAATATAAAAGATTTTCTGAGGGAAAGGAATTACTCAGTGTCAAGAATAAGTATGAGAATGTTTAATCTATTTTAAGTAGATACTTTCTGCAACAATGAAACTTGGCATTCAACAGAGGATCAGCATTCCTTCTCTGAGCAGTTTTTAAGCCTGAGTTCTATGCAGATACTGACAGAAATTGAGCTATCTATCTAGGATAAAGCTAGTTTAGGTGTGCCCAAATTAGTAACAGTGATGACAACACAGAGGTACCCGTAGATATATTTCATATGTGCATACTTGAATTTTCACACTAATTCAAACGTGTTAATAGTAAATGCAGATAAACCAGTTAGCATGTTTTAAATTATAGAATCGTGTGGTGGGTTGACTCTGGCTGGATGCCAGGTGCCCACCAAAGCCACTCTATCACTCCCCCTCCTCAAATGGACAGGGGAGAGAAAATATAACGAGAGGCTCATGGGTTGAGATAAGGACAGGGAGAGATTGTTCACCAATTACTGTCATGGGTAAAACAGATTCAACTTAGGAAAAAAAAAAAAGAAAAATCTAATTTATTACCAAGAAAACAAAGTAGAGCAATGAGAAATAAAATCAAATCTTAAAACACCTTCCCCCTTCCCATCCCTTCTTCCTGGGCTTAACTTCACTCCCGAATTCTCTACCTACTCCCCCCAAGCAGCACAGGGGGACAACAGGGAATGGGGGTTGCAGTCAGTTCATCACACGTTGTTTCTGCCACTCCACTGTCTTCAGGGGGAGGACTCCTCGCATTCTTCCCCTGCTCCAGCATAGGGTCCCTCCCACGGGAGACAGTCCTCCATGAACTTCTCCAACATGAGTCTCTCCCACAGGCTACAGTTCTTCACAAACTGCTCCAGCGTGAGTCTCTCCCACGGGGTGCAGACCTTCAGGAGCAGACTGCTCCAGCATGGGTCCCCCACGGGGTCACAAGTCCTGCCAGCAAACCTGATCTGGCATGGGCTCCTCTCTCCACGGGGCCACAGGTCTTGCCAGGAACTTGCTCCAGTGTGGGGTCACAGCCTCCTTCAGGTGCCTCCACCTGCTCCAGTGTGGGGTCCTCTATGGGCTGCAGGTGGAATCTCTGCTCCCCACCACCCTCCCTCCATGGGCTGCAGGGGGACAGCCTGCCTCACCATGGTCTTCACCACAGGCTGCAGGGGGATCTCTGCTCTGGCACCTGGAGCACCTCCTCCCCCTCCTTCTGCACTGACCTTGGTGTCTGCAGATGTTCTTACATCTTCTCACTCCTCTCTCCGGCTGCAAAAGCTCTCCCTAACTGTTTTATTTTCCTTCTTAAATATGTTATCACAGAGGCGCTGATTGATTGGCTTGGCCTTGGCCAGCGGCGGGTCCGTCTTGGAGCCGGCTGGCATTGGCTCTATCGGACAAAGGGGAAGCTTCTAGCATCTTCTCGCAGAAGCCACCCCTGTAGTCCCCCCACTACCAAAACCTTGCCACACAAACCCAAAACAACTTGCTTGGAAATACCATTCAATCACCATGGCAAGGTAGACAGATGAAATGCATATTTTTACCTGTCACAAGGTAAACAAGAAGTCAAATGAGTTAGCCTCAACAACCCACAGCAGTAATTTCCATTTGGAAAAGTAAACATGCTAATTAGATTGCATCTGACCATGGCATAATGACGAATATACCTTCTAAAACAGAGGGCGTGGCCAAAAAAATGTTCTATATTCAAACTCAACCTAGAATTGCTCCCACTAAGGAAGAGAGGCAAGTCTGTATATCCAGAATCAAAAATATCAGAGGTTTTGGAGAACATCACCATCACTGTGTCAACATCTAGGGACAACTCAAAAATCAGTGAAGTTGTTCCATTACCAGTTCATGCCATTAAGTAATTAAGCAGCTACATTACATATTGCGCTAACCGCAGCTTAAAGCAACCTTTAAAAAGACAGTTTACAAAGTAGACTGCTGAAGTTAAGTGGAGAGGTGAACAGAGAAGTGTAATTGTACATGGGAATCAAGTGATTTTCAGTCACCTAGCCACATACAAGATATCACGTAAATTACGGATGAGTCACAACATTTAGATAAAAAACAAAAAGCCCACATAAATAAAGTTGTCAGTACCATACTGATGAGACACCAAGATAATTTGCCTCTCACAGCCAGCACCACTGTAAACCTAGTAAACCTGTCTGGCAGTAACAGACAACTGTTGAGACCTGAATGATAGAACTTCCATAGCAGAAAACCCATAGCAGCTGCTCAAACTGACTCCTTAGCATCTTTCCAAAGGCCCCACTCAACCTATAAAACTTTACATAGATTGAGTTTACCTACCTTTTTTTCTTCCAATATCGATTCTGTTGTGGTCAAAAGTAGTGATATAAGTGAAATTCTTTTGGTATCAGAGGTATTACTCTGGTAAGATATTTCTAAGGAACTTAGGATTTGTTCCTTCCTCTAACACAGGAAGTCTGTAATACTTCAACAGCAACTTTGAAACTTAATTTCTCTTAGAATCATAGAATCATTTTGGTTGGAAAAGACCTTTAAGATCCAACCATTAACCTAACACTGCCAAGTCCAACCACTAAACCATGTCCCTAAGCACCACAGCAACGCATCTTTTAAATACCTCCAGGGATGGTGACTCAACCACTTCCCTGGGAGGCCTGTTCCAATGATTGACAACCAATTCGGTGAAGAAACTTTTCCTAGTATCCAATCTAAACCTCCACTGGTGCAACTTGAGGCCTTTTCCTCTTGTCCTATCGCTTGTTACTTGGGAGAAGAGACCAACACCCACCTCGCTATAATCTCCTTTCAGGTAGTTGTAGAGAGCAATAAGGTCTCCCCTTGGCCTTCTCTTCTCCAGGCTAAACAACCCCAGTTCCCTCAGCTGCTCCTCATAAGACTTGTGCTCCAGACCCTTCACCAGCTTCGTTGCCCTTCTTTGGACACACTCCAGCACCTCAATGTCCTTCTTGTACTGAGGGGCCCAAAAGTGAACACAGTACTTGAGATGCGGCCTCACCAGAGCCGAGTACAGGGGCATGATCTCATCCCTAGTCCTGCTGGCCACACTATTCCTGATACAAGCCAGGATGCTGTTGGCCTTCTTGGCCACCTGGGCACACTGCTGGCTCATGTTCAGCCAGCTGTAGACCAATACCCCTTGTTAGCTTACAAAGAACAAAGGGGTATTTGATAAGGCCAAGCCAGAGACTACAGCAGCTGCATTAAAATTCATTCGTTTCTGTCCTTTAAGAAGCAGTATCCACAAATTACTCTTGAGGACAGATCTTCATAGTCTGTATTTTAAAATTATTCAGCGCACAGATGACTAGACAAATACTCTTCACTGTACTGCATAAATGCAATAAAATAAATCTACTGGCCTGAAAACAAAACTGACTTTAGTACAGCATCAATAACCCTTCACTGATCTAAGATTTTACTAACAATACATATCTGTGTTATAATGCGTAACAGCAGAATCAAGAACATCAGAAATTGTGTTCATTTAGAATATCAAGTGTAAACACTAAGTTATCAACAAGGGACTTACCACACTGAATGTCTTCTGATCCAGTTCTTCAGATTCTTCAGATATAGGTACTGGTTCACTAGTTGCAGTAATATGAACTGGAATATCCAACAATGAAACTTTTTTATTTTTTTCTTTATTTTCAGATTTGATTTCATTTACCTAAGAACAAAATATGAAAATGTATTTGATAAGCAAACCTTATTTTGGGGTTGGAATTATACTGTGATTAGGCAATCACTGTAATTACTGCATTCTTTTCAGTAATAAGGAAAAAAAATTCTGACATTCTCATGTTATGTCTCCCATAACATCCTTATAAGCAAGCTTAGGAAGTGTGGGTTGGATGAGTGGACAGTGAGGTGGGTAGAGAACTGGCTGAATGGCAGGGCCCAGAGGGTTGTGATAAGCAGCGCAGAGTCTAGCTGGAGGCCTGTAGCTAGTGGTGTGCCCCAAGGGGTCGGTGCTTGGTCCAGTCTTATTCAACATATTCATCAATGACCTGGACGAGGGGACAGAGTGTACCCTCAGCAAATTCACTGATGATACTAAGCTGGGAGGAGTGGCCGACACACCAGAAGGCTGCGCTGCCATTCAGTGAGACCTGGACAGGCTAGAGAGCTGGGCAGAGAGGAACCATATGAAATTCAATAAGGGCAAGTGTAGGGTCCTGCACCTAGGGAGGAATAACCCCAGGCACCAGTACAGGTTAGGGGTTGACCTGATGGGAAGCAGCTCTGCAGAGAAGGACCTGGGAGTCCTGGTGGACAAGCAGCTCTCCATGAGCCAGCAATGTGCCCTTGTGGCCAAGAAGGTCAATGGTATCCTGGGGTGCATTAAGAAGAGCACGGTCAGCAGGTCGAGGAAGATTATCCTCCCCCTCTACTCTGCCCTGGTGAGGCCCCATCTGGAGTACTGTGTCCAGGTCTGGGCTCCCCAGTTCAAGAAAGACAGGGAACTACTGGAGAAAGTCCAGCAGAGGGCTACGAGGATGATTAGGGGACTGGAACATCTTATGAGGAAAGGCTGAGAGAGCTGGGTCTGTTTAGCCTGGAGAAGAGAAGACTGAGAGGGGATCTTATTAATGCTTATAAATATCTAAAGGGTGGATGTCTAGAGGAAGGGGCCAGACTCTTCTCTGTGGTGCCCAGTGATGGGACAAGGGGCAATGGGCACAAAGTGGAACAAAGGAAGTTCCATCTTCCATAAGCTTCTTGACTCTGAGGGTAACCGAGCACTGGAACAGGTTGCCCAGAGAGGTTGTAGAGTCTCCTTCTCTGGAGATACTCCAAACCCGTCTGGACGCGATCCTGTGCAACCTGCTCTAGGTGTACCTACTTTAGCAGGGGGTTTGGACTAGATGATCTCCAGGGGTCCCTTCCAACCCCTACCATTCTGTGATTCTGTGATTCAATGACAGTACCTTTTATTTTCTCTCTCCGAGGGATGGAGAAAGAGAGTGGACAAGTTTCTTGCACCACTTGCACTCTCAGTCCTGCTAAGCTATGCATCTTTAAAGAGGTAATTTCCCATTTCATTTGTCTGTCCTTGTAGTTACAAGTGGTAAAAATAAAACTTCAAATTATGTAAAAAATTTCAATGAAATGACAACTGTAAAGTAAATGATCCAAAATACCTTTTCAACTCAAAATTGTTCACAAAAACCTGTTGGCCTTTTCTAGTGCTATATAAGAAAAATAAACCTAGTTACCTTTTCCTTTACTTCTTTTTCTTTCTGTGTGGATTCTTTTACTTTGTTTTCTCTCTTTTCTTTAATATTTTTTAATTCTTTCTTTTCATCTTTTTCTTTTTTCTCCCTTTTCAAATCCCTCTTATTTTCTTTTTCTTTTGTCTCTTTTTTTTCTTCAGCATCCTTCTTTATACCAATATCTGGCTCAGGCTTTTCTTCATTTTCTTTTTCTGCTTTTATTTTTTTATGTGGATGTTTCACTGAAACAACATCATCCTGCAATACACAAGTATATATGTCACATGAAATTGAGATCCTAACTATACAAGTTTTGTAACCATCAGTTTAAAATGTACTTTTTATCTGTGTGTGATTTCTTTAAACTTAGGTTTAACACCTATCAAATGGAGCTGGATGCAGTTGTGAAACAAAATGAGACTACTCATTTCCTTGATGTGATACAAAACAAGTACTGATTGGGCAGGGGTAATGGGGGTGTGTGAGAGATTAAGTCCATTTAACTTTCATATCCTGAAAGAAATCTGCCCCTGTAAAAGGTAGTTAAGCTGCAAAGAGCTAAAAAGAATAAGGAAGTGGGCATCACAAGACCGAGCTGATTTTTCAGGGCATGGTGATGATAATAGACCTCTGTTCTGGTTAGCTTTGTTCCAGTAATTTTTTACTGACCAAAAATTAAACATTTACGTTTGCAGGAGAAGGGAACAGAGTTCCAACTTTCTCTTTTCCAGAGGTGTTCTGAAGAATCTAGTGTTCTTTCAGCTGCCTTCAAAGTCATAAAATTAGGTGCAACATGGCCCCTAAACTTCATCTGGTTTGTGTTTGTTTTTTGTTGTTTTTTTTTTCTCTCCAGTGGTTTCTGCTGTGTGATAAATGACCCAACAAAAACAGAGGCCTAAAGGAATACATCAGAAGTAATAAAAACATAACAAAGTTGAGTAGTCCGTTAGAATAATGAAAGCCCTGACATACACAGAAGCCTTCACTTGCATGTCTCAAAACATCATTTATTCATGCTGTTCTTTCTAATCAATCTTTATTTTTCTTTACCTGAGCCTGAACAAAAGTTGCTACCTGAAGAATCATTATCAGTAGTAATAATGGATTAGACAGAAACATTAGTTTTACATTCAGATGTTACATTAAAATTGCATTTCTAGCAGATACAATGCTCAAGTTTTTAAAGAACATTGAAATTGCACAATGTCACTTGTAATTGGGTGACAACATTATTTTATGATATTATAATTTGGAAAACTAATAATAATGTCTGAGCTACAAGCTTATCATTAAATTAAAATAGATATAGTCTTCCATGTGGTTATACTGATGCAATATTAACTGCCGCAGGAGGATGATGCCATTCAAGTGCTCCAATTTTATTAAGTCAAACAGAAGAACAAATAGAAAGTGTTACTAATAGAAACAATTGAATAGCCATCTTTACCATATGAATGATGTTTACCTCATTATCCTCATCATCTTCATCAGATTTTTCTGAGGGTGGTGATGAGGAATCACTTTTTATGTCTTCTTTAATTTTTGCAGCCTTTGTTGCTCTATTCTTCTTAGTTCTTGTTTTCCTCCTCTTTGAATTGCCCTGAGAGCAAATTAGTACCTTTATTATGTAAACTGACAAATATCTTTGCACTACAGTTGCAGAAAAAGATTTGGTTTTTATGTTAAAAAGAAAGCATTCATTTTATTTATTGCCACTAATGACCACCACTTTTCTCAGGACTGGAGACTGAGCCTAATGCAACAGTAGAGAATATATACAAATAAGAGAGAATAAAACAATATTAAACTTGCAATTCATTCCTTAAGTCTCATATATGATTAGCAATACAGAGAAAAATTGCACAAAGCAGAGTGGAACTAAGAATAAAACAAATATTTGCTGACATGCCCATAAGCATATTATGTTATCTTGCTAATGAATATCAAGCTTTACTTACTGCACCAGTAAGTCTTTGCGCTTCTTTTCTTGCAAGGTCTTTATTCAGTAATTTAATGAGGTAATCTGCACGGGTCTGTAATTGCTTGGCCTGGGGTTTCTTATCTGGATCATCAGGTAAAATCTGAGGAAAGCAATAGTAGTATCAACTACGAGTAAACATTATCAAATTAGGAAGCTGCTAGTCTGGAGCACTGGGAACAGAAAAAGCTGAATTAAAAAAGAGGTGAAAACCAATCCACTCCAACTATACCTGACCAATATGCCAGTGTGCTTCAAGGAATGGAAAAATTATTAAACATTTTATTTTTCCCCAAACACACAACTAATGTAGTCTTGGAAATGGTCTCACAAAGTTTACTGTAAACTCAAGAAACTAGCCTCAGATTTCTGTTTCCACTCTCATAGTTTATCTAAAAAGTACAGAGCTCCTGTATCACTGTCATCCACAGATCTCCTAGTTCTGCCTTGTGATTCTAAATGCATTAACTCATTACCACAGGATATTTCAAAAGCCAAAAATATAAATGAGCAGTTTCATAAAACAAGCAAATTAACGGAAGGCAGGGACAGGATATCATTAAACAGATTTGTATACAACCCTGGCTCCTCAAATCTCAAAGATACAGGTTGTTGGCAATATCATTGAGTTTGCTTCAATCCAGTCTTTCCCTAAATGTTTTTCACTATTTCTAATCTGATGAGTATAGCTATTCTCATGTTGTGAATGAAAGAGTTTCAAGCAAAGAAACCAGGGATAGGAAAACCAAACCAAAACCCCAAAACAACCTTCCCTCCAAAAGATCAAGAATAAAATTAACACAACTAGAGCATTTAAACTAGGGAAGCAAAAGATGGAAGAGAAAGAATTCAAGTGACAGAGACCCAAATACATAGAAATACAGAAACATAACAGACTAAGAAGGTACACTTCAACTGAATATATAAAATCTTGAAATCTAATAATTTACCAGAAGGATACAAAGGAGTACAACTGACCTAACTTCTGTGCAATTTCAGTTATCATAAAATAAGCTCTTTCAGTAACTGTTCTTATTAGCATTATTACCTAAACAAAAAAAAGTCCTTGATGAAATTTTGTAGATGACATACCTTCTGTGTCAAACTGAGATCAGGATCCATTTTTATCATTTCCCAGCTGCCATAGCCATATTCATAGATACCTATTAACAGATTGGAATCATCTTCCTTACCCCAATCTATATCAAAATGAGCTGCCTTGGTGTGGCATGGGATGACATATCTAGTAGAAATAAATTAGAAACATAAATAAGTGATCTTCTCCAACTTAGCAAGGGAGAGGGGAACATGCCACACATCACTAAGATCCTGGTATATTTAGGTAAGTAATCCAGATATCTATCAGGTTTTCTTACAATTTCTATAAAATATTTATTGAAATCAGTACTGAAACATGTTTTAAAGTAGATTAAGATATAAAGTACAACAGACATCTATCTGTGGCCATGGATTGAGTCAGAACTGGCTAACCATGAAGATAAGCTTAAAATATTACTCAAGTGTAACTGCTAACTGAATAAGCAGATAGTCTAGAGACTATGATACACAAGGTAGCAAGCTAAAAAGTTCAGAGGGCTAAACTACCAACAATTACCATCTGCTCCACTTTGACAAATACTGCTTTCTCTCAGGCAGAGGTGACACAAAGCAGCTCCTCAACAAGCCTAATTTCTAGTCTGGAATAATTAAGAGTAACTGAACTCGGTCCCCAGTGAATATAGTTCAGAAGCCAAAGCAAATACTGGCTTCTAAGGAGAGGGAAGAAAGAATAAAGAAAGGATGTAGAGCAGATTGCTGCTGCCAGTTCTTAGAGGGAATGGAGTGACACTGGTGTCCCAGTGTGCTTAGAGTCTGGATTGCTTAAATATACGCATAAAAGCCTTGAATAACTGTCTACATTATGATTTCCTTTAGGAAAAGAAAAAAAATACCTTTTCCTTTCTTCTGGATCTGAAGGAATGGATTTGTGCAATGGTGCCAACTCTTCTTCATGAGAGATGACTAGTTTGGCATTCACCTGCACTCCTGATATTCGGAATGTTGGGCCTTTAACTTTCCCAAGTCTACCTCCTTAAAATAAAGGATCAAATTATTAAAATATTTAGACTTTATGTGTATCTTATAGACAAACATAAAGAAAAAAGAAAGTTTGATGCTATAGCAGCAGACATTCAATCATAGCAAATGACTTTTTCTTAACCAAATGCTTTAATTAAACTCCAGAATCTCAAGGTCTTCCAGATAATAATAGCAGATTAATTTTAAATTTCAGGGTAAAGCAAAAACATGCTGCATTCTACTGTGACAACTCGCTCAGGGAAAGGAGGGGAAAAACCAAACCCAAAAAGTCTTCTTACTATAATCCTTTTTTCTAAATCACCTAGCATGATAACATTTTGTTAATGTTTTCCCCTAACGCAACTGTTTTGTTATAATCAGAGTGCAAGAATTATTCAGACCTCTTGACACTTTTTATTTCTCTCCCTCACCCCCAAACATACTTTACCTGCTCTTTCTTGTCCAAAGGAATTGTCCTTTAAAGCCTTAATGCATCCATTATGTACAAGTTCTCCCAGACGTCTAAGGTCCATCTCAGATTTATCAACTAGCTCAGCATCTCTAGCTATAGCATCTAACCTGTAAGAAAACAAATATGTTTTTACAGCTCTAAAACTTTAGTATTATGAATGACTCCTTCAGATTTTGAAACTAGAAGTGATCATGTAAGTTGTTATTCACCCACACTTGCTATGCTGTGTACAATTTTGATCTATGCAGTTAAAAGCAGCTATAGAAAAGAATACTATAACTATTAAAAAGGGTGTTTCACGTAGAGGACATTACAACAGGAACTATAGAGGACCTTAACTGTACAGTTTTGAGTTACATTACTACACATTCTATTAAATAGAAAAGGAACTATTATATATAATAAGATCATATAGACTATAAATAAAGAAAATTAAGGTAGGAAATTATTCTCAAAAACCAGAGTAATACAGAAAGCTTAAAATAAGAACTGACAATGAGAAAAATGGAAAACTGGCAGTTAGTCTGTTGAAAGCCTATGGCTTTATCCACTCTATCAAACAAGAAAATGGAACGATTGTCACTAATGCAGATTAAACAAGACAGTAGGTAAAGTATAAAGAAAAACAAGCAGTTTTGCAAAATTGAAAGATTTGTCATACTGGCTGTCTACATACATACCATATATGAAGAAAGGAAAAAAAAATTTAAATTCATGTTATAGTCAAGGCAAAAGATTAAGCACACTATTTTCTCTTCAACCTAAGTTTTCTCAGTATATTGTTCTAATTTTAATGAAAACAAGGTTCCAAGTTGCTATACAATATACAGTTGCTATACAAATATAAAGTTTACCTTTCAAGTGGGCCACCAAATTTCTTGTAACTCTTGATAAACCTAGTAACAGAAAATAATTTTGCAGTTAAAAAGTATGCTTAACTACACTGGTTTTAAAAATGTATTTGTAAAGTCTTAGTACAGGGCTATGTGGACAATGCGGGGGAAAAAAAAAAAAAAAGAACTAGAGAGACTAAGACAGGTGAGTATGTCAAGATAATCCACCTTTAAAGCCAGAGTTCTGTTTGGTTTAATGACTGATGTAAATAAAACAATAGAAGATACAATTTCTTTCAAAAATTACTTTACTAATTAGTTTCACAAGACAAAGGATTCAGCAATGTGATGTGTCATCATAAAAATCAAATGTGGATTTATAGTAAATAGAGAATTCATACATTATGTTAGGCCTCTCATAATAAAGAAGAGCTAGCTGCAATTTTAAGGTGATTTTGACTTAGGAAAACATAACATGAAAGATAAAGGAATGGAAGCACAAGAATACCCCTGACAAAAGCAGCAAACCATTACATGTTAGATGAAATGAAAAGGAAACAAGGCTCTTTAAGGTTATTTATATAATCAAAAATATTTTATAAGCTTTACAGTATTTCAGAGAAACATGAATACTTAAATTACAGAAGCAAAGTAGCATTTCACAAACCAATCAAAATAAAGCAAAACAATTTCTCCTCCTTCTACCAAAGAAGTAGTTTTAGCACCAAATATTGATGGGACCAGCTGTACAGATTCACTTATGTACTGGGTTTTGCTGAGATAAAGTTAATTTTATTCAGAGCACCATACCTGCTAGTATGTTTTGGATTTGTGACCAAAACAGTGTTGATAACACAGGGATGTTTTCATTACTGTTGAGCAGTGCTTACACAGAGTCAAGGCCTTTTCTGCCTCTCACACCACCCCACCAGCGAGTAGGCTAGGTGTGCACAAGAAGGGAGGGGACACAGACAGGACAGCTGACCCCAACTGACCAAAGGGATATTCCAGACCATATGATGTCAAGCTCAGCAACAAAACTGCAGGGAAGAAGGAAGGAGAGGGGATGTTCGGTGTTAAGGCATCCTCCAAGTAACTGTTAAGCATGATGAAGCCCTGCTTTCTGGGAAGCGGGTAAATACCTGCCTGCTAATGGAAAGTACTGAATTAATTCCTTGTTTTGCTTTGCTTGCGCATGCAGCTTTTGCTTTGCCTATTAAACTGTCTATCTCAACCCATAATTTTTCTCATTTTTACCCTTCTGATTCTCTCCCCCATCCCTCTGGGGGAGATTGAGCGAGCAACTGTGTGGTGCTTAGCTGCCTGCTGGGGTTAAACCACAACAACTTATCAAAATGGATTTTGGGTTTTTTTTTGTTTTGTTTTTTTTTTTTGTTTTAAAAAGCATCATATAACATTAATTCAATTACAATGGCAAGAAATTTAAAACAAAACAAAACTCACTGAACCTTTTGCAGGTATGCTGTGGTTTAGCCCCAGTCGGCAACTAAGTACCACACAGCCACTCGCTCACTCCTTCCCCCTGCTCCCCCCCGGTGGAATGGTGTTGTGGTTTAACCCAGCCGGCAGCTAAAACAACCACAGCCGTTCACTCACTCCCCACTCCCACAGTGGGATGGGGGAGAGACTCGAGAATCGAAAAGGAAAAAAAAAAAAAGTAAAACTTGTGGGTTGAGATAAAGACAGTTTAATAGGACAGAAAAGGAAGATGATAATAATGATAATGATAATCAAAACAAGTGATGCATGGCACAATTTCTCACCACCTGAAACCGATGCTCAGCTAGCTCCCAAGCCGCACCGCCTCTGGCCACCTTCCCAGTTATATACGGAGTATATATGGTCATATGGTATGGAATATCCCTTTGGCCAGTTTGGGTCAGCTGTCCCAGCTGTGTCCCCTCCCAGCTTCTTGGGCACCCCCTGCCTTCTCGTTGCCAGGCCAGTATGAGAAGGTGAAAAGTCCTTGACTGCTTGGCAACAACTAAAAACATCAGTGTGTTATCAACATTATTCTCATCCTAAATCCCAAACACAGCACTATACCAGCTGCTAGAATGAAAATTAACTCTATCTCAGCCAAAACCAGGACAAGTTATATAATATATGCCTTTGCACAGGGCTGTGCTTTCTAATAAGTGTGTTTTATCTAGGAAGAAAATTAACTATCCCAGCCAAAACCAGGACAGATGGGGAGGAGAATCAGAAGACAAAGGTAAAACTCATAGGTTGGTATAAGGATTGTTTACTAGGACAGCAAAGGAAGAGGAAAATAGTATCAACACTACTAATAAAAGAATATACACAGCGGGTGATACACGATGCAAACTGCTCACCACCCAGAACCCGATGCCCAGCCTGTCCCTGAGCAACAACCTCTCCTCCCTGGCCAGCTCCCCCCCCTTATATGCTGAGCAGACCTCATACGGTATGGGATACCCCCTTTGGCTAGTTTGGGTCACCTGTCCTGGCTGTATCCCCTCCCAGCTTTTGGTGAAAATTAACTCTATCCCAGCCGAAAACCAGGACAAGGTATTTCCACAAAAGCGTTCATATCATTTCTTCAAATATAGTTTTTATGTTAAATGATGGGAAGTAGAATATTTAGTTTGTGGGGTTAAAAAAAAAGCTCACCCATTTTAGAAAGTGGTTTTTGAAATCACTGTCTCCAGGGGATGCAGGAAGAATAATACATATTAAAAGACTGTAAAACAATTGAGAACATTTCTCGAACTCAATGTTATCCCTCACCAAAATAGGTTCAAATTTAGGACATAACAGTTCCTTATGTCAGCACCCCAAACTACACAGAGTAAAGCCTTAAATGCCTAGAATAAATTTTTTCAACTAAATTCAGGAAAAACAGACTGTTTTCCATATTTTCCAACTCTAAAATGATAAAAATATGTTTTGCCTCTTTAAACATGCATGTCCCCCCACATCTTACCGCCTAATCTCTGCATCGCTAAATCCTTTAATATTTTCTCGAGGAATAGTTCGTGGTCGTCCACGTTTTTTTGGTCGTTTTCTTTCTGAGATGGAGTCACTATCAGATCCAGAATATCTTCTGCTCCTACTGCGTTTCCCTTCACTTCCATTAAAGCTGATCTGGAATTTCAGATTAAGTAGTTCAAAGCTACATGACTAAAACATTTTATTAATGTGTTATCTAGCCTGTCAAAAATAGGGGGGGGGCACCACCTGTGAAAACCATCCAACCCAAAAGTACAAGCCAAAACAACAGCAATGAAAAAGCAAACAAACAACAACAAAAATAAAAATTAGTTGGTCAAAACCCAGAGATACCTGTTTTGCACAGTTTCTCATCCTTGGGAGCATATATATTTCTTCAAGTTCTTTCTGTCTTTCCTCCTCTTCTATTCGTCGCCGCTGGACTTCTGGAATGATTTCTTCCCAGTTTCTTAAATTTTGTTCTGGTTCCAACTCAATGTCATCTTCATCCATATTGGAAAAGTTAGCCACCTTATGTATTGGAACATAAGTATTTTCACCAAATCAATACATGATTTTATTTAAACACAGAGTCAGTAATTAATATTTTAGGAAAACTTAATTCAGAACGGCATATTTATTTATATATGCACAAAATGTACACATACAAAATGCTTCATGAAGCACTGTCTCTAATGAAAGTATTTTCATATATGAAACACACACACTCCATGCAACATGGCTGAATATAAAGATGAGAATGTTTTTCTTCTTTTATAAGTTGAGTAATACAGAAACACTATGAAATGTCTCCCCAATAGCTGTGATTGTTATTTAATTTCCTACAAAGCAGAAAGCAAGTCTAACTGAATGCCTGAGTTAATATAAAACTATAACAATGTAGAACTAACTGAACATTAATAAACTGTAAAATCACAATATGTTGCAAATGAATGATTAGCAAAAAAGGGATTTAGTACTCTACTGATCCTGCCCTGCTTTAAACAAAACCCAAGCAAAACCACACCACACGTCCCAAACCTAAACAACAACAAAAAGATATAAAAAAACCCCCCAAAACAACCCACAACCACCACACATAATTTGGATCCACTTAATATTTTAAGTGTTATCCAGTTAAGCGTATCTGGCATTCATGTTTACATGAGGGCTAAAAGGAATTTCTAAGTCATCAACTACGAAATTCAAACTTCATTCTCTGTTTTCAGAAGTACCACAGGTGCTTAACAGCATAAAGCATTACATGAAAACCAGCCCTCCCCAGTATTCTAATAATTAAATCAAAGACTAATGTATTTGTAAATCTCTTTCTTATTTTGTTAGCAAAATACATTATGTATTTTTAAATGTTTGCACTGGCAGTATTACCGTGTTGTGGTGGTTTAACCTCAGCTGGACGCCAGGTGTCCACCAAGCTGCTCTATCACTTCCCTTCTCAGCAGGACAGGGAGGGGAGAAAAATAAGATGGAAAAAAACAACCCCAAACTTGCGGGTCAAGAAAAAGGCAGTTTAATACAGCAAAAGCAAAAGGCCACGCTTCGAAGCAAAGCAAAACCAAAAGATTATTCTCTACTTCCCATCAGCAGGCGATGACTGGCCACTTCCCGGGAAGCAGGGCTTCAGTACACGTAGCGGTGGCTCCGCAAGACAAATGTTGTAAAAAGAGAACAAATGCCCCCCCACTTCCTCCCCCTATCTCTCAGCTTCTTATTGCTGAGCAGACGTCATATGGTATGGAATATCCCTTTGGTCAGTTTGGGTCAGCTGTCCTGGCTGTGTCCCCTCCCAAGATCTTGCCCACCCCCAGCCTACTGCTGGGGAGGGGGAAAGAAATGTTGGAGAGACGGCCTCGATGTGTGCTGGCACTGCTCAGTAGTAGCCAAAACACTGGTGTGTTATCAACACCTTGCTAGCTACCAAGACACAGCACAGCACTAGGAGGGCTGCTGTGGGGAGAATTAACTCCATCTCAGCTGGACCCAATACACCTGTATAGGTGAAAATACATTCTATGCCAAAGAGTTGACTTACTGTTGCACCTGTTTCATAAGAATGAAGAAAAGACAAATAGGTGCACAAAAGAAGAAGAAGAAAAAGTAGCATTTATAAAGGAAAGTATAATTAAGGGAAGAGGGAGGGAACAGAGCAATACCTTGAACTGTGAAAGCAACTCATCTCCTACAGTTAGCGGGCCTGGCTCATTATCTCGGGTTTCAGCCCTCTTCAGGATTTCATCTATATCCATTTCCTGAAACAGAAGTTTCTCTTTACAACAAAATAATTCATACATATTTTTAGTTTCTCAGTCCATCAAGTGTAGATGCACTGTTCCATTTACCTGAGGCTCCTCTTCTTCCCCTTCAGGTTCTTTAAAAAGTTCCTCAGCACCAAACTTCAAAATTGCTGATAACTCTTCCTTATGAAAAGGTGTTGAGCTGAAATACAGAAAGTTATAGAATCATAGAATGGTTTGGGTTGGAAAGGACCTCAAAGATCATCTAGTTCCAACCCCCCTGCCATGGGCAGGGACACCCTCCACTAGACCAGGTTGCCCAAAGCCTCATCCAACCTGGTCTTAAACACTTCCAGGGATGGGGCCTCCACAACCTCTCTGGGCAACCTGTTCCAGTGCCTCACCACCCCCACAGAAAAGAATTTCTTTCTAACATCTGATCTAAATCGACCCTCCTTCAGCTTAAACCCATTACCCCTTGTCCTGTCACTACACTCCCTCATAAACAGTCCCTCTCCAGCTTTCCTGTAGGCCCCCTTCAGGTACTGGTAAGCTGCAATTAGATCTCCCTGGAGCTTTCTTTTCTCCAGGCTGAACAATCCCAACTCTCTCAGCCTGTCCTCATAGGAGAGGTGCTCCAGCCCTCTGATCACTTTTGTGGCCCTCCTCTGGACTCTCTCCAACAGGTCCATGTCTCTCCTGTACTGGGGACCCCAGAGCTGGATGCAGTACTCCAGGTGGGGTCTCACCAGAGTGGAGTAGAGGGGCAGGATCACCTCCCTCGACCTGCTGGTCACACCTCTTTTGATGCAGCCCAGGACACGGTTGGCTTTCTGGCCTGCAAGCGCACACTGCCGGCTCATGTTGAGCTTCTCATCAATCAATGCCCCCAAGTCCTTCTCCTCAGGGCTGCTTTCAATCCATTCTCTGCCCAGCCTATAGTCGTGCTTGGGATTGCCCCGACCCACGTGCAGGACCTTGCACTTGGCCTTGTTGAACGTCATGTGGTTCACATGGGCCCACCTCTCCAGCCTGTCAAGGTCCCTCTGGATGGCATCCCTTCCCTCCAGCGTGTCGACCACACCACACAGCTTGGTGTCGTCGGCAAACTTGCTGAGGGTGCACTCGATCCCACTGTCCATGTCGCTGACAAAGATGTTGAACAGTGCCAGTCCCAGTACCAACCCCTGAGGAACACCACTCATCACCGTTCTCCACTTGGACATTGAGCTGTTGATCACAACTCTTTGAGTGTGACCGTCCAGCCAATTCCTTATCCGCTGAGTGGTCCATCCATTGAATCCGTGTCTCTCCAATTTAGAGACAAGGATGTCGTGCAGGACAGTGAAGTTTCAGATAAACACTTTATCTCAGTGAATTTTTTCAAATTACTATAACCATGAGTCAATCAAGCTTCCTTTTGACTTCAATAAAAGCTATATTTAATATGTTAAAAAACGTACAAAGACAATATACTTTGCAGTCTTTACTTACATAACTCCTTACCACATATTTTTTGCCTTTTATTAACCAAGTGAAATGACTTGCATCTTTATTCAAATAGTCAGGTATACTTTAGCATAAGTTAATATCAAAGAAAAAACAAATATACCTGGAAGGAGTAGATCCTGTATGTAGTACAGTTTTCCCTGTAGTGTCCATTCTCTGAATTACTAAGTGATCTAACACCATCTTTTTCTTGGCTCTTTCAAGAATATCTTCTTCTACTGATCCTTTTGTGACTAGCCGATAAATATTAACCTATGCATATTATAAAAAAAGCTTGATTTACATGCCCACAAATTACACATAAAAAAAAAATTGAGATGAAGTTAACAAAAAACCCTTGAGCAATGTTAGTCGTGCTTACAAATCTAAATGTTATTGAACTAGTATTTCATATATGAAACCAGTCAATCATGTTACCATAGTCTCTACATAAACTATTTAAAAAAATAAAAGAAAGAAATTCTTAGACCTCTCCTCTTTAAACTTCCATGATTAGGCACAAGCATGGCCACAAGAAAAAGTGTTAGATCTGATTACTACTTGAAGTATTCTGCAAGAAAGAAACCCAAGGAGAACTATGAAGTATTTAACTTTAAGTAAAATGGATGCACCTGAAGTATAGCGGTTACTTTCTAGAATGACATGATGCCAATGACCATGGGACAAGTCCACAACTCTTCCTACCCATCCATATACTATGGCTGCCGTGCAATCTCTCCAAATAGGGAGATTTTTTAATATTTTTTTAAAAAGGCAAATTAGCATTATTAACATTTTTAGACATTCTTGGCAAGTATTAGTTATTCTCAAAATACATGAGGACTGCGATGGCCCAGACAGACAGCTTATGGCTACCATATGAAACCCTCCTTCAGGTTTGGAGCTTAAAAGACAAGTGTGTACCTGTTTCTTCTGTCCAATCCTATGAGCTCTAGCCTGCGCTTGCAGATCATTCTGTGGATTCCAGTCAGAATCAAATATAACTACAGTGTCAGCAGATGCCAAGTTTATACCTAATCCTCCAGCTCTGGTAGACAGCAAAAAACAGAAGTCCTGAAATTATAAAATAAGAAATAGCTTTATATATATTAGCTATAATATTCTTCAAGAAACCAATATAACACTTCTTTATATGCTCTGTGGAGCAGACTATGAACTCATACACTTCTTTAAAGATACCATAAACACGTTAGACTTGTAATGCAATAAGGTGCTTGTCATGGCTAAAGCCAGATCTGTATTACAATAGAATAGACTATTTCAGTTGGAAGGGACCTACAACAATCTTCTAGTCCAACTGCCTGACCAATTCAGGGCTGACCAAAAGTTAAAGCATGTTATCAAGGGCATTGTCCAAATGCCTCTTAAACAGTGACAGGCTTGGGGCATCGTCCACTTCTCTAGGAAGCCTGTTCCAGTGTTTGACCACCCTCTCAGTAAAGAAATGTTTCCTAATGTCCAGTCTAAACCTCCCTTGATGCAGCTTTCAACCATTCCCACACATCCTGTCACTGGATATCAGGGACAAGAGATCAGCACCTCCCTCTCCACTTCCCCTCCTCAGGAAATTGTAGAGACCAATGAGGTCGCCCCTCAGCCTCCTTTTCTCCAAACTAGACAAGCCCAAAGTCCTCAGCCGCTTCTCATAGGACATTCCTTCCAGCCCTCTTCTGGACACATTCAAGGACCTTCACATCCTTCTTAAATTGTGGGGCCCAGAACTGCACACAGTACTCAAGGTGAGGCTGCACCAATGCTGAATACAGCAGGCTAATCACCTCTTTTGACTGGCTGGTTATACTGTGTTTGATGCACCCCAGAATGCAGTTTGCCCTCTTGGCTGCCAGGGCACACTGCTGACTCCTATTGAGGCTGCTGTCAAGCAGCATGCCCAGATCCCTTTCTGCAGGGCTGCTCTCCAGCCACTCCTCTCCCAATTTATGCTTGTGCCTGGCGTTACTCCATCCCAGGTACAGAATCCAGCATTTGAACTTGTTAAATTTCATCCCATTAATCATAGCCCAATGCTCCAATCTATCTAGATCCCTCTGCAAGGCCTCTTGTCCCTCGAGAGAGACAACAGCACCTCCCAGTTTAGTATAATCAGCACATTTACTAGTGGTGCATCCAGATCTCCTGCATCCAGATCATTCATAAAAACTCCTGCATCCAGATCATTCATAAAAATATTGAAAAGAACTGACCCTAGAATTGAGCTCTGAGGAGGTCACCAGACAGATGTAGCCCCATTCACTACAATCCTTTGAGCTTTGCCATTTAGCCAGTTCTTCAACTAGCACAGCGTGTACCTGCCCATTCCACAGTTGGACAACTTGTCCAGAAGGATGCTGTGAGGGACAGTATCAAAAGCCTTACTAAAATCCAGAAAAACTACATCCACTGCCTTCCCTCCATCCACTAGGCACGTGACCTTATCATAGAAGGATATTAAATTAGTTAAACAGGACCTTCCCTTTGTGAACCCATGCTGACTGTTCCTGATGATTGCATTGTTCTTTAAATGTCTTTCAGTAGCACCCAGTCTGATCTTCTCCATAATTTTTCCAGGAACTGATGTTAGACTAACAGGTCTATAGTTCCCTGGGTCTTCCCTCATGCCCTTCTTGAAAATTGGAATAACATTGGTTAGCTTCTAGTCAGCAGGGACCTCCCCAGGCTCCCAAGACATTTGGTAGATGATTGAGAGGGGTCCTGCCGTAACATCCACTAGTTCCTTCAGTACTCTGGGATGAATCCTATCAGGCCCCATGGACTTGTAAACACTCAGCTTATACAACTGGTCCCTTACAATTTCAGTGTCCACAAATGGAAAGACACTGTTCCTGCACTCATAGTCCTCTGACTCAGGGGACCAGGCAGCCCAAAGTCTATCAGTATTATTAAAGACTGAGGCAATAAAAAGCACTGAATGCCTCTGTTTTCCCTGCATATACAAACCATGGCTCTGTCATCTTCCTGCAAAGCCTGACCTTGCTTCCAGAGATCATACAGTTTCTTTTTCCTCTTGAGCTCCACGAGGAGTTCCCTGTTCAGCCAAGCTGGTCTTCTGCCCCACTTGCTTGACTTTTGACACAGTGGAATTGCCTGCTCTTGTGCTTCTAAAAGGTGATTCTTAAAGACTGACCAGCACTTGTGGACTCCTAAGCCCTCAAAAGCAGGTTCCCAGGGTAGTCCAATAAGTAGCTCCTCGAGTAGCTTAAAGTTTGCTCTCCTGAAGTCCAGGGTAGCAACTCTGCTGTCCTTTTTTCTTGTTACACTGAAAATTTTAAACCCAACCCTTTCATGATCACTGTGGCCAAGACAGTCACCTACCATCACATCCCCCACAACTTCTTTTCTATTCACAAACAGCAAGTCTAAGAGGGCATCTTTCCTAGTTGGGTCCCTGAGTACTTGTGCCAAGAAGTTATCTTCCACAAACTTCAGGAATTTCCAAGACCTGCTTGTCACAGGAGTATGATGTTCCCAGTTGATGTCTGGGAAGTTGAAATCTTCCATAAGGACAAGGGCTACTGATCCAGAGATTTCTCCTAATTGCCTATAGAATAACTCATCAGTGCTATCATCCTGGCTGGACGATCAGTAGTAGACACCCACTAGGACATCTCCTTTGTTTTCCATCCCCCTAATCCTCACCCAGAGGCACTCAACCACATCATCACTAACTGTAAGGGCTGTACAATCAAACCTCTCCCTTGCGTATAGTGCGACACCTCCACCTCACCTGCCCTGCCTATCCCTCCTGAACAGCCTGTAGCCCTCCATCCCAGCACTCCAATAGTGGGAGTCATTCCACCAAGTCTCACTAATACCAATGATATCGTAGCTCTGGGAGCTGACCAATGCTTCCAGTTCATCCTGATTGTTTCTTATACTGCATACATTGGTGTACAAGCATTTCAGATATGCTCCTGAGCCTTCTGTGCTCCCAGAAGTGTAAATGTTCCCACCAGCATTGCTACCCTCAGGCGATGCCATGCCAACCCTTGTGTCCTGGTTTCAGCTGAGATAGAGTTAGTTTTCTTTCTAGTAGCTGGTATAGTGCTGTGTTTTGGATTTAGGATGAGAATAATGCTGATAACACACTGATGGTTTTAGTTGTTGCTAGGTAGTTGTAGTGTTTACACTAAGTCCAGGACTTTTCAGCTTCTCATGCCCTGCCAGGTGCACAAGACGCTGGGAGAGCATAGCCAGGACAGCTGACCCAGACTGGCCAAAGGGATATTCCCTACCATATAATGTCATGCTCCGTATATAACTGGGGAGGCTAGCTGGGAGGCAGGATCACTGCTCAGAAACAGACTGGGCATCAGGGTTGTTTTTTTTCCAACCCACAAGTTATTTGTTATATTTGTTGGAGGGAAAAAAAATAAAGCCAAGTAGATTAAAAACCCAACAACTCACTAATACCATACCTCTGATCCTTCTGCATTAAAATGATCCAGGGCTTGTTTCCTCAATTCCCCTTTTATTGATCCATCAAGTCTCTAAAGAGATTGAATAATACAGTTAAAAAGGAACTCCTACTATATTCTAATAAGAGCAACTTGAATTTTCAATTACCAAAACAATTGCAGGGGAGGGAATAAGAGTAATGTAACATTTCATCTTTCTAATTCATCAGTTTCATTTCAAAATACTATTTAGCATATAGTAATTGCCAGTCTTTTCCTGTACATAAAATTAAATCATAAATCTTTCTACAAAAAGGACACTTTTCTTAAGATAAAGTGGTAAAGATCAAGGCTTCTTGGCTACTACCAGCAAAATTCTTACCTGAAAGGGAAACTGACGATACTTCAAATACTCTGCTAGGATGTCTAGCATCCTCACCATTTGAGAGAAAATCAATACTCTGTTGCCACGTTCTCGTAGACGAATCAGTAGCTTGTCAAGAAGGATTAGTTTCCCACTGCTACGTATTAAATGCTACAAGAGAAGAAAATGTGTATTGCAAAGCAATTTCACCTCAACACTAATATACAATGCAGATGGTTAGACATTCATTAACTGAATATGAAAGTTTAATAAATATTTTAGTCAGTCCTGATCTTGTAAAAACTCATTGTCAAAGCATTAAGTACTCTAACTGAAATCAACAGGAGTACTGACTAGCATGCTTTTCACATAAATGCATTTCTCAACTCTGGCTCATAAAACAGCATCTTAACATTTCATTAAAATATTAAGTAAATATACTGTGCTATGAGTTAGAGCAGTTACACTGTAGACTCAAGTTCTTTTCTACCAAATAAACAACAACAAAGAGACTACCTTAGTACTACTTGCTCCTAACTTTGTCTTTTGAACAGAAATAAGCATTGCTACTTGATCCTCTAAGTATTTTTAAACAATGTCTAATCAGTCAAGTTTCTCAGGCAAGATAAAAGCGAGAGGAATCTTGTTTGTAGAGGTCAACAGGCTTTAGCTAGGTTACAATGTTAAGCCTTCTCAGCTCCAGTGGGAACAACTAGAACAGAAACTCAGGTGCATGCTGAATTTAATGTTGAAAATGTTAGGCCTCTTTAGCTGAAGGGGCTCAGGATAGAATTTTGGGGAATAAAAAATTTGGAGTTAAGTGCTTTTATTCTTTATGACAGAAATGAGAAGGATGTATCATTCATAATTAGAGCTAACAAAGCTTATTCAGATGAGCCAAGGAAATCATTGTTACAAGTATGCAATTATTAGCAATAATGGCTGAACAGTGATGAGTTTAATTATAAATTTAAGAAGTTAGAATGTGCCAAGTTGCAAATGAAACATCCTTTAGCTTTGATAAGCACTTTATAATATAAAATAGCTTGTGATTTCAATCTAGTAGTTTTGAGAAAGTATTTAAATTATGAACTTCAAAGCTTACAGAAAAAAACCCAACCTGATCTTTAGAAACATTTATGTTCTTATAAACTGCATCAATTATAACAGTCCTTTTATTTGTTGCTGTGGTTCTCAACAGTTTTAGTACAAAGATTAGTTACAAAAAAACCCAAACTATAAACTCACAACACAATCACAGACCATCTTTGGTAGTGATGCTATAATTGCTTTCATTTATAACAACAAAACCAGACTAAGATTTGGATGTTTATTACTTTTATTTCCTTTTATTTTGGTTGTTTGAAGGTATGCAGAGAACAGTGTTTGATTACAAAAACGCTTAAAGAGATTCTGCAGATAACTTTCCACTATCACATGAATTGTTGGTGTACCACTGCCAGTCACATGCATTTGCATTCATATTCAATTTACCCTGTTTATTTAACTGCTTTATTTTAATCTGGGTTTAAAATAGGTCTTAAGTTTATTTAGTCTGAAAATACACAGACTATTTCAAACTATTTCCTTTTTATTTTGGTCATAATTCAAGCCAGGGGTATTTTATTTAGTATTGATCTCTCTTATTCAGTTCTAGTTAAAAAAATCAACCAAACAAAAATAATTAATTCACTTATCTGTAAAAGTCTGGATGCACATTTAATAGAGAACTTGTTTTTTCTTAATATACTTTAATAAGAACTAATAAATTGCCAGAACACTACAAAATTACTGCACGCATATTAGAGATGTAAAAAAACTTTAAAAAAAAAAATTACCTGTAAGGCCTCCTGTTTATTATAGAATTCATTATCATCCGGTGGTTTAATGAGGTAGCAATGGTTACAACACTTCTTGAGTTCCATCATAATGTTCAAAAAGCCTGAGGTGCTGCCTTTTGAACCTTTACTCAGGGCTTTATAATTCCTGGTTAAAATCCACCTATGATATAGAATGTGCAATGGAAGTAATTTCTAACTATTTGTGGAAATATGAAGGATGTATGCTCTCAAAATATCAGTTCAAATTGCATTATGAGAACTATTACACTTCAGTAATTTTCATATAGACATATCATTAAAATAGCAGGAATTAAAAAGTGTTATTACTTACTTGTAATATTGCTTCTGCAATGCACTCATTTCCATCCTCAAAATTTGTTCAACCTTAGCAGGTAAAGACTTTTCTACATCTTTTTTAACTCTTCTGAGTAGAAATGGTTCGAGTTCTTTGTGAAGACTTGCATAACCAAACTCTCTCCCTTTGCCATGCTCCTCTTCAAAATGTTCCCAGGAAGAAAACCTTCAACATAGAATCATCATAGAATCATAGAATGGTTTGGGTTGGAAGGGACCTTAAAGATCATCTAGTTCCAACACCCCTGCCATGGGCAGGGACACCCTCCACTAGACCAGGTTGCCCAAAGCCCCATCCAACCTGGCCTTGAACACTTCCAGGGATGGGGCATCCACAGCTTCTCTGGGCAACCTGTTCCAGTGCCTCACCACTCTAACAGTGAAGAATTTCTTTCTAATATCTCATCTAAATCTCCCCTCCTTCAGCTTAAGGCCATTACCCCTTGTCCTGTCACTACATGCCCTTGTAAACAGTCCCTCTCCAGCTTTCAACATAAGAAAGAATTAAAGGTAAAATAGTGACATACTATGAACACAGACACACAAAGACCGTAAATATACCACATGCCCACAAACACATATGGATTTCTTCCTTCTGTTTATTTAATAAGTTTCTGAATTTGCATCTCACAAGAAATTCCAAATATTTTGTCTGCAAATAGGAGAATGGAAATTTCCAAACACTTTTGCAGAATGAAAATTCAGAACAAACTACTGAATTTTAATTTCTCCAGTGAAAACCAAATATTTTACTTTTCTGCATGGAAACCCAGGTAGAAGGTTGCAGAAATTCCATTATATTTCTCAAGAGCAGCATGAAAAAACAGTTGTATAGCTGGAGGAAGTGCAAGAGAACAGACCACTTCACATACTTTTTGCAGCTCGTATGGACTAGCTGAAATGTGATTATCCTTTGGTATGTGCTAACAGACTAAGAGAATGGACTTTGTGATCAAATGAAGAATAGGTGCAAGACAACAACCTTTGTGGGTTTGCTTGTAAGGTTCTGAAGAAGTCAATGCAATGCATAGCTCTGAAACTAATTGGAGCTACAGTGCTTTGTATTTACAAGATATTGAAAAGGAACATGTGCTCTTATTTATCCCAGATATAAAAGATGTATAAAGATAAAGATATATATAAGATATAAAATACCTATGCAAACCATAAGGGCAAATTGGCTGCCTGACTGAACTACTGGATATTGGGCATTGTGGTACAATCTTGTTTTCATTCGTGGTACTAACACAGAAAAGAAGACATCCTCAGCCCTATTCTATTTCCCTAGAGTAAATTCATATGATTTTCCTTTTAGATTAAGATGAAGCATCTTTTCAGGGTTCTGAGCCATACATCAATCTATCTTTTTTGTGGACTGCTAAAACAGAAAAAGTGACAGCTGCTACTAAAACAATTTATCAAGAACAGCATGGAAAATATGTGCATCTATTTTATATAAAATATTTAAACTATTTCATGATGCAATTCTTTATCTATATTGATTCTCCAATCACTACAATATTCCACTGTAAGAAACTTGACCACAAAAAATCCCCACACAAAAACAAACAAACCCCAAACACCAAACAACATGTTCCTTACTTTTCTGGCATGATGAAGTGCAGCAAAGACCAAAGCTCTTTGAGGGAGTTTTGCAGAGGGGTTCCAGTAATAAGAAGACGATGATTAGACTTAAAGTCTATTAAAGTCTTGTACAGAAGGGAATCATCATTTTTTAAACGATGAGCTTCGTCAACTCCTATAAATACCCAATTCAGACCACCAAGGAATGACTTAAAGAAATTGGGGGGGAGGGAGAGACATTATACAAGTTAATATATTATGCAATTTCTGACATTTTACATAAGGTTATATATACACCATCACTCCTTTTATTTTAATAACAAAGACACACCTATATGTTTTTAGTATTAATTATGGTTTTTATGTTTGCTAGATTCAACAAAAGGCTATGCAGGCATCCCAAGTTTCAAAGGAAAGTATAAACCACATTTATACTTGGGGGGGAGAAGTAGGGCAAAAAGTTGATCTATAAATTTTCAATTGACAAAAAAAAAAAAAAATCCACTATTGACTCTCTTCTTTCCAGCATGTATAAACAAATGAAATAGAAAGTCAATAAGCAGATTTTTTTTAATTAAAATTTTCATATGCTGTTAGGATTAACAATAAGTCTATATGCTACCACCATGAAGAAAGTAGTAATATACATATACATAATACTGGACACACAAATACAAAGATAAAACATGGGATTTCAGAGTCGTGAATCACAGGTGTTTGGGGCTAGGGGTTGGTTTATTTTTTTTCAGTTCCTGGATGATGGTCTACAGGAAAGTAGAGATTTTAAGCTGTGAAGAAATTACTACAGTAATGTGAAGCTCAAACAAACTGAAGAAAAAGAAGTTTTACCCACTCAATATGGAGGGGGAGGGAGGGGCAGAAAGCCTCACCACACATACATAAAATCTAAAAGTGCTTAAAGAAAACTTCACCGTCATACTTCCAAGAGTAAAGCTGTCATACTCCCCATCCATTTAATGGCCCAGAACCCAAATATGTGCCAACTCTAAAGGAGTTTTACATTCTACAAATTATTTTATCTCCCTGAAGAAGTAAGTGTGATTACCTTATCCTTCAGCAAAATTTCATAAGTTGTTAGAAGTATATTAAATTTTAATCGCTTGGTCTGTGGATGCATCCATTCATGAGTTCTTATCTACAAGAAGAATCAAGTGAACTATAAGCTAGAGAAAAATGGTCTTATTGATTGGTATGACTTCAGGTAATATAGTAATATAGATGTTAAGTGACATCATACAAAAATCTGATCACAAAAAAGGAACATAACATGTGAAGCTTTTTTTTTTTTAAAGTTATTAAACAGTGGTGGTGGTGGTGAGTGTTCGTTGTTTTTTGTTTGGTTGGGTTTTTTGTGGATTTTTTTGTGTGTGTGTGGTTTTTGTGTGTGCTTTTTTTAAAACTTTAACGGATAAGGTTACTTACATTCCTCCTTTCAGAAAACAAATTAAGATTATGTCTGTCTGTCTTAAATATTTATTTTATGCACCTAAATAATCACATGACAAAAGACAATTTATTTCCAAATGCAAGGCTGAATTTTTAACCCTTTCTATTATTAAGCAGGAATAAAATCTTTCACATACATTTATATTGGATCAAAATTTATGCTTTTGATTTGCACTTTAAACACATACAATGTTTCAAATAAGTATTTGCTCATTCCTAATCAAAATATTAGAGATTAGCATAAGACAGGAACATGAAGTGAGTCTTGTTTACCACTAATCTTTTTCAACGATACAAAGAAATACTCACCATATTTCTGCTAGTTATATCTCCTAAGTAAACCACAGCATTCATCTGAGGAGCCCAAGTTTGAATCTCTCTTTGCCAAGATGTCAAGGTAGAAAGTGGCACGACTAGCAAGAAAGGCCCATACAGTTGATGTTCATGAAACAGGTAGTTGAGAAAAGAAATTGTTTGTATTGTTTTACCCAGACCCATTTCATCTGCAAGAATACAACTATTCCCTCTAAAAAAACAAAAAATAAATAAATAAATAAATTTATAAATGCTTTCAAATTAAAACCAGCAAGACTAATTTAAGACTATACTTACTTGCACCACGAGTGAGCAAGCCAGTTCAGCCCATTTAACTGATAATCTCTTAACTCTAAACTCTCATGTCCTCCAATATAAGATGGTTGCTTCTTTAGTGCAACAAACCTCGGCCTCTGTTTTAGAATCTGTCAAAAGCAAACTTAGCATCAGTCCTACTACTAAGTGAAGTTACCAAAAGGTCTTCTTATAGAAACAAAGTAGCAGTAGGAATCTGTTTAGTCACCAAGTCTAGTCTTTATTCATCACAGACAACTAGGCCAAATAAAAATATCAACCCATTTGCAAGACAAAATCAGTTTGCTGATCTAAATTCCACAACAGAAGTGGCATGAACTTGTTCACAAAGGTTACTTTTAAAACAAATTAAAGTACTAAATAATTCCATCTCTGAATGGCAATAAAATAAGTAGGGAACAAATATCTACAAAAGGCTATTCTTAGCGGTGATACTTACTACATATATAAACATAGCTATCATTATTACTGTTCTGGACAACATTCAAAAAATATTTTATAATATGCATCTGGATGCATAAAATATGTCAACTTTTTTTTTTATTATCACAACTGTATAAATCCATTGACATTACACACTCACCTTGCAGTCCTTAAATGGAGTGGTTTTAGATTGATTTCTGCTAAAATACTCATCAATACACGCCTGAAATTTTTTGGCAATGAGAGCACCATCTTCCCAGCTACATTCTGAGTAAGGCAGACCCTGCCATTTGCAATAGTAATCTGGATAACCAGCTGCTGATTTCTGATTTGAATGAGCTGCAGAAATGTATCAGAGATACCACATCAATATTTTCTTTCTGTATTTTAAGAAAACACTCATTTTAAGTGATAATACAATATGAACTAGTTTCACAGCAAAAACAGTATGACAACTTTTCTCTTCATCAGAGATTTTGTTTTGCCTTAAGTTGTTAGAGATATTAATAATCTAAATTTCTTAACTATAAATTCAACATGCAAGCAATAAACTTGTAATATTCTCAACACTGTTTTCCATCTGGAAGTTTGTCACGTACCAATTATCCTTTCCACTATCTGATATTGTTTATGTAGATCATCTGTAAGTTCCTGCTGGCAGTTATAATATTCCACGTCTTCCGGAGAAGCATTTTTCAGCCTGAAATGGGAATTTATTTGCAGCACTTATTACATTGTGTAGTTCTAAAACTAAGAAAACCTGGCAATTTTAAAGCTCTGAACATAAGCACCATAGGAATGCTGCTTAGAGAGCTTCTTTGAAGCTACAACTCTGAAATTCCTGCTATAAAAGCGTTGCATCTGGCCTAGGTACCTCATCACTGATGACTGAGAAAGCTTATCAAGAGACATTACTATCAGCTACAGCTTGTACTAGTCACGCAGATAGTTTAGAATATCTGTTCTCAGCACTGAGTAGTGTACTTCACATGGTATTTTCACAGAAGAGCACTGACAGCTCACTATAAGAATCTATCTTATGAGTAGGAGTCACTAAAAATCCCACCACTATTCACAGATTATATTAAACATAGTAATAAAATTGAATACCAAAACACAGATAACTTCCTGACACAGCTGGTGAGCGAGCCAACTAGGGAAGGTGGCCTGCTGGACCTGTTTGCAAACAGAGAAGGACTTATGAGTGATGTGATGGTTGGAGGCCGTCATGGGCGTAGAGATCATGAAATGATAGAGTTGTTGAATCTTAGAAAAGTAAGGAGGGGGGGGCAGCAGAACTGCCACCTTGGACTTCTGGAGGGCAGACTTTGGCCTGTTTAGGGGCCTGGTCAACAGAGTCCCTTGGGAGACAGTCCTGAAGGGCAAAGGAGTCCAGGAAGGCTGAACATTCTTCAAGAAGGAAACCTTAAAGGCACAGGAGCAGGCTGTCCCCATGTGCCCAAGGACGGGCAGGTGGGGAAGACCACTGGCCTGGCTGAATAGAGAGCTTTGGCTAGAACTCAGGAAAAAAAGGAGAGTTTATGGCCTTTGGAAGAAAGGGCAGGCAACTCAGGAGGACTACAAAAATGTCGTTAGGCTATGCAGGGAGAAAACCAGAAGGGCCAAAGCCCAGTGAGAACTTAACCTGGCTACTGCAGTTAAAGACAATAAAAAATATTTCTATAAATACATTAACAACAAAAGGAGGACTGAAGAGAACCTCCATCCTTTAGGAGGGAAACATAGTGACAAAAGGATGAGGAAAAGATTGAGGTACTTAATGCCTTCTTTGCCTCAGTCTTTAGCAGTAAGACCAGTTGTTCTCTGGGTACCCAGGCCCCTGAGCTGGAAGACAGGGACGGGGAGCAGAATGAAGTCCCCAAAATTCAAGGAGAAATGATTAGAGACCTGCTACACCACTTAGACACACACAAGTCTATGGGGCCGGATGGGATCCACCCAAGGGTACTAAGGGAGTTGGCAGAAGCACTCACCAAGCCGCTTTCTATCATTTATCAGCAGTCCTGGTTAAGCAAGGAGGTCCCTGTTGACTGGAGGTTAGCCAATGTGACGCCCATCCACAAGAAGGGCTAGAAGGAGGATCCCAGAAACTACAGGCCTGTCAGTCTGACCTCGATGCCAGAGCAGGTTATGGAGCAGATCATCTTGAGTGCCATCACGTGGCACATACAGGACAACCAGGTGATCAGGCCCAGTCAGCATGGGTTTATGAAAGGCAGGTCCTGTTTGACCAACCTGATCTCCTTCTATGACCTGGTGACCCATCTAGTGGATGAGGGAAAGGCTGTGGATGCTGTCTATCTAGACTTCAGTAAAGTCTTTGACACTGGAGAAACTGGATGCTCATGGCTTAGACAGGCAGACGCTTTGCTAGATAAAAAACCAGCAGGATGGCCAGGCCCAAAGACTTGTAGTGAATGGAGTTAAATCCAATTGGCAGCCGGTCACAAGTGGTGTTCCCCAGGGCTCAGTCTTGGGGCCAGTTCTCTTTAATATCTTTATCAATGATCTGGATGAGGGGATTGAGTGCTCCCTCAGTAAGTTTGCAGATGACACCAAGTTGTGCAGGAGTGTTGATCTCCTTGAGGGTAGGAAGGTTCTACAGAGGGATCTGGACAGGCTGGATTGATGGGCCAAGGCCAACTGTATGAGGTTCAACAAGGCTAAGTGCTGGGTCCTGCACTTCGGTCACAACAACCCCATGCAACGCTACAGGCTTGGGCATGAGTGGCTGGAAAGCTGCCTGGCGGAAAAGGACCTGGGGGTGCTGGTTGACAGCCGGCTGAACATGAGCCAGCAGTGTGCCCAGGTGGCCAAGAAGGCCAACAGCATCCTGGCTTGTATCAGGAATAGTGTGGCCAGCAGGACTAGGGATGAGATCATGCCCCTGTACTCGGCTCTGCTGAGGCCGCATCTCAAGTACTGTGTTCACTTTTGGGCCCCTCAGTACAAGAAGGACATTGAGGTGCTGGAGCGTGTCCAAAGAAGGGCAATGAAGCTGGTGAAGGGTCTAGAGAACAGGTCTTATGAGGAGCAGCTGAGGGAACTGGGGTTGTTTAGCCTGGAGAAGAGAAGGCCGAGGGGAGACCTTATTGCTCTCTACAACTACCTCAAAGGAGGTTGTGGTGAGGTGGGTGTTGGTCTCTTCTCCCAAGTAACAAGTGATAGGACAAGAGGAAACGGCCTCAATTTGTGCCAGGGGATGTTTAGATTGGATATTAGGAAAAGTTTCTTCACCGAATTGGTTGTCAATCACTGGAACAGGCTGCCCAGGGAAGTGTTTGAGTCACCATCCCTGGAGGTATTTAAAAGATGCATTGCTGTGGTGCTTAGGGACATGGTTTAGTGGTTGGACTTAGCAGTGTTGGGTTAACAGTTGGACTTGATGATCTTAAGGGTCTTTTCCAACTGAAACGATTCTATGATTCTATAGCACTAAAACATAAGGATTTGTTTCACTTCTTGGTTCTGAGGCTTTAACAGAAGTTTGAGACAAGAAAACTAAATGCTGTAATGTTTTGAGTGCTTTAGCCATTTCTGATTTTTTTTAATCTCTGCAGCAGTTCCTGAAGAACTCTGACCAAAATACAATCAATCAATGACAAAATTAGTAAAAGGTAAGATTTAAAAGAAAAACAGAAAACCCACCACCCATCTTGTTAAACCTTCATTTATAACAGACACATTAAAATCTTGGTGCAGAAGCTGCTTCCTTAAAGGTCTGATTTTACAAGATGTGTGAGTATTCTCACTTACTGAAGTAAAGTTGGTATGCTCAGAATCTTACAGTATCATAAGGTGTTATGGAAGTTTCAACTTTAAAGCTTTTGTCTTCCTGTTGTATAGGCACTTGAAACTATGCCTTCACAAAGAAGCAATAGAACTCACAGAAACACAATAAAATATCTATATTGTTAAAAAAATATGCAACATGGAAGTAGTTATAAAAATACTCACCAGCGTTTTGTTTCCTGATCCTTTTTCTTATAGTTGTCCAGTTTCTTCATTCCTTTAACATTTTGTTGCTTCAGTGTTTCCTCAGTTTCCCAAGTATTATGGATGTGTGACCAGCCTTTCCATTTAATAAGATACTGTACTTCTCCTAACTCCTTTGACTTTTCAAATCCAGTATTTGGGTCACCATCTGCCTCAACTGCATAGATGGTGGTTGCAGCACCAGTGGCTGATAAAGAAACCACAACATAAGGCTTGATTAAGCGTGCACTGCCATAAATTACCCAGTAAAAAACATACTGCAGAAAGCAATTTGTGATGCTCTTATATGAGCATGTAACTTGACTAATTATATCTACAACTCTTATGTCTTATATTGAAGAATTATGATGTAGCTATATTAACACACACAAGTATACCAATGAGATTCAAAATGCAACCAAAAAATTCTGCACCTAACCTACAGTATCTCATTTCATGAGAATTTTCTTAGCATTCCTAGTTTTTCTAGTAATCCCCAGAGAACACTCCACTAACACTGAATATAACAGATATTTGATGTTGCGCTTAATCAGTCTTGAGACTTGAATAACCTACTATTCAATTATTACTATGGATGCTATAAATCCAGTTCACAGAATTGAAGAATGGTTGAGGTCAGATGGGGCCTCTGCAAGTCATCTGGTCCAACTCCCATGCTCAAACAAGGTCACCTAGAGCCTGTTGCCTAAGACCATGTCCAGATGGCTTCTGAATATCTCCAAGAAGGGAAACTCCATCACCTCTTTGCTCAGTCACCCTCACAGTCAAAAAAAGTCTTTCTTGATGTTCAGATGGAACCTCCTGTGTTTGTTTGTGCCCATTGCCTCTTGTTCTGTCACTGAACACCAATGGAAAGAGCCAGGTATTTATATACATTGATGAGATCTCCCTTGAGCCTTCTCTTCTCCGTCCCAGCTCTCAGCTTTTCTTCATAGGAGAGATGCTCCAGTCCCTTCATCATCTTCGTGGCCCTTTGTTGGAGTCTCCCCAGTAATGCCATCAGTTTCTCATACTGGGGAGTCCAATACTGGATACAATACTCAAGATGTGGCCTTAACAGTGCTGAGTAGAGGGGAACGATCACCTCCCTTGACCTTGCTGTCAATACTTTGCCTAATGCAGCCCAGGATATCATTAGCCTTCTTTGCAGCAAGGGCACATTGCTGGCTCATATTCAACTTGGTGTCCACCAGGACCCCCAGGGCCTTTTCTGTAAAGCTGCTTTCCAGCTGGTCATCCCCCAGCATGTACTGCATGGGGTTATTCTCCCCAGGTGCAGGACTTGGCACTTCCCCTTTATGAACTGCATGAGGTTCCTGTCAGCCCATTTCCCCAGCCTGTCCAGGTCCCTCTGGATGCCATCCCATCCCTCAAGCATATCAACTGCACCACTAGGCTTGATGTCATCTGCAAACATGCAGAGGGCACACTCTGCCGTATCATCCAGATCATTAATGAAGACACTGAACAGGACTGGACCCAGTATTGAATCCCTGGGGTACACCGCTAGTTACTGGCCTCCAGCTAGACTTCACGCCACTGATCACCAGCCTCTGGGCCCAGCCATTCAGCCTGTTTTCAATCCACCTCACTGTCTGCTCATCCAGCCCATACATCAACAGCTTGTCCATGAGGATCTTATGGGAGAATGTCAAAGGCCTTCCTTAAGTCCATTTAGACTATATCCACTGCACTCCTCTCTTCTACCAAGCCAGTCACTTTATTGCAGAAGGTTATCAAGTTGGTCAAGCATGACTTCCCCTTGGTGAAGCTATGCTCTCTACTCCTGATGACCTCCTTGTCTTTCATGTGCCTGGAAATGGTTTCCAGGATTAGCTGCTCCATCACTTTCTCAGGGACTGAGTGAGGTTTACCAGCCCGTAGTTCTTGCAGATAGGAGTGACATGCAAACAGGTAACAACAGACAAGGAGAAGGCTGAGGCGCTCAACAACTTTTTGCCTCAGTCAGCACTGGCAACCTCTCTTCTGACACCGCTCGAGTGGATGGACCTCAAGACAGGGACTAGGGGAGCAAAGTCCCTCCCACTGTAAGAGAAGATCAGGTTCGAGAACATCTGAGGAACCTGAACATACATAAGTCTATGGGACCTGACGAGATGCATCCCAGAGTCCTGAGGGAAGTGGCTGATGCAGTTGCCAAGCTACTCTCCATCATATCTGAAAAGTCATGGCAATCAGGTGAAGTCCCTGGTGACTGGAAAAAGGGAAACATTTGCATCCATTTTTTAAAAAGGTAGAAAGGAGGACCCTGGGAACTACTGATCTGTCAGCCTCACTTCTGTGCCTGGGAAGATCGTGGAACAGATCCTCCTAGAAAGCTATGTTAAGGCACATGAAGGGCAGGGAGGGGATTCGAGACAGCCAGCATGGCTTCACCAAGGGCGAGTCCTGGCTGACCAACCCAGTGGCCTTCTATGATGAAGTGACTACATCAGTGGACAATGGAAGAGCTATGGATGTTGTCTATCTGGACTTTGACACAGTCCCCCACAACATCCTTCTCTCTAAATTGGAGAGATACGGATTTGATGGGTGGACTGTTCAGTGGATGAGGAATTGTTTGGATGGTTGCATCCAGGGGGTAGTGGTCAACGTCTCAATGTCTGGATGGAGATCAGTGATGAGTGGTGTCCCTCAGGGGTCTGTATTGGGACCAGTCCTGTTTAATGTCTTCATCGATGACATAGACAGTGGGATCGAGTGCACCCTCAGCAAGTTTGCAGATGACATCAGGCCGAGTGGTGCAGTTGATATGCTTGAGGGATGGGATGCCATCCAGAGGGACCTGGACAAGCTTGAGAAGTAGGCCCATGTGAACCTCATGAGGTTCAACAAGGCCAAGTGCAAGGTCCTGCATGTGAGTCAGGGCAGCCACCAGTATCAATACAGGCTGGGGGATGAAGGCATTGAGAGCAGTCCTGTGGAGAAGGACTTGGACTGGCAATGTGCGCTCACAGCCCGGAAAGCCAACCGTATCCTGGGCTGCATCAAAAATAGCATGGCCAGCAGGTCAAGGGAGGTGGTTCTGCCCCTCTACTCTGCTCTAGTGAGACCCCACCTGGAGTACTGCATCCAGCTCTGGGGTCCTCAGCACAGGAAAGACATGGACCTGTTGGAGCGAGTCCAGAGGAGGGCCACAAAAATGATCAGCGGGATGGAACATCTCTCCTCTGAAGAAAGGCTGAGAGAGTTGGGATTGTTCAGCCTGGAGAAGAGAAGGCTCCGGGGAGATGTTATTGCAGCCTTTCAATACTTAAAGGGGGCTTATAAGAAAGATGGAGACAGACTTTTTAGTAGGGCCTGCTGTGATAGGACAAGGGGTAATGGTTTTAAACTAAAAGAAGGTATATTCAGACTAGATATGAGGAAGAAATGCTTTACGATGAGGGTGGTGAAACACTGGCACAGGTTGTCCAGAGAGGTGGCAGATGCCCCATCCCTGGAAACACTCAAGGTCAGGTTGGATGGGGCTCTGAGCAACCTGATCTAGTTGAAGATGTCCCTGCTCATTCCAGGGGGGTTGGACTAGATGACCTTTAAAGGTCCCTTCCAATCCAAACCAGTCTATGATTTTATGACATTTGCTTTCCTCCAGTCCTCAGGCACTTCTCCCAGTTGCCATGATTAATCAAAGATTATTGAGAGTGGCCTCGCAATGACATCTGCCAGCTCCCTCAGCACTTGTGGGTGCATCCCATCAGGGCCCACGGACTTACGTATGTCCAATTTGCTAAGTATTCCCTGACCTGACCCTCTTCCACCAAAGGTACATCATCTTTGCTCCACACTTCCCCCAGTCCCTGGGGCCAGAGATTCCTGAAGTCTTGATAGTAAAGACTGAGGTGAAGAAGGCATTCAGTACCTCAGCCTTTTCCATGTCCTGTGTTACCAGGACCCTGTCCCATTCAGCAGCATACCCACATTTTCACTAGTCTTTCTTTTGTCACCTATATACTTATAGAGGCCTTTCTTTTTGCTTTTGACAAGCCTCACCAGATTCAATTCCAAGTGGGCTTTCGCTTTCCTAACTGCATCTCTGCATGCTTGGAGAGTGTCTCTATTCTTCTCAGGTTACCAGTCCCTGCTTCCACCTTCCATATACCTCCTTTTTGGTTTTGAGTTTTGCCAGGAGCTCCTTGTTTATCCATGCAGGCCTACTGGTATTTTTGCCTGACTTCCTGCTCGTTGGGATGGGCTGGTCTTGAACTATTTCTTCCTAAACTCGTTTTACCAGTTTTGGTTTTTTCTTCCCTGTCTTTGGAATCTTATGTGGGATAATTTTTAATTAAATACAGTCAATATTTCAGCTGAAGCACACTAGCAGCAGGAAACAGGCTCGTTTCTGTGAGGAGAGCCAAATGAGGAAGTGGACCCAACTAGATGCAGGGGACAGATATAGCAACAGAGCATGGCAATAGGAAAGGACAGCACAAGCACTAACAACATCTGGGAATACAGAACATAAGAAGCCTAGTCCAAAAGGCTTTTAACACATCAGTGACACTGTGCATTGGAGCAAGGGGCTAGAGTAAGAATACACTGGAATTTAGGACAGTATGGGAAAAGAAAGTTGAGAGGAAAGAGGACACTGCATCCCATCAGCTGCTGGAAATATGACACCCCTAGCATTATTCATAAAATTACTTTTAGAAGTGCACATGCAAGTACACCACTGAAATTTTAGATTCCACCATCCATTGCATTGTATTGGGACTATTTGCACAGGAATAACTGAAATCACAGTCTCAATGGTTCAGCCTTCCCAACATCATCCTTCAGCATTCAGGCTACTGGTTAGCTGTCCTACCCAGTCCACTTTTTCTCCATCCCCCTGTATACAGTTTATACCTATCAAATATCAATAAACTGTACAAATAGTGGTGTAACAGTATGGTATGCAATATGGAGCTATATTCTTTTTGCATTAATTAGTTACTTAAGTTCTTCTATATTTTACTTTATAGGGATTACAAAAGAAACATCTTTATGAGTATGAAAAACAAAATAAGATTACTTTCTGGTATTTTGAAACTTATTCTTTACAAACATCATGGGTTACCTACAGCTGAGAACAATTGCTGTTTACATTGCACCACAATGCACTGCAGCATCTTAAGAACACTGATAAAAAAATACCTCCTTTTCGGCCAATTCGACTATCCATAAACTTCTCTATAGTTTCAAATTCATCTTCTTCAGGCTGCGGGACATCTTCTCCACAAACTTCCAACAAGTCATCAGAATCTGTCTTGGTTTCTTCAGCTTCTTTGTAACTAACATTGACTGTTGCCTGGCGACGAGATCCTCTCTTGTCATAGTCATCATCCGATGAATCAAGCTGCCTCTTTTTCTGTCCTGAAATCTTTTTGCCACTTTTTGGCTCAATTCTTGAAGACAATAAGATACAACATAACAGTAGGGTTTCAACATGGACAACTACAAGCCTTCTGTATTTGTTTCTGAATACATATATTTCATGACTGCTCAGTTACGCCACTTTCAGTTGGAGCAGACAGGAAAGAGGTATTCAACACAAACCACTGGTATGATAACATATTTTGTAGCTTAAAAAAAGTCTTCAAGTTCCGTAATAAATATTAATGTTTTTATTTGCTTGTGTAGTAGTACAATATTATGAATTAGAAATAGTACCAGAGTATCTGAAATGCAAGATTTCTTACCTGCTTGGAGGTTTCTGGCTTTTGACCTTGTTTTTTGGCTCATAGTCAGATTCACTATCTTCACAACTGCTTTTCTCTCTATCTTCCTCTGATTCAGAATCAGAACCAGTTCCTGATACTGACCCTGACCCAGACATTTGCCAGTCTTCACTGTACATATTGAGAGACAAAACAGTAACTCACATTAGGTTTTTTGGGGGTTTGTTTGTTTTGGTTTTAAATCAGGTATTCACCACAGGTTTGCTGCTTTAATTTCAACATTCTTCACAGAAATAAAAATGTTATAATAGTCATTTCAGCTGGAAGGACAGAAAGTTATCATGAATCATGAGTATCTCTGTGCTCCTGCTTAGCTGAGATCTACTTTGCAACAGGAAAGATGAACCCACTGATCAACAGTATCTTACTTCAGACTCCGTTTGTACAGAGAAATTTAATCTTAATAGCTTGGGAGGGGGGAAGAAAGGTCTGGCATACATTCTTGAAAGGTTGCTAAATCTTTATACTACCATCTGTTATCAGGTTTAGGGGTCTTTGACCAAGATGCTCAAACAGTACTAATGGCCTTCAAAGGTGGAATATTACTCAAAGACCTTTTCATTAAATTTCAGATCAGGAAGCCTAAAAATCAGTGCTTTGACACTTCTTTCACTTAAATATGCATTGGTCCTAGAAGTTACGTTTTCATTGTGGTCAATACATCTATGTGTCTTGGAAATACTATAGAATCATGTCTCTTTAAAAGATTTTTTTTTTTCCTACAAGCAGTAAAATAAAAAGCGCCCAAACAACAATCTTCCCCAAAAATAATAACCCCCCCCACACACTCCAAACCAACCAACTCCCCCACCCTATGCAAATCCACAACCTGTATTTATTTGAAGATATAGACAACATATAAAACACTATACTCTAGGGCTTGGATCCCATACTAAGTTATATAGAGAGAAATCTGATCTGCATGTCAGATAACTGCAAACATACTTGTTCAAAATAGGTATAAATCAAAATTGAAGCACTGGATATACGAGGTTATTTGGTTACTAGTTTCTAAACTTAAATATCTTTCCTGTAACAGAGTATGTTATTAGGTGTAATCACATTCTTAAATAACAGAAGACTGAATAACAATTCATCACTAGAGAAGTAATATTTTGCATAGCAAGCTTTTTTGCCTCCACCTTCCCCCCCAACCATTTGTTGAAGATATTATATTGGCAACCCTGAACACTGAGATGATTCAATTAACTGGAGAAGAGGAATGAGAGAATGATTCAATTTCTATATGCTGTTCATAAAAAAACCCCAAACAAAAACACCCCCCTATAAACACATGGGTCACTATCCATGAGAAGGTATAGCCTTTTTCACAAACTTTTTGATCTATAGCTTAAAACCAGCTCAATTTCAACTTAGCTTTATTGACTAGCCAAGACAGTTTATTACTGTCAAACCTGTAATAATTTTGGGGGAGTTTGCCTCTAAAGTGTTTAAAAATTTGGCATGAACTACAGGATTCCAACTTAAATTTTATCTGAGACAACCTACTTAAGTAGTTTCCTATTTCTTCAATAATTTTCAGGGAGGATCTTCAGCTCAAAAATATGCCTCAAATAAGACTACTTTAAAAATAAAAAGTGCTGATGAATGTTTTTCAACACCACTGTAGGTAATACAGTCTCTTTTGCTCAGAAATGAATAGTAATATATATGTTCCATTGAGAGTATTTATTTTAAAATATTCTAAAACATTAATCAAAATTGAGAAGCACAAGATTATGTATTTCAAGTGCAGAGAACTGAAGCCTGGGTAATTATAAGCATTATGTCACCATAACAAAAGATTATATTACTAATGAAAAACATCTTACTCTCTATGTTTTTTCTTCTCGGTTTCACTGGAAGAGTCATCTGCAGAATCTTCACTGCTTGATGAATCCTGCAGATGAAGAAAAGAATATATATGATTCATTACCACAAAAAGAATGAAGTATTTTTAGTATTAAAAAGATAATTCAGCTCCCACTTTCAAACTGTAATCATATTCTTCATATCTTATCATCTTCATCCCTCTCAGTGTAGCCACTGATATTGAATAAGATCAGGATTGCTACTGATTTTGTATTTCTCCATCTACGAATATACCATGTCAGCAGAACTCTAGAAAACACTACCAAAAAACCTGTCTTAAACTATAATCATTGTGCCTACATATAGTCATAGTTTAGACTGCTGCAAGTTAATAAATCAAGACAAAGGTTCTATCAAAAGCCTAATAAAATCTCCTGCCCTTTGAGAGCTCTCTCACCTTTCATATCCTCTCACATTTAAACACCACTAAGAAAATTTTGAGAATAGCATGTATGTTTCTTCTCTCTCCACTCCTAAACAAAAAATAATAAATAAATCGATGAATCCTCTTAAAATTATTCTCCTAAAACCAATCTCATAGAGATTAAATTTAGATAATTGTTATCCTGAAAAAGTCTTCAGGAAAAAGTACTTAGCAACAGCTATAAATTAATATTTTAACTATATATGATTAATTCCTTTGTTTAGTTTTAACAATGAGCAGCTAAATCTGACTAAAAAAAAGACCCTCAGAGTAATGATTAGACACTTGTGATCACAATGCTTATTTTTTTTTATAATGAAGGAAATATGAAAGTCTGCTTTTAAATAAATTCTAATTCACAGCCACTAGTGTCCTTAAAAGATATTCCTACTGCAGAAAGTCAACTTTTGTTTAGTCTATGGTTTAGGTTTTAAAAATCTCTAAAATTGAAGTATGGTTCTCAAAATACAAGAATTCTTTTATAACTGTTACAAAAGTTGCAAAAATCTAGCTTTCTACTCCATATAGTGCTTTTGAAAACTGTAGCAGCTACCTTTATATAGAAACAATTGTGGAAAAGTCTTTTAGCATTTTTAACTGTCTTTATGGAACTCAGAAGGCAGGAATTCAATGAAAATTAATAGTGCATGACTTGAAAATTTTGTCCGTACACCACAGAATATCTAGCTAAAAATATCAATCTAAACTGCTATCATTTAGCACAACTCACCTGAAAACATGCAACTAAATATTTTTCCCCCTCTGTGTTTCCTTATAAACGCATCAGTTATTTGAACATTATTTTTATAGACTAAACCCAGACATTTTAAACACACATGCACTGAAGAGAACAGAACTTGGCTCTAAATAATTTTATTCTAACGTATGGGGTAATGAGGCATGCATGTTTACATTTTATTTACTAACTTATATGTTATTCACCTCTTCTGAACCACTGTCTGATGAGGCTGCCTTCTGCTGCTGTTCCTTCTTGAGCACTGCTGATCTCTGCACAGCAAGTATACTTGGACTGGACTTCCAAAACTGAATTGGAATTCAGATACAAGAGTCATTTAAACCTATTGAAACTTTAAAGTTTACCACATACTTTTCTTAAGATGAGCAGCATCACTATTAAGAGGGATCTCAATTTTATTAATAATAAAAATTTCACTATCAAATACTGCACACATTAATAATATTGGATAACATTTTGAAGTAGTGAGACTTCTGCACAAAGGACTGTTATGAGAATTGCCTGCACAATTTTTACAGTAAGTATAACAATAGTTATGCAGGCCTCTGTATTATTAAGATAACTTTTTTTTTTAATGTAAATTTTTAAACTGATCTAGATAAGTCCTTTCAGGCCACTTAGCTGATATATTTTTGCTTCATATGGGAATACCGAAGTACATAGAATATCTCAAGTTGGAAGGGACCCATAAGGATCATCGAGTGCAACTCCCTGTTCCTCGCAGGACTACCTAAAACTAAACCATATGACTAAGAGCATCATCCAGATGCTCCTTTAACTCTGACAGGCTTGGTGCTATGACCACTTCCCTGGGGAGCCTGTTCCAGTGACTGACTACCCTCTCAGTGAAGAACCTTTTCCTAATGTTCAGTCTGAACTTCCCCTGATGCAGCTTCATTCCATTTCCTCGTGTTCTATCACTGGTCACCTGAGGGAGGAGATCAGCACCTCCCCTTCCACTGTCCCCCTTGAGGAAATTGTAGACTGCAATGAGGTCACCCCTCAGCCTTCTCTTCTCCAAGATGAACAAGCCAAGTGACCTCAGCCACTCCTCATAAGTCTTGCCCTCGAGACCTTTCACCATCTTGGTCACCTTCCTCTGGACACACTCTAATAGTTTGATGTCCTTCTTATATTGAGGCACCCAAAACCACACACAGTTCTCGAGGTGGGGTCACACCAGTGCAGTGTAGAGTAGGACAATCACCTCCCTCAACCAGCTAGATGCACCCCAGGACATGGCTGGCCCTTTTGGCTGCCAGGGCACACTATTGACTCATATTCAACTTGCCATCAACCCAAACCCCCAGATCTCTTTCCACAGGTCTGGTCTCCAGCCTCTCATCCCCAAATTGTACGTATAACCAGGATTATCCCATCCCAGGTGCAGAATCTGGCACTTGCTCTTGTTAAATTTCATATGGTTGGTGATTGCCCAGCTCTCTAGTCTATCCAGATCTCTCTGTAAGGGCTCTCTACCCTCGAGGGAGTTCACAGCTCCTCCTAGTTTAGTATCATTGGCAAACTTACTTAATGTACATTCGATTCCTGTGTCCAGATCATTTATAAAAACATTAAAGAGCACTGGCCCTAAAATTGAGCCCTGGGGAACCCCACTGGTGACTGGCTACCAGTCTGATGTAACCCCATTTACTACAACTCTTTGAGCCCGACCCATCAGCCAATTGTTCACCCATCGTATTCTGGACTTGCCTAGCTGTGTGTTGGACATTTTGTCCAGAAGGATACTGTAAGAGACAGTATGAAAAACATGAACATGAATAACAACAAAAAACACCCACCAAAAAAGAATCCTTATCAGCCTTTGAATCTTACAATAGGAAATATTTTATTACCTTTCATATATATATCATATATCATCCAAATTAAGGCCATATTACACAGAGGAGAGTTGAGGTAACTTTCATCCATTGCATTTAAGAGATTTCTAAACACCACTTTTTTTTTTTCTAAATTTGGCAGACTTTTTCCTCATACAGAAGACAAGCCATATCTAAGCCTGAAATTGTCATACAATCATTTATTGATATGAAGAAACTAAGCATTAGAGAGACAACTTAAAAAATTTAGAGATAACAACATTATGTGTGGCTTGGTCTTCAAAAACATGTAATAAGTTAATAGGTGCTTCTGGGTGATAAAATTTAGGTAAGTATCTAACTGTAGGTATTTACAGAGATGAGAATTTAAGAGCCCAGTGTTTGTTATGAGAGCTAAGCGTGTGCATCCACTAACCCAATCAAGTTAAAATTCTAAGTAAAAATTATGGGGTTTTTGTTTAAATTAAAACTGCTCTTGTAACTACTCTGCACAGAGTGGGGTTTTTTTCCCCCCCAAAGGGTTAATTTATAGGTTTTGTTTTACCTCAGATCCATCAACTTTTGGTGGTGGTTTAGCTTGAACTTGTTTCTTCTCTCTAGATGTGTCAGACTCTGATTCTGATTGACTGCCTGACTCTGAACCAGAGTCACTGCTACCTGATTGACTGCTACTTCCATCACTACTGCTTCCAGAGCTTGAACCAGATCCAGAAGCTGATGCTGACCCAGAATCATCATCTGATTGGCTGCAATTAGAAGTTAACAGAATATTACACAATGGCTAATTAAACAGGATTAAAAAAAAAAAAAGTCACATTAAAAAGACTTTAGCTTCACCTATAAATCAATTTTTAGGTTAGTCCAGACACATGGATAGCATACAAATGAATGCACTGGATTAAATAAATCAGGAATGAAAATTCAGAGTTTAATCAGATACTTTTCACTAAACCTTAAAAGAAAAAAAAAAAAAAAGAGAGAGAGAGAAGCAAGAAAGAAGGGAGAACATTAATCATTAATGTAGAGGAGCCAAACAAGGGTATTTCTCACCCACCCAAACCCTTACTTAGCTCTATCAAACCCCACATATTTTTGTGTATACACACACACACACAATTGTTTTGTGTCGCCCCCTCCAATTATTTTTTTTTGAGCATGCATTTCTTCAAAGCAAATATAAACTCTATTCTGTTTCCCTAGTCTTACTTTTTTCATAAAAACAATAGGGGGGAAAAAAAGTATCTTTAAGGAAGTACTTGCAAACTACATTTAATGTTGCGATTTGGACCGACTATATACAAAATACTACCAAACACTTGATTAAATAAAGTGTTTATAAAAGTAACTGGAAAACCAGAAGTGTGTTGTCACACATAATATAAATCCATGCAAACCATCTTATACTGTTAAAATAACAGCAGTAAAATTCCCCACACAAACTCTGAATTTGTCACTGATATGACTTGTGCCAAGTCATATAATCAGTGACCGTTGCATATTCTTGAGCCACTGGATTATTCCACCTGTATATTCATTTCACACTAGATTTAACATATTTAAATAAAATAATATTTAAAGTTAAACATTTATTTCATGAGTATTCAAAAATATAGAAACATTTGGTTTTCTAAAACAATTTTACAAAGGAACAGAGTTAAAACTTTAATTAAATTCTTTATTAGGTGAAATACTACCATACTTTAGAGATATCACAAGGGAAAACACTGGAATTACAACACCACACAAGCAAAATAATTTTAAAGTATGTACACTTGGGTTGCAAGCATTTAAAAAGAAACAAACCCCCAGTAAAGGTAATAAAATCCAAAACAACAAAAAAACCAAAAGCTGATATCAAAGTCTAAGCCTATCACTGCCAGCTCAATTCATCTGGTTGGGGGTGTGTGTGTGTGTGGTGGTAGGTCAATCATCTTCTGCACTAGAACACACTTAATTGACAACATTTAAAGCCACAAAACAGAACCACTATTCTCTCTGTTGCTAACACCAATTAAATGTACTAGAGAGGGAAAAAAATGAATTAAGCTATTCACAAACTGATTCCTGTAGACCTCAACTAACCATCTACATCTGTTGACTTTGAAAGAAAGAAACAAAGCATAAAAAGCTTCCATATTTTGAAGTGGGGGATATGAAGAAATACAACTGCTGGGTTTACTTACACTTGCTGAGGAGAAAACTGGGGAACAACAAGGCTGCTCCAAACTTCCCATTCCTGTCATCAAGGGCCTACTTCAGGCATGATGCTATAACACTAACACATTAGCCTGACTTGAAAAACAAAAGCAAGGCACTCACTGTAGAATATGACTGGAGTTTAAACTATTTACCAGAAATTAAGGGCAACATCCACCGTGATTCACCAAAGATATTTTAAATACAATAGTATTATTGTTCACAACTGTTACCTTACCTGTACTGTTGGGTAAATTAGAGCATTATAAAACAATAGCGTTTCTCAACATAACACAGTACCATAGGTAAATGTCATAGGGACTGTGGAAGATGGTACATGAAGAGAAGAAAATTCAGCAAGAAGACACCTCGAGACACAAGTAAATACCTGCCAGACAAGTCCCTGTGACAAAATTCCACCAAAAATGCCTAAATCCTACATTTAAATAAATAAGAAAAAAATCATGTAAGATTCATTTGATGGGAAATTTTAACAGTTTAATGTTTTTCAACATAGGAAGTAAGTGGCAATTCAAAATCAAAAGGATTGTGAGATAGAAAGAAAAAGTCTAATAAATATTACAAGTGCTCAGGAGCTAAATGTAAAGAACACAACTAATTCCAAATAATTTTCTCTATAAAGAGATCAACTATCATCTATGCTCTCCATTATGTAATACCAATCTGTCAATAGATGTGGATCATACAATAGTCAGTGTTCAGACAAAATACATAGACACCTTATCTTGGCAACACTGCCTCTTAACAATGGCTGCCTGGAATGGATTCCCCACTGGGCTTAGCAGGATCAGCAAAATAAGACCTATCTCATCACCCCTGCTTCTCACAATAAATTGACCCAATTTGGACACAAGGAGGGTAATATGACCAGATGCATATCAAATAATAGTAACACCTGAAAAAGAGTAAAAGTTTCAAAGTAGGTATTCAACTGACTTTATTAATAAATACAAAATTATAATTTAAATCTGTAGCTAGAAGAAAAAGGGATTTGGTCCTGGTTTTAGCTAGGATAGAGTTAATTTTCTTACTAGTAGCTGGTATAGTGCTGTGTTTTGGATTTAGGATGAGAATAATATTGATAACGCACTGATGGTTTTAGTTAATGCTAGATAGTTGTAGTGTCTAGGACTTTTCAGCTTCTTACGCTCTGCCAGGTGCACAAGAAGCTGGAAGAGACTGAGAGCAGCCCTGAGGAGAAGGACTTGGGGACGCTGGTGGACAAGAAGCTCAACATTACGCAGCAACATGCGCTTGCAGCCCAGAAAGCCAACTATATCCTGGGCTGCATCAAAAGAAGCATGACCAGCAGGGAGGTGATTCTGCCCCTCTACTCTGCTCTCGTGAAACCCCACCTGGAGTACTGCATCCAGCTCTGGGGTCCCCAACATAAGAAGGACACGGAGCTGTTGGAGCGAGTCCAGAGGAGGGCCACCAAGATGATCAGAGGGCTGGAGCACCTCTCCTATGAGGACAGGCTGAGAGAGTTGGGGTTGTTCAGCCTGGAGAAGAGAAGGCTCCAGGGAGACCTTATAGCAGCCTTTCAGTACCTAAAAGGGGCCTACAAAAAAGATGGTGAGCAACTTTTTACAAGGACATGTAGTGATAGGACAAGGGGTAATGGATTTAAACTAAAAGAGGGTAGATTCAGATTAGATATTAGGAAGAAATTCTTTACTGTGAGGGTGGTGAGGCACCGGAACAGGTTGCCCAGAGAGGTTGTGGAGGCCCCATCCCTGGAAGTGTTCAAGGCCAGGTTGGATGGGGCTTTGGGCAACCTAGTCTAGTGGAGGGTGTCGCTGCCATGTGTGCTGGTTTTGGCTGGGATAGAATTAATTTTCTTCATAGGAGCTAGTATGGGGCTATGTTTTGGATTTATGCTGGAAACAGTGTTGACAATACAGAGATTTTTTCGTTATCGAGCAGTGCTTACACAGAGTCAAGGCCGCCTCTGCCAGGACACACCACCCCACCAGCAAGTAGGCTGAGGGTGCACAAGAAGCTGGGAGGGGACACAGACAGGACAGCTGAGCCAAACTGACCAAAGGGATATTCCATACCATATGACATCATCCTCAGCATATAAAGCTGGGGGAAGAAGGAGGAAGGGGAGACATTCAGAGTGATGGCATTTGTCTTCCCAAGTCACCATTACATGTGACGGAGCCCTGCTTTCCTGGAGATGGCTGAACACCTGCCTGCCCATGGGAAGTGGTGAAAGAATTCCTTGCTTTGCTTGCGTGCACAGCTTTTCCTTTACTTATTAAACTGTCTTTATCTCAAGCCACGAGTTTTCTCACTTTTACCCCCACCAGGGGGGAACGAGTGAGTGGCTGTATGGTGCTTAGTTGGTGGCCAGGGTTAAATCATGACACCTGGAAAGATGAAGAGGCACCAATGGTGAATGAAGTGGCTGGCCAACTCCAGCAATACAAAGAAAATGTCTCTTCCTCCCTATGGGCCTGTGTCTCAGCCATGGAAAGGCTGTCTGAAAAAGCAAAAAAACTGTTTGAGATACTGTCCCAGGAGCTCCGACAGCTCAAAGAGGATACGTCCAAATCCCCACATGTACAGACCAGTATTTCAGCTATTGGGAGTAAGCGTTCCTCTGCTCAAGAGAGAGGATATAGAGGGTACACACCAAGAAGCACCCTGTGGTTTTACCTGAGTGACCATAGAGAGGAAATGAGGAAGTGGGATGGAAAACCTATCTCGACCCTAGAGGTATGGGTACATGAGTTGAAAGGAAGAACAATTTCAAATGGAGATTCTTCTGGGAAAACTGCTGCTCCAGCCTCCAGTGGGCAGTTCCCCAGAAAGAGTAGTAGGGCTGATCTTACCTCTGGTCTTATGGAAGGAGCTTCTGATTCGTATTTACAAGAAGTAACAAGGATGGGATTCGAACTCACGTGCACCACACGAACCCATTCATTGGTAATGAATACTACAACCAGGATTAGAGGGGCCCTGCCTCCAGCCAGGTGGAGGAAAGGGACAGCTGGGTTTACTGGACTGTGTGGATCCGATGGCCTGGCACGTCAGATCCACAAGAGTACAAGGCCCTAGTGGACACCGGTGCACAGTGTAGCCTAATGCCATCGAGCCATGAAGGGGCAGAACCCATCTCTATTTCTGGAGTGACAGGGGGATCCCAACAGTTGACTCTGTTGGAGGCTGAAGTGAGTCTAACTGGGAATGAGTGGGAAAAGCACCCATTGTGACTGGGCCAGAGGCTCCATGCATCCTGGGCATAGACTACCTCCGGAGAGGGTATTTCAAAGACCCAAAAGGCTACCGGTGGGCTTTTGGTATAGCTGCCTTGGAAGCAGAAGAAATTGAACAGCTGTCTACATTGCCCAGTCTCTCAGAGGACCCTTCTGTTGTGGGGTTGTTAGGGTCGAAGAACAACAGGTGCCAATCCCTACCACAACAGTGCACCGGCAGCAATACCGCACCAACAGAGACTCCCTGGTTCCCATCCATAAGCTGATTCATACATTGGAGGGTCACGGAGTGATCAGCAGAACCCGCTCACCCTTTAACAGTCCCATATGGCCAGTGTGAAAGTCCAATGGAGAGTGGAGGCTGACAGTAGACTATTGTGGCCTGAATGAAGTCACACCGCCCATGAGTGCTGCCATGCCAGACATGCTGGAACTTCAATATGAACTGGAGTCAAAGGCAGCCAAGTGGTATGCCACAATTGATATCGCTAATGCATTTTTCTCAATCCCTTTGGCAGCAGAGTGCAGGCCACAGTTTGCTTTCACTTGGAGGGGCATCCAGTACACCTGGAATCGACTGCCCCAGGGGTGGAAACACAGCCCCACCATTTGCCATGGACTGATCCAGACTGCACTGGAAAAGGGTGAAGCCCCAGAGCACCTGCAATACATTGATGACATCATTGTATGGGGCAACTCAGCAGAGGAAGTTTCTGAGAAAGGGAAGAACATAGTCCAAATCCTGCTGAAGGCTGTTTTCGCCATAAAACAAAGTAAGGTCAAGGGACCTGCACAGGAGATTCAGTTTTTAGGAATAGGATGGCAAGACTGGTGTCATCAGATCCCAATGGATGTAATCAACAAAATAGCAGCCATGTCTCCACTGACCAACAAAAAGGAAACACAGGCCTTCTTAGGTGTTGTGGGTTTCTGACGAACGCACATTCCGAATTACAGTCTGATAGTAAGCCCTCTCTAACACGTAACCTGGAAGAAGAATGATTTCAAATGGGGCCCTGAGCAACGACAAGCCTTTGAACAAATTAAACAAGAAAGAGTTCATGCAGTAGCCCTGGGGCCAGTCCGAGCAAGACAAGATGTAAAGAATATGTGCTGTACACCGCAGCCGGGGAGAATGGCCCTACCTGGAGTCTCTGGCAGAAAGCACCAGGGGAGACTAGAGGCCGACCCCTGGGGTTTTGGAGTCGGGGATACAGAGGATCTGAGGCCCTCTACACTCCACCTGAAAAGGAGATATTGGCAGCCTATGAAGGGGTTTGAGCTGCTTCAGAAGTGATTGGCACTGAAGCACAGCTCCTCCTGGCACCCCGACTGCCAGTGCTGGGCTGGATGCTCAAAGGGAGGGTCCCCTCTACACACCATGCAACCGATGATACATGGAGTAAGTGGGTCACACTGATCACACAACGGGCTCGAATAGGAAACCCCAATCACCCAGAAATTCTGGAAGTGATCACAGACTGGCCAGAAGGCAATGATTTCAGAATGTCACCAGAGGAAGAGGTGACACGTGCTGAAGAGGCCCCACCGTATAATAAACTGCCAGAGAATGAGAAGCAATATGCCCTGTTCACTAATGGGTCCTGTTGCGTTATGGGAAAGCATCTGCGGTCGACGGCTGCTGCATGGAGTCCTACAAGACAAGTCGCAGAAACTACTGAAGGAGAAGGTGAATCACACTCCCACAAACCTGCCAAGGCAATCTCCATCTTCTTACAATGGACGAAGCAACCACCGGATTGCTGGAAACATATCCTGTGCCCCATGCCACTGCCTGGAACACTATCCTGGGCATTGAAAAACAAGTCTTCTGGCAACATAGCACCCCAGAAAGAACTGAGTCTGAAACAAACTCATAGGCACTTGGGCCAAAGAGCATGGCACTGAGTGGGTGTATCACATCCCCTATCATGCACCAGCCTCTGGGAAAATCGAACGATACAATGGACTGCTAAAGACTACACTGAGAGCAGTGGGTGGTGGGACCCTCAAACATTGGGATAGCAGAGGCCACCTGGTTAGTCAACACTAGGGGGTCTACCAATCGAGCTGGCCCTGCCCAATCTAAACTTCCACATACTGTAGAAGGAGCTAAAGTCCCTATAGTACGTATGAAGAATATGTTGGGGAAGACAGTCTGGGTTAGCCCTGCTGTAGGCAAAGGTAAACCCATCCTCAGGATTGCTTTAGCTCAAGGACCTGGGTGCACTTGGTGGGGAAGTCCAATGTGTACCTCAAGGGGATTTGACTTTGGGTGAGAATAGCCAATAAATTTAATTTTATGATGTTAATTGCTAAATAACCCTGCTATTTTATGTCATCATTGCTACAATTGCTATATGCTGTATCAATGATATCACCCAAATTAATGAAGGATGAACTTTGATGACACCGAGCAAAGTGCAGTGATGATGGAACTAGAACTGGCTTCAGCACCCAGCAATGTCCTTGAAATCGACATCTTCAACCCACAGACCGCGAGTATGGGCTGCGCCAGATACACCAGCCACAAGCTCTGGATGCAGCATGCAACAATCCAACAGCACATACCATCTCTCCCGCCCTGAGAGACTGTAATGACAGACAGAGCCCAAAGTCATGGACTAAATGAACTCAATGGACATTTTAGAGGGATGGCCCATAGACTAATGGAATGATATCTGCGTGTGTGTGTATGTGTGCATATATATCTCTCTCAAAGACAGGGAAAGAGGTGGTGATTAATTGGAAAGTGTAGGATCTGGGCATGGCGTAAATGGTATAGAATAAGGGGTGGATAATGTCCTGGTTTTCAGCTGGGATAGAGTTAATTTTCACAAGAAGCTAGGATGGGACACAGTCAGGACAGGTGACCCAAACTGCCCAAAGGGGTATTTGATACCATGACATCATGTTCAGTGTATAAGGGGGGAACTTGCCTGGGAGGAAGAGTTGCTGCTCAGGGACAGGCTGGGCATTGGGCTCCAGGGGTGCAATGTGCCAGCAATGCATTGTGTATCACTCATTTTGTATATTCTTTTATAAGTATTGTTCTTGTTATTTTGCTCTCCCTTTGCTGTCCTAGTAAACTATCCTTATCCCAACCCATGAGGGGTTTTACCTTTTTCTTCAGATTCTCCTCCCCATCCCATCAGGGGGGAAGGAGTGAGCAAGCGGCCACGTAGTGCTTAGCTGCCAGCTGGGACTCAGACAGACACCTGAAGTAGCCTAAAAGCGAAGGTTTGGGTACAACACAACCAGCCTTTTTTTTCCCCCTCTTTCTAAAAAGCCTGCATGAAACTGAAAGGTAGGAGGCAATCTTCAGGCACCTAAGCCTAAATTAGAACCTTCCTGTCATTCCCTTGCCTTTTCTGAATATACTCAAGAGACTGGTAGAAAAACCATACATACCTTACATATAATGAGAGAAAGAGACAGTGTACAAAACTTAATTTTCAGTTAACTATTCACTTGCGTTTGTCAATTTACCCTATCCTACCGTATCATATTATGTCCTCCCTTTGCCCTTGCATTGCTATCTTCTTCCAACCAACTCTGTCCTGTGGTGTAATTTGCTTCCCCCCCCCCCTTCTTCACTGATGAATGTGCTTCCAAGAAGAGACCAAACATCAACAGAAATTATAAATACTATCAATCAAGACTAGAATTGGAAGAACTCTAGATCTAAAACAATAGGGCAAGGCAAATTAAGCTACTGACTAAAGATGCTGTTAATATGATGTATACAGAAAGGGAATATTCAGTATTTGCTGTTGAAGAGCATTTGTGCTTTTTTAGACACTTAATTCTGTTACTCACAACAGAATTCCTGCTTTTCTAAGTCCCTCTTTTGAACATGTGTCATATAAGCCTTCCTCCCCCTGCTTCAAGCAATTATTTATATTGTTTATATATATTATATATATATAAACCCCAGTAAAATTAGAACAGCATTATTTGATAAAAGGTATTCTTGAATAAGAAACCATACATTACATACACTGCACTTTGTTCAATTGAAAAAACCCCCAAACAAAACAACAACCAAACCCAAAACCAACAACACTAAACAAAGACAGGAATGCATGAGACTGCACAAAACAGTTATAGGAGCATCACAGGACCATGGAAAAAAGAAGTGAACGTGATGGATAAAGCAATAATGATGACCTCTTCAGTCCTTTTGAAGTGAGACTACTTCTTTACCATGCAAACAAATCACTGCAATGACGACAAAGTTAACTGACAATGCTAACCTGCAGCAGTAGGCATGCAGGAATATATACTAAGAATGAATAGCATGCTCTCAGGATGGGATTTCTACATGAAAAAGTATAGTTTCATGTATGTTGGCAAACCAATGTAAAGTTTACAGAGAGCATCTTCCAGGATATGTAGTAAAGAAGCTTCTCGCACTCCTAGCCCTTGAGTCAAATAATTGCATTTGTACAGCAGCATATGTCAAATCTGATTTGGTATGAAAGTTTGACACAACTAAGAAGTTAGTCTGTATTACATTTTATAGACACTGTCTCTGGATATTCTCAATATATTTAAGAGTAATTTAAGAGAGATCCACAAAACCAAAATTTATTCTCAAACTGTTTTGCAAGAAAAGCAAGATAGCTTACCAAGAGTACCAAGAGATAATTGTTGCATGTTTGCACCTGTTAATTTTTCAAACCCCAATAAATACCTATGGAATAAAATAAGAGTACACTTTGGGGAGATGACAGAAGACAGACTTAAAGAAAAACATCACTGAAACATTAAAAGCAAGCACTCTGTCACAGAGTCACTAATACTTTTCAGTAGTCTTAGGTGTAGCTTCACTAGCTTACCTCTTAAAACAAGGTCCCCCTGATCAGAACACATAACTAGGAACAGCCAGCTAATTTATACAAGGCACTAGGAAAAGAGACTTCAAGACAGAAAGCTACAGAAGCCATGCTGTAAAAGCACTGTTAGAGCATTTAGACTCCTATATAAGGTCTAGGTTGATAGAGGACCCAAGAGAGGACAATTTATCACTGCTGATTTAGAGGGCATTCATTACATTAAAGTGCCTTAACAATCCTCCAATTTAAAACCAACAGGAAACAGAATATCAATTTGAGCAAAATAAAAGTTTAACCCATTAAAACCAGAAAAGATTAATTTCTGCAAGGTCTTTGAAAAGCATCTGAGATGACACTTCACCATTATTTTAATAAACCAGAAGTCCAAGGAAGGTCATGTATTTGAATATTAAGAACCCCTTCCAGAATGAACAGAAGTAACAGACAATAAATGCCAAACTCTTAAAACTGAAAGTTCATAGGTAAGTTTATTTAGGCAAATATAATGCAAGTGGGCTTTTTTCTTTTTATTAAACTGAACTACTCAATCTGATTTAGATGCATAAAAGAGATTCATCTTATTCATCACCACTAATATAAAGCAAAGGGAACAAAGAGTATTAAGTTCAGGCTACCAAGAAGTGTTATTTCCCATCCTCATCTATTCTGAAGCACGAACTTGATTCCCTTTTCCTGACTTAGGCTGACAACTCAAATTCATTTGCCAATTAAAAATAGAAGTAGGATGGTGAGACACAAAGACAAAACCTTCTTCCCCTCAACCCCCTTCTTCCCCAGCTCACTTTCAATCCTTTCATTCCCAACTCTCTATCTCATCCCTCCACCCCTGGGGGTGGGATGAGAATGTGGAATGGGGAGGTTACAGTCAGTTCATAACAGCTCATCTGCTGCTCCTTCCTCTTCACACTTTTCCCCTGCTCCAATATGGGGTCCCTCCCACAGAATAGTCCTTCACTAACTGCTCCAGCATGGGTCCTCTCCACAGGGTACAGTCCTTCAGGAATGGACTGCTCCAGTGTGGGTCCCCCAAGGGGCTGCAGTTCCTGACAAAAAACCTATTCCTGTGCGGGCTCCTCTCCAAAGGCTGCAGATCCTGCCAGGAGCCTGATCCAGCATGTGCTCTCTACAGGCTGCAGCTTCCTTCAGGGCACATCCACTTGCTCCAGCATGGGGTCCTCCACAGGCTGCAGGGTGGATATCTGCTCTAGAGTGGTCTTCTCCACAGGCTGTAGGGGAATCTCTGCTCCAACACCTGGAGCACCTCCTCCCCCTCCTTTTTCACTGACCTTGGTGTCTGCAGAGCTGTTTCATAGAATGGTTTGGGTTGAAAGGGACCTCAAAGATCATCTAGTTCCAACCCCCCCTGCCATGGGCAGGAACACCCTCCAGTAGACCAGGTTGCCCAAAGCCTCATCCAACCTGGCCTTAAACACTTCCAGGGATGGGGCCTCCACAACCTCTCTGGGCAACCTCTCTGTTTCTCTCACATTTCCCCCCCCTCATTCCTCCCTCTCTCTCTCTCACACGCACTCTGCTGCACAGCGTTTTACCCTTTCTTAAATCTTATCACAGAGGTGCCACCAGCTTCACTGACTGGTTCATGTTTGGCCAGTGGCAGGTCCATTTTGGAGCCAGCTAGAACTGGCTTTGTCCAGCACAGGGGCAGCCCCTGGTCTCTTCTGACAGAGGCCGCCCCTGCAGTCCCCTCAATACCAAAACCTTGCCACATAAACCAAATACAACTATCTCTACACATATACACTTTTTCCTTTTTTTTTCTTTTTTTTTTTTTCCTCTCTTTTCCTAATTTGTATTAAATACTTCTACCAAAAAGAAACCAATAGATGAGAATACTTCCGTAATTATGCTTGGGGAATCTTTGTTTTAACTTCCACTTAGGTTTCTTGAAAGCAGAAACTTAGAATAGTGGCTTTCAATTTATCTTTTTAATCTTCTGTGGAAGATATAAGTTTATACAGCAAATTCAAGCCTGCTGACAAAGAATTGGCTTTATTTAACTATCTTTTGTGGTCCACAGACTATTAAATCAACAAAGCAAATTCAATCCATAGAATTTACAGTCTTGTATTAACATCAGCTTTCAAGAACATAAAAGATGGTAAGGGACCTTGGTGCAAGAAGACACTTTCTACTTACTGGAAAAAGGAAGTATAATGCACCCCAGCCAGCTACTTTCCAGATAAGCTACAGAGAAGTAAGGCCTGCTCAAGTGCTCCATGTGTTGTTCTACAGGAAACATAGGAAGAGCAAAGAGATGGGAAACCAGATTGCTATTCAATTGGTACCAATGTTTCATTTCTACGTTCCCTATTCTACCTGGAACTTGTGTTGCAGTTCAGCTATAATTACCCTTACTTGCTCATTAAGCTTTCTTAATGCTAGCTAACATGTATTTACTCCCATTCAAGTTTGCAAGAGAATGCTTTTAAGAAAACTACACAAAAATGCATTTCTTAAATTTAAGAGTCAGTTTCTCAGAGCATTACTATAAAGTTTTTGTGCTTATACTTACTTGCTATCCAGATAATGTCTATCTGTGATATTTCACCTAGAACTACTGAAAACATTCCAGAGCAGTGATTTCAAGTAAATAAAAAACTGGAGAGTAGACTCCACTGTAATTATTACACAGAAATTCTAACATCAAGCAGCAAGATTAGATTATAGTGTTTATGTCAGTCTACAACCTTCACCATGCTTGGCACTAGCACAGATTTATAGATTCAGAGGTTGCTAACATGGCCAAGGAAAGTCCAAACAGTGCAACAACAAGTTATTAAACTGTGAAAATACAAGAGATTTGCTTCTACTTGTGGCCAAGCAGAACTTCAGGCTCAGCACCTGCAGCAATGGAAAGATTTCTGGTCATCTACCAACCAGATGAAGAGACTCAACAGCGGAAAGGAACACAGGAGCACGGCAAATTGGCCATTTCTTTCCCACATGCTTCAGCAATGCTTCTTCACAGTCAGTCACAAGGAACAGAAGACAGCTACTATCCCTTACCACGGTGCTAGCCAGTGTATACAGTATAAGGTTTCCAGTTAGCCACTTCTCCAACCCTCCTATTGCTGAGAATACTACAGGCTTTCCACAACTTATGCAATTCACAGCAAACGTTTCTTTAAAACAAAATAAAGCAGTATCCATGAGGCTGTGTATTTCTGTAAAGCCAGCCCTAATCCACTGCTTCTCTTTACTTCCCAAAGTGGCTTTGTGTAGAGATAGTGGCTCCCCTAGATGTGGCTATATTTAATTGTGATCAGGACTGTCACCCCAGAGCAACAACCATGGAAGCTTACACAGACATCAGAGAGGGAAAAACAGCCTTGCTACATTTGTAAAGTGTCATATTTTTAAAGCGACATACTTTTCAAAGATTCATTGTCATTATTACCAACTGCAGATGTTATTGCTATGCCACTCTCAATCATCTTTGAAAGGTCATGGAGAACAGGAGAGGTGCCTGAGGACTGGAGGACAGCCGATGTCACTCCGGTCCTCAAAAAGGGCAGGAAGGAGGACCCAGGAAACTACAGGCCAGTCAGCCTCACCTCCATCCCTGGAAAGGTGATGGAGCAACTTATTCTGGGGATTATCAATAAACATGTGGAGGAGAAGAAGGTTATCGGGAGTGGTCAGCATGGATTCACCAAGGGGAAATCATGCCTGACCAATCTGATGATAGCCTTCTATGATGGCATGACCAGCTGGGTGGATGAGGGGAGAGCAGTGGATGTTGTCTACCTTGACTTCAGCAAGGCTTTTGACATCGTCTCCCATAACATCCTCATAAGCAAGCTTAGGAAGTGTGGGTTAGATGAGTGGACAGTGAGGTGGGTAGAGAACTGGCTGAATGGCAGGGCCCAGAGGGTTGTGATAAGCAGTGCAGAGTCTAGTTGGAGGCCTGTAGCTAGTGGTGTGCCCCAAGGGGTCGGTGCTTGGTCCAGTCTTATTCAACATATTCATCAATGACCTGGACGAGGGGACAGAGTGTACCCTCAGCAAATTCGCTGACGATACTAAACTGGGAGGAGTGGCCGACACACCAGAAGGCTGCACTGCCATTCAGCGAGACCTGGACAGGCTAGAGAGCTGGGCAGAGAGGAACCATATGAAATTCAACAAAGGCAAGTGTAGGGTCCTGCACCTAGGGAAGAACAACAACCCCAAGAACCAGTACAGGTTAGGGGTTGACCTGATGGGAAGCAGCTCTGCAGAGAAGGACCTGGGAGTCCTGGTGGACAAGCAGCTCTCCATGAGCCAGCAATGTGCCCTTGTGGCCAAGAAGGTCAATGGTATCCTGGGGTGCATTAAGAAGAGCACGGTCAGCAGGTCGAGGAAGATTATCCTCCCCCTCTACTCTGCCCCCGTGAGGCCCCATCTGGAGTACTGTGTCCAGTTCTGGGCTCCCCAGTTCAAGAAAGACAGGGAACTACTGGAGACAGTCTAGCGGAGGGCTACGAGGATGATTAGGGGACTGGAGCATCTCTCATATGAGGAAAGGCTGAGAGAGCTGGGTCTGTTTAGCCTGGAGAAGAAAAGACTGAGAGGGGATCTCATCAATGCTTATAAATATCTAAAGGGTGGATGTCAAGAGGATGAGGCCAGACTCTTCTCTGTGGTGCCCAGTGACAGGACAAGGGGCAATGGGCACAAAGTGGAACACAGGAAGTTCCATCTGAACATGAGGAAAAACTTCTTCACTTTGAGGGTGACCAAGCACTGGGACAGGTTGCCCAGAGAGGTTGTGGAGCCTCCTTCTCTGGAGATATTCAAAACCTGTCTGGATGCCATCCTGTGCGACATGCTCTAGGTGATCCTCCTTCAGCAGGGAGTTGGACTAGATGATCTCTAGAGGTCCCTTCCAACCCCTACCAATCTGTGAACTATATCACCAATGCTGCTGCCTAGATTTGTCACTGTATCTGCCTTCATCTCTCCTTTTCTATCTATTTTTGAAAGTCTGACTTTCTCTGCAGTTTCTTCCCAGCAGCAATTCTCAATTACTTTCTCAACTTGTTTTGCTTCTCTTCTAGCATTCTGAATGGAACAGAATCACTAAAAGCCTAGCAATTATAATTTGCCATCAATAGTAGCTATTTTTTTACTGATTTTATTTCCATTCTGTAGAATTCCTATTTCCAGACCATTTGAAGACTAAATGCAGTTTCATTTCCCTGGTTACAGTTAGATATCTGTCTGCAGTCACAGCTAGCTTAAGGAATTTTCCTCTTAGCGAAAATCATTTAGAGTTCTGGAAAACTTGAAGAAGGGGGAACAATGACACGACACCAACAAACAAAACCAAACCACAACAACTACAGGGGCAAGTCATACTAAGGTACTCCATAAGCATCAAACATCTTCCACAATAATTATTTTAATAATGAAAATAGGCCAGACAGAAAAAGGGCTCAATTCTTTAATATTGGAAGCCTTCATCCTTCATTTACAAAACCAGAGTTTCCTGATAGCAAATGGCAAGCATACAAATAGGTTTTCCAAGATCTGTCTGTGAATTAGCCTACAGGGTTAATGACTGATACAAGCCCAGGGGAAAAAAAGTTTAATATTTTAAAGCTTTAAAATTTTTAAAATGTGCTCAGCAGCACATTTAAGATGCAAAACAAAGTCTCACTTCACAGGCAACTATCATGTTTTAAGTAATTTGCATCTTCCTGATATTTACTTATAATAAAGTTTTCTGGAAGCTTTTTTGATATTTAGTTGGTTTAGTCTTATGAGAATTGCTACAGCTTTTTAATAACTTTGTGTGTTGGTTTTGCGTGGCAAGGTTTTGGTAGCTGGGGGAGGATACAGGGGTGGCTTCTGTGAGAAGCTGCTAGAAGCTTCCCCTGTGTCTGATAGAGCCAATGCCAGCCGGCTCCAAGATGGACCCGCCGCTGGCCAAGGCCAAGCCAATCAGCACCTCTGTGATAACATATTTAAGAAGGGAAAAAAACAGTTAGAGATTTTGCAGCCGGAGAGAGGAGTGAGAAGATGTAAGAAACTCTGCAGACACCAAGGTCAGTGCAGAAGGAGGGGGAGGAGGTGCTCCAGGCGCCAGAGCAAGATTCCCCTGCAGCCCGTGGTGAAGACCATGGTGAGGCAGGCTGTCCCCCTGCAGCCCATGGAGGAAGGATGAGGGGGTGTAGAGATTCCCCAGCAGCCTGTGGAAGACCCCACACTGGAGCAGGTGGAGACACCTGAAGGAGGCTGTGGCCCCATGGGAAGCCCGTGCTGGAACAAGCTCCTGGCAGGACCTGTGGACCCGTGGAGAGAGGAGCCCATGCTGGAGCAGGTTTGCTAGCAGGACTTGTGACCCCGTGGGGGACCCACGCTGGAGCAGTTTGCTCCTGAAGGTCTTGCACCCTGTGGGAGACCCCCATGCTGCAGCAGTTCATGAAGGTCTGCAGCCCGTGGGAGAGTGTCACGTTGGAGAAGTTCGTGAAGGACTGTCTCCTGTGAGAGGGACTCCATGCTGGAGCAGGGGAATGATGAGAGGAGTCCTCCCCCTGAGGAGGAAGAAGCGGCAGAAACAACGTGTGATGAACTGACCGTAACCCCCATTCCCCATCCCCCTGTGCCGCTGATGGGGGGCTGGAGGTTGAAGCTGGGAGTGAAGTTGAGCCTGGGAAGATGGGAGGGGTGGGGGCAGGTGTTTTAAGATTTGATTTTATTTCTCATTCCTCTACTCTGTTTTGCTTAGTAATAAATTAGATGAATTCCCTCTCTAAGTTCAGTCTGGTTTGCTCATGATGATAATTAGTGAGTGATCTCTCCCTGTCCTTATCTCGACCCATAAGCTTTTTGTTGTACTTTTTCTCCCCTGTTTAATGAAGGAGGGGAGTGATAGAGCGGCTCTGGTGGGTACCTGGCCCTCAGCCAGGGTCAACCCACCACACTTTGATATACTGGTATTTACAAGTGGTCATAGTTTGATACACAGTATTATTCCTACATTATCTTTAGCTAGGTGGCTCGTTTCAAGTAGTAAAAAACTTCATAAATACAAAGTCATCAGAGTTGTCCCCAATAAGTTAATGTTTACTGGAAATCTTATTTATAACTCTCTAAAAGTTCAGAAGACTAGCTTTCTTCACACTTTTATTTTGTTGATGTTCCTTTACTCAACCGACAAGGCTTGTTTTGGGTTTGGTTGTTTTTTTTGTTTTGTTATGTTTGGGTTTTTTGTTTGGTTTTGGGCTTATTTTAATATAAGTAATTGGGAATATTTTGCCACTTAGTAAAAGAAATCCAAAATTTGTTTTCTAACTAGACAAGTACCATTTTTACTAGAAGCAGAAATCTAACCCAAAAAAAAGCTCACAAATTATTCACATGATTCAAAGTTTACTGACTTTCTAGAATATTTCTAGGCATAATATGGAAGCTTGACATAAAAAAAAAAAAAAATACACAAGAGTTGTTAAAGTTTCTTTGGTTTTACTGCTCATAGGTTTCCTAAAGATTTGCACCTAATATCACCTAAACACTTCTCTTCCCCCTTCTTCCCATCCCATTACTCACTATGCTACATGCAAGCTTAATGGCCAGGACATGCTGAATATTCAGCCGTCCATTATGTTGTTCTTGAATTTCTTCACTTGGGGTGATAATTTAGATCTATCCTCTCTACCCAAGTGGCTGTTTTGATAAAGCCCACAGAACTCAGTTTTCTTTATGACCTGACTGATGGAATCAACAGGTTCAACAGGCTGTGATCAGAAAGAGGAAGAGACAGACAGATGGGGAGACTGACAGCATGATCACAACCACTTCTGTTTGTAAGTTTGCCTTGCCTTCTTAAATCTGCAGCATTCATCATATTCAGTTTTAGAAATATTAACTTCCTAGTGCAGTAGATACTTGTTGAACTTAGCAGTGTTCTAGAATAAGGATTTAATTCCACCTCTACAAGTTCACTGTTATCCTCATCTTGCAGCAGGGAAGTTCTAGCCAAGCTTTTCCAACCAAGTGAACCCTCTACACATTCTAGAACACCAGCAATGGATGTTAGAGGGGTGGATATTTTTTTTTTTAATTAAAACAGCTGGGAAAACTATACTTTCACTTTGGAAAACAAACATGAAGTTAACACTTTCCGTTGTACTACTTTGACACCTCAACAAATTTAAAAGGAAGCCTCACTAGAATTAACAGTTCACTGTTCCAACTTTAGAGATACCCTAGTTTGGGGTTTATACAGCACATACTATGCATGCATAGCCTGCACTTCATAGACACAAGTTTAACATTTCATCTTTTGACTTCAGACAACTTTTGAGTAAAAAGAGTAATGGATGCTGATAGAGCTTAAATAGTATTAAAACTGTGTTACGTAAGGTATATACACATGATTGTTACAGTTATTAAATGAAGCTAACTGATTCTAACAAGCAGATTAAGCATCTGTAAAAAGAGCATGGCTGGTCCTCCTAATTAACAGTATACTTGCTCACCAGGAAGCTTTGGCACAAAGTTAAAACGTAAACCAGTTCTAATAAAATACAGGAGAATACATATTCAAGGACTGAAAGTGCTTACCTTGACTCTCCACTACTGTTTCTTACAATGTCTTCGTCACTGTGCCCATTCATTGTAAATATTAAGAAGTTTAAAAGATAAATAGAAGTCCACTCAGGTAAGAATGCGGACGTCAAGAATCTACTTCTTCGTACTCTTGTTTTCCAGGTGACTTGTTTACTCAACTGTTCTCTGCAGGTATTGAAGATTTTTCCCAAATTATCTAAAGTAGTAAAAGAAAACGTTGATGTAATTTGAAATATTTGATGGTTGCAACTGAAAGATACTGAAAATAATGTCCTGTTCACAACAACACTGAAAGGGAGCATCTATCAGATTTGACATCTTTTCAACTGAAAAATAGCTTTTGGTACGCCATAGTACTGTCTTAAGAACAGCCAGATCTAACTTTTAAAGGAAAACAGCCTCCACAAACATATAAATATAAATTACAGATATTAATGCTCTAAGATCTGATTAGCAAAATTATTTCATGCACAAAACAAACATATCAGAAGCATTTCCAGACACAGGCATAATGTTTACATCCAGTTGGGAGTAGAGGCAGGAAAAAAAAGACTGTCCTATTTTTAAAAATTGGCTCAACTACATCAAGCTAACAAGATTCCACAGATGGAGTGATCATTATTTCATATACATGAACATCTTCAATCAGATCTCTACCGTGTCAGATGCACCTAGAAAAAAGTTTAGGCTCACTTCAGATGGAGTGCATGTATGAACTCACTGATAATAAACTAAAGAGCAGCGCCTCTCACAGATTTAGTGATGTGAAAGCGATTAGAGGCTCGCCTGCAGGTTGCCTGCCTCGAGGTGCTCTCCTCTAATACAGCCCGACCTATAGCTCATGATGGAGGCAGGGACCGCCTCGTTCCGGGATGGAAAAAGTCCTGCGCTCAGGCACCATCTCAGACAGCAAGGCCACTCCAGCCAGCAAACAAAGGCGATGACGGAAGAAAAGCGATAGTAAAGAGCACTGTAACCCCAGAGAGGCCGCGAAGAGAGGCTGGGGCCCCCGCGGCGGCGAGCCGGGCAGCTTGGTGGTTCCTCGCGGATCGGCCGCTGCTGCCCAACGAGGCCAAGCTCCGCGCTGTCTGCCCTCCTGCGCCCAGGGTGCGAACACTCTGCCGCCTCCAGGACCAGCACTCCCCGGGCCCCAGGAAACATCTTTAGCGGCCGCGAAACTCGCTCCTTGTCGCCCACTCCCTGCTCCGCGACGATTCCCCGACCACCCGCACCGCGCTCTCGCGGCCTCCCGTGATCGACCACTCCCGGGGAGAGCCCAGGCCAGGGCTGCCTCCCTACCTCCTGCGGGTTCACCTCCCACCCCCGGAGATGGCCCTCTGCTGGTGGCGCGACCCGCACAGGCGCCGCTCCTGGCCAAGGCTCCCTGGCAGTATTGCCAAGGCGGCCGCTGTTCTCCGTGCTCGCTTCTCCCAGCGCCCCCCCATGGCCAGAGAGGAGCGAAGGCCGCACTCCTGCCTCCCAGCCGGTTCGTCACAGGCTCCCCCCGCAAGAGCCAGCAAAAGAGGCTCAACCCCGGCTGCCCGCCTCAGCTCTCACAGTTCCCTCCCTCTTCGGAAAACAGCGAGCGGGCCCAGGAGCCCAGCCCCGCGCTGGGCATCCAACCCCTTCTCAACACCAGTCGCCTCCCCATCCATCTTAGAAAGCGACAGCCACCGCACAACTCCGGACCAGGGAAAGGAGCCATGGCGGGCCTCTGCCTACCTGCGTGCGTGCGCCTGGCCTCCCTAGAGCTGCCCTGGTCCGAGACGGCGCTACACCCCACGAAGAGGTCTGTGCTGCAACCTACAGCCGGGAGACTGCTCCTGCGGCCGCCACAGGGCCTGGGCCGCCGGCTCCTTACAGCCCCACGCGGCGGGCTCGCCTGTAGCCCCCAACGGCTTGAAAAATAGGGCCCCAAACCGGGCAGGGAGAAGCCTGGGGAGTAGGTGCTGTGTTGCTCCGCCGCCGTTTCTTAAGTTCTCCCGACCACCGCCATCATGCTTCCACTCCGCTCAACCTCCTCCTCCTCCCTTAGTCGGATGGAAACCCTGGGCGTGATGTCAGTCCTGCGCCCTGGGACAGAGCGGGGAGGAGGAGGAGCAACAGCCGGGAGGGGACAGCGCCGCCGGGCCATGGCGGCAGGAAGGGCCGCTTGGAGGGGGTGGTGAAGCCAAAGCGGCCTCCTTGCCACGCCGGATACTGCCGGGGCCGGGGGGGTAGCAGGCGCCCGTCCGCCGCAGCAGCGAACGGGCGCTGAGGCCGGTGCCGCTCCTGGTGCCCGCTGCAGCTCCTGTGTGAGGGGGCAGGGCGCGGCCTGGCCTGAGGGGCACCCATGACCTGTGCAGCGTGGCAGGGAACCTGATCTAGGCCACACGTTACTGTTTAGTGTGGTGTGGGGTTTTTTTGTTTAATTTTTTTTCTGTCTAAAATCAGAGCCCCTAACAAACACATATGCATGTCTTAGTCTTCCTATGCGGTTACAAGTGGCATTACAGCATATTTAGGAAGGCTTGGCATGCAGCTGCACAGAGGACACTTGCCTCTGTGAGGAAGGCATCCCTCAGCCTGAGGCAGAGCACTCCTTTCTTCCTCTTGATACCTATCTCAAGTTGTTTTAAAGTGATTAATAAGAAAGCTGTTTGTTTAAGGGCACTCATGTTCAGAAAAAATCACGTAAATTGTGCTATTGCTGGAGTCTACATGTTACCAGAGTGGCAAAAGTAGTGGCTGCTGACTGAAAGACTGCGCTCTGAGCAACACAATTGCACAGCCAAATGTGTTGGAAAGAGGAAGTGATTTACCTGCTTTCTCCTCTTTGGATTCCCACATATGCAATTACACCGCATCATGCTAGGGAGGATTGTGGGGTTATTACTGACCAGGATGTGGTACCAGACTTGGAATTTTCTCCAGCACCCTGCAAGAGTAAGAGAGGTTGAGATTAACATGAAAACAGTTTGCTCATGAAGGAAGGAAAGGCTCAAAAGAAGAAAGTCATTGTGTGGGTATACCAGAGCAAGGTGGCTACAGTAGCTGTCATATCAGTTCATACTTGGAGTTGTTTTGGCCAGGAGCCAGCATCTGAGCCACAGTCAGTCAGCTGGAGATGGCCTAGGGTTTCTCTCATGTCTCCCCCCCCCAGGGTGAGCAAAGCTGGGCAGTCAAGGCACCTGCCACTCCCTCAGCAGGGCTGCAGGGGTTTCCTGTGGCTGCTCCTTGGGCTCACCAAGTGTTGGGATCAGCTGTTACACACAGCAACTCCATCTCCATTTTGGAACCAGACTGAAGCAGCAGAGGCTAGGTGAGGCACTTCCACTAGTCCATCTCTCAAGCACCATAGGAAAATACCTCAAAATCTCAGGAGTTGAAGACAGAGAGAATAAACTTTTTTTTCCCCCGCTTAGAGTTAAAAAAATGCATAAGAAGGTGTTCAGACAAGAAAACAGCTTCAAATCCTACAAAAAAGCTGTGTTAGACTACGTTCCTTCCTGAAGCACTTAAGTTTGCCTAAGTCGGCTTAAGGGAGAATACTTCATTGTGATAGACAAAGATGCCACAAGATCAACAGACTTTAAACTCCAGAATGTCAGAATGAAAAGAACTGCTTTAAATTAAAAATTTTAATTTAAATTAAGGTAATTAACACTGAAACACTTTACCAAGGTGTACTGAGTGTGGCTGGGATGGAGTTAATTTTCTTTGTAGCAGCCTGCATGGCACTGTGTTTTGGATTTGTGGCTAAAACAGTGTTGATAACACACCAGTATTTTGGGTATTGCTGAACAATGCTTGCACAGCATTGTTGTCCAAAAAGTGGATTCATTGCCCGGTGTACAATAAGCCAATTCTCACACACACAGGAGAGATAATGCTTTTTATTCAGGCCTGGGTGCTCAGTGGATTTCCACAAATCAAGCACACCTAATGCTGGTTCTCTTGTCATATTTATACACAAAAGTTACAAATTAGTACACTCCCAGTTACAATGATTGGTTCATATTTCTTCACCTAGTATGTAAACTAGAATACACGCTCAGTTCTTTTCTCCGCCTTTATCTTTTGAGTAGGTGGTATAATTTGGGTAGGGGGCTCATGGGTCGGTGGTTGCAGAGACCCTGGCCCAAATTACCTTTCCCCTAGTTTCTCAATATTTCTGGCACTTCCAAATGGTTCTTCAGGGTCTGTTGATCAGACTAATGATTCATCAGTTATGCTTCTACCTCTTCACAATCATGTCTTAATTGATACATTGTTTGGATAAATATTAACTAACATAATGGTAGGACTGTACAATAGCCATCCTTAGTAGTACCTAGCAACTATTTACAAAACTATCTGTGACATTCTTAACTATGGAACTATGAACAACTATCTGTAACTTCTTCGCTACAGAATCACGATTAACTTTTAACTTTGATGCCGGATATCAGCATCAAGGCTTTCTCTTTTTCCTACTCTGCCTGCACTGCAAGTAGGCTGGAGGTGGGTACGAGGGTGGGAAGGGACACAACCAGAACAGCTGGCTCAAATTGGCCAAAGGGATATTCCATACCATACAATGTCATGCTCAGCAATAAAAAACGAGGGGAGGGGGTTTTAGGGGAAGTAGCTATTGCTCAGAGACTAGCTGGGCATCAATCTATTTGTGGGAGGTGGTGAGTGATTGTCTTTGCATCACTTGTTTTGTGTTTTTGTTTTCTTTCATTTTCTTCTTTCCTTTAGGTATTAAGTTATCTTTATCTTGACCCAGAATTTTCTTGCTTTTGTTCTTCCTAGTCTCTTACCTGTCCTGCTTGGGTGGGTTGAATGAGTGGCTGTGTGGTGCTTAGCTGTTGGATAAGGCCCCAAGTCTGCAAACATTTTGAATAGTCTCACAGTTTCCTGGTATTCCTCTGGTGAATATTTAGGGCAATTACTTCATTAAGAACGATATATTGTGCAAGATTGGCTATAGAGTAAGGAGGTGTGGCTGTATGTAAATTAAGTATATTTATAATAGCTTATTTTAGCTATCAAAGGTAACAATAGCTGTGAAAATATGATAGCATTAGCATAAATTAATAATTGGAGTATGTACTAGGGAAACTTAACAGCAGTACTATCAAGATTATAACATCATCTGTTGTGGCATATGCTTCCTTTTGCAGATGCACACTACCTCTACAGTTACATCCAGCCCAGCATATCAGATGTCTATGGAGAACTACTGTATTGTTTCCAGAAGGCTCTGGAATGCATGATATTACTTTAATTAAGCAATAATGCATGTACTTGCACCCACTACAAACACCCTTTTGCCAGGAAGGCATTACATATCACTTTCACTATAATCTGTTATGACAGGGTAGTTTGCTAAAAATTCTCTTTTTTTTTTCTCCAGGACTTCAACACCAGTAACTTCCACATCCAAATTAATATGGTTAAACCTACCTCTTTTCCAATGAGAATTAATCCTTGGCTTGTTTGTAACACTTCATAGTTTACTTAGAGCTGTGAGGTATATTTGCTTTCTGTCTGTAGCAGAGATGCTCACCTGTGTCCACTAAAAAGAAATTGCTTCCTGAACACAGCACTTAAAAATACTAGCTATGCTTTGTAACCTAGGAGATACTCTTTAGTCCCCAAGATTTCTAAGCATGTCTCAAAGTGCAGTTCCCCTAGGAATTATCTGCATGTGCCCTTTTCTTTGTTTTCAAAGAAATTAAGGTGCCTTACTTACATTTGCCAACCTCACCTGCAATCACTACCAATACTAGACAGGCTTCAGATTCAAGCAGAATAAAGTTCTGTTTCAGCAGGACATGAAGTTAAACTCCCAATTACAAAATCTGGAAAAATCTACATTTTATGTTATATTCTACTTAATCTTCAGTTTCCCCTCACCCGAGCCACTTCAGTTCTGGCAGCCTAGTTGACCTGCTTGTTGACTCAGTGTTCTTCAGTGGCACGGCTTTTGAGCATGTGAGCATCTATATGATGGACCTTTAAAGCAATGTTTTCTATCTGGGCAGTAATATCTTGCCCAGATGGGTTTACCTCTGTGCTGCAAGTTGGTCTGTTTCTATTTGACATGGTTTAGCCCCAGCCGGTAGCTAAGTGCCACACGCCGCTTGCTCACCCCTCCCCCGGCGGGATGTGGAGGAGAACGGAAAAACAACGGCAAAGCCTGGAGGGTTGGGATAAGGGCAGTGTACTGGGACAGCAAGGGAGAGGGAAACAATCAACAACAGTACTGATAACAGATAGTAACAATGGGTGATAACAGAGAACGATTTTACCGATCCGACGACCGACCGCACGCTCGACCCATCCCGGAGCCACACCGACACACCGAACCTGCCCCTGCCCGACTAGCCCCCTTTTATGGTGAGCATGACCACATGGTATGGAATAGCCCCTGGCCAGCTTGGCTCACCTGTCCTGGCTCCTTGTGAAAATTAACTCTATCCTTGCCAGAACCAGGACATTATCCACCCCTTATTCCATACTATCTACGTCATGCCCAGATTATTTTACAGATCTCATTGCCTTACTCTATGGGCTATCGCTCTAAAATGTCTGTCGAGTTCATTTAGTCCATGGCTTTGGGTTCCATCTGCCATTACAGTCTCTCAGAGCAGGAGCAATGGTGCATGCTGCTGGATTGTTGCACGCTGCATCCGGAGTTTTCACAGCCGGTGTATCTGGTATGGTCCATGCTCACAGTCTGGATGCCAAAGATGTGATTTTTGATGAAGTTTCTGGGCACCAGTTGAAGTCAGTTCTAGTTCCATCATCATGGCACTTTGTTCAGTTTCAAAGTCCATCCTTCATTAGTTTTGGGTGATTCTTATGGTCATACCATTGATACAGTATATCGCTATTAATATCATGCAATTTAATTTATGGGCTATTTTCACCCAGAATCAAATCCCCTTGGGGTACACACCGGACTTCCCCATCTTTTCTCATCACCCACCAAGTGCACCCTGGTCCCTGAGCAAAAGCAATCCCGCAGATGGGCTTGCCTTTGCCTGAAGCAGGGATGACCCAAACTGTTTTTCCCAACATATTTTTCATGTGCACTACAGGAGCTTTATCCCCTTCTACTGGGCGTGGAAATTTTGACTGGGCAGGGCCAGCTCGATTGGCAGATCCCCTAGTGTTAACTAACCAGGTGGCCTTTGCTAAATGTGTGTCCCAGTGTTTGAGGGTCCCACCACCCATTGCCCTCAGGGTGGTGGTTTTTAGCAGCCCATTGCACCTTTCAACTTTCCCAGAGGCTGGTGCGTGGTAGGGGATGTGATACACCCACTCAATACCATGCTCTTTGGCCCAGGTGTCTATGAGGTTGTCCTGAAAATGAGTCCCGTTGTCTGACTCAATTCTCTCTGGGGTGCCATGTCGCCACAGGACTTGCTTTTCAAGACCCAGAATAGTGTTCCGGGCAGTGGCATGGGGCACAGGATATGTTTCCAGCCACCCAGTGGTTGCTTCCACCATTGTAAGAACATAACGCTTGCCTTGGCGGGTTTGTGGGAGCATGATGTAGTCGATGTGCCATGCTTCCCCATATTTATATTTCAACCATCGGCCTCCCTACCACAGAGGCTTTACCCGCTTGGCTTGCTTGATTGCAGCGCACGTTTCACATTGATGGATGACCTGTGAGATGGCGTCCATGGTCAAGTCCACCCCTCGATCACGGGCCCATCTATATGTCGCATCTCTTCCTTGATGGCCTGAGGTGTCATGGGCCCACTGAGCTATGAACAATTCACCCTTACGCTGCCAGTCCAAATCCACCTGAGCCACTTCAATCTTGGCAGCCTGATCCACCAGCTGGTTGTTCTGATGTTCCTCAGTGGCCCGACTCTTGGGTACGTGGGCATCTATGTGATGTACCTTTACAACCAGCTTCTCTAGCCGGGCAGCAATATCTTGCCACAGTGGGGCAGCCCAGATGGGTTTGCCTCTGAGCTGCCAGTTGCTCCGCTTCCATTGCTGTAACCACCCCCACAGGGCATTGGCCACCATCCATGAGTCAGTGTAGAGGTACAGCATTGGCCACTTTTCTCTTTCAGCAATATCTAAAGCCAGCTGGATGGCTTTCACCTCTGCAAACTGGCTCCATTCACCTTCTCCTTCAGCAGCTTCTGCAACTCGCCGTGTAGGACTCCATACAGCGGCCTTCCACCTTCGATGCTTTCCCACAATGCGACAGGACCCATCAGTGAAGAGGGCATATTGCTTCTCATTCTCTGGCAGTTTATTATACAGTGGGGCTTCTTCAGCATATGTCACCTCCTCCTCTGGCGACATTCCGAAATCTTTCCCTTCTGGCCAGTCTGTGATCACTTCCAGAATTCGTGGGTGACTGGGGTTTCCTATTCTAGCCCGTTGTGTGATCAGTGCAACCCACTTACTCCATGTATCATCGCTTGCATGATGTGTAGAAGGGGCCCTCCCTTTGAACATCCAGCCCATCACTGGCAGTCGGGGTGCTAGGAGGAGCTGTGCTTCAGTGCCAATCACCTCTGAAGCAGCTCGAACCCCTTCATAGGCTGCCAATATCTCCTTTTCCGTTGGAGTGTAGCGGGCCTCAGATCCTCTGTATCCCCGACTCCAAAACCCCAGGGGTCGACCTCGAGTCTCCCCTGGTGCTTTCTGCCAGAGACTCCAGGTAGGGCCATTCTCCCCAGCTGCGGTGTACAGCACATTCTTTACATCTGGTCCTGCCCGGACTGGCCCAAGAGCTATGGCATGAACTATTTCTTGTTTAATTTGTTCAAAAGCTTGTCGTTGCTCAGGGCCCCATTTGAAATCATTCTTCTTCCGGGTTACATGGTAGAGAGGGCTTATTATCAGACTGTAATTTGGAATGTGCATTCGCCAGAAACCCACAACACCTAAGAAGGCCTGTGTCTCCTTTTTGTTGGTCGGTGGGGACATGGCTGCTATTTTGTTAATAATATCCATTGGGATCTGACACCGCCCATCATGCCACCTTATGCCTAACAATTGGATTTCCTGCGCAGGCCCCTTCACCTTACTTCGTTTTATGGCAAAGCCAGCCTGCAGCAGGATTTGGACTATGTTCTTCCCTTTCTCAGAAACTTCCTCTGCTGAGTTGCCCCATACAATGATGTCATCAATGTATTGCAGGTGCTCTGGGGCTTCACCCTTTTCCAGGGCACTCTGGATCAGTCCATGGCAGATGGTGGGGTTGTGTTTCCACCCCTGGGGCAGTCGATTCCAGGTGTACTGGATGCCCCTCCAAGTGAAAGCAAACTGTGGCCTGCACTCTGCTGCCAAAGGGATTGAGAAAAATGCATTAGCTATATCAATTGTGGCGTACCATTTGGCTGCCTTTGACTCCAGTTCATGTTGAAGTTCCAGCATGTCTGGCATGGCAGCACTCATGGGAGACGTGACTTCATTCAGGCCAGGCCATGATAGTCTACCGTCAGCCTCCACTCTCCATTGGACTTCCGCACTGGCCGTATGGGACTTTTAAAGGGTGAGCGGGTTCTGCTGATCACTCCCTGACCCTCCAGTTGACGAATTAGCTTGTGGATGGGAACCAGGGAGTCTCTGTTAGTGCGGTATTGCCGCCGGTGCACAGTTGTAATAGCAATTGGCACCTGTTGCTCTTCAACCCTCAGCAACCCTACAACAGAAGGGTCCTCTGAGAGACCAGGGAGACTAGACAATGGTTCAATTTCCTCCGCTTCCAAGGCAGCTAATCCTAAAGCCCAACGGTAGCCTTTTGGATCTTTGAAATACCCTCTCCTGAGGTAGTCTATGCCCAGGATGCACAGAGCCTCTGGCCCAGTCACAAGGGGGTGCTTTTCCCACTCAGTCCCAGTTAGACTCACTTCAGCCTCCAACAGAGTCAACTGTTGGGATCCCCCCATCACACCAGAAATAGATATCGGTTCCACCCCTTCATAGCTCAATGGCATTAGGGTACACGGTGCACCAGTGTCCACTAGGGCTTTGTACTCCTGTGGGTCCGATGTGCCAGGCCATCGGATCCACACAGTCCAATAAACCCTATTGTCCCTTTCCTCCACCTGGCTGGAGGCAGGGCCCCTCTAATCCTGCTCGCCATAGTCACTACTCACCTCTTGCAAAAAGGACTTAGAAGTCCCTTCAAGAGGATCAGAAGTGTGATCTGGCCTTCCACTTGGTCTGGGGGGCTGCCTGGTGGAAACTGGAGCAGCATTCTTTCTGGAAGAGTCCCTTTTTATGACTGTCTTGCCTTGTAGCTCATGTACGCGTGCCCGCAGGGTTGAGGTGGGCTTCCCATCCCATTTCCTCATGTCTTCTCCGTGGTCACGCAGGAAAAACCACAGGATACCTCGTGGTGTGTACACTCTATATCCCCTCTCTGGAGCAGAAAAACGCTTACTCCTAACAGCTGAAATCCGGGTCTGTACAGGTGAGGAGTAAGACATATCCTCTTTGAGTTGCCGGACGTCCTGGGACAGTTTCTCCACAGCTGAGACGAGGGAGGAAGAAAGGCTCTCCTCATATTGCCGGAGTCGGCCAGCCACTTCACCCACCGTGGATGCCTCTTCACTTTTCCAGTCGATTACTGCCAGTGAGTTGGCATACGATGATGGTGCACTTCGCACAAATTTTCGCCACATGGGTCAGGTACACTGGACTTCATCGGGGTCTGTGGGCAACTGCGCGTTGTCCGGATCATAATAAACCATCTCCCGCACAGCTAATTCTCTCAGGTACTGGATACCTCTCTCCATGGGGGTCCACTTGCCTGGCCTACATACGACATCTTCGCTGAAAGGATACCTTTCCCTCACACTTGACAGGAGTCGCCTCCAGAGGCTAAGGGCCTGTGCTTTCTTCCCAATTGCTTTGTCAATGCCCCCTTCCCTAGACAAGGATCCCAGCTGTTTGGCCTCCCTGCCCTCTAATTCCAGGCTACTGGCCCCATTATCCCAGCAGCGGAGCAGCCAGGTAATAACGTGCTCCCCTGGAAGGCGGCTGAAATCTTTCCGCATATCTCGCAGCTCACTCAGGGACAGGGATCGGGTGATCGCTTCTGGTTCTGGCTCTTCTTCCTGTTCTCATGATGGTCCCGGTTCATCATCATCTTTCACTAAGCGAACTGATTTCCTTGTGTATTTCTTTTTGTGTATAGAGGCAACTGATACTGGTGTGGGTTGATCTTTTGGCTCGACTACAGTGCCTGTTGCGGGGGTTTGGGCAGCTGCAGTGCCTGTTGCAGGGGCTTGGGCAGCTGCAGTGCCTGTGGGTCCGCTCTCTCCCTCTGGATGGTGCTGTCTACTATCAAGCAGTGTTTGATAGATCGTGGCCAGGGCCCAGCACAGTACGGCAAGTTGTGTCTCCTTGGAATACCCACAGCATTTTCAGTTCAAATATTCTACCATTTTATCAGGGTCTTGCAGTTGTTCGGGAGTGAAGCTCCAAACCATTGGGGGTGAGAAGGTCTCTAGATACCCGCCCATACTCTCCCACATGCCATGCCAGTCCTGACCATTCAGCCTCGGGGAAGATCCCTGGGTGGTACTCTTGATAAAATTTTTGCTAACCCTGAACAGGAGTGGGAAAGCATTCAGGAGACCTAGCAATAAGAATATACTGGCCTGGACATTCCAAGGGTATTCAAAATTCTCAAAAACTGTTGTAACCAACCAAAAGGGAAAAGGGGAGGTGAAAGAGTGGGAGAAGGTATCCCCCCCTGTCTTCCCCATAGATTGGGTCCAATTATTAATCAATTCTGAAAGATATTGACCGAGGTACAGGCCTGACCAAAATGCTACATACACATACCAGCTCAGACCCATGACTGTCAATGATATCTTATCGTAAGTCATTATCACACAATACAACGACATGAGAACAGGAACCCCTCTCCCAGAGGTGATAAACAGCACCACAGGGATCGCATAGAGTAAACACGGGTTTACAAACCAGAGCCATGTAACCAAACAGAACATCATTATGACCAGCAACTGTTTCAATAACATCATAAATGCTTTTAACAACTTTGTTTTAACGCACTTGGGTCAGACCTGTCGTTATCACAGCCCCTCGAGCCCCACGTTGGGCGCCAAAAAGGACTGACGTGGTTTAGCCCCAGCTGGTAGCTAAGTGCCACTCACCGCTGGCTCACCCCTCCCCTGGCGGGCTGGGGAGGAGAACGGAAAAACAACGGCAAAGCCTGGAGGGTTGGGATAAGGGCAGTTTACTGGGACAGCAAGGGAGAGGGAAAACAATCAACAACAGTGCTGATAACAGATAGTAACAATGGGTGATAACAGAGAACGACTTTACCAATCCAACAACCAACCAGACACTCAACCCATCCCGGAGCCACGCCAAACCCACCCCTGCCCGACTAGCCCCCTTTTATGGTGAGCATGACGTCACATGGTATGGAATAGCCCCCTGGCCAGCTTGGCTCACCTGTCCTGGCTCCTTGGGAAATTAACTCTATCCTTGCCAGAACCAGGACACCATTGCTGTAGCCACCCCCACAGTGCATTTGCTACCATCCATGAGTCAGTATAGAGGTGGAGTACTGGCCACTGGCAGTCTCTAGGGCTAACTAGATGGCTTTCACTTCTGCAAACTGGCTCAATTCACATTTCCAGTGTAATGGTTATGGCTGGGATAGAGTTAAATTTTTTTTCATGGTACCTTGTATGGGGCTCATTTTGGATTTGTTATCAAAACTGTTGATAACACACACATTTTAGTTATTGCTGAATGGTGCTTACACAGCATCGAGGCCTTTTCTGCTTCTCACTCTGCTCCCACAGCAAGTAGGCTGGAGGTGCACAAAAAATTGGGAGGGGACACAGCCTGGACAGCTGATCCTAACTGACCAAAGGGATATTCCATACCACATTATGTCATGTTCAGCAATAAAAAACTGAGGGAAGAAGGGAGGGAGGGGGGAATGTTCAGACTGATGGCATTTGTCTTCCCAAGTAACTGTTAGGCATGATGAAGCCCTGCTTTCCTGGAGATGGCTAAACATCTGCCTGCCAATGTGACATAGTGAATGAATTCATTAATTTGCTTTTCTTGCATGCGCAGATTTTGCTTTACCTATTAAATTACCTTTATCTCAACCCACAAGTTTTCTTAATTTTACCCTTTCATTTCTCTCCCCCATCCCACTACAGGTGGAGTAGGGTTGAGCAAGCAGCTGTGTGGTGCTTAGCTGCTTACTGGAGTTAACCCACAACACCCTTACAAAATATGCATATATCTCAGTTTAATGTAAGTGATTATTTACAAGTTAAAATGAAACAGAACAACTTCAACTGGTACAAGTGTGTGCATACATTTGCTTTAATTAACTACATTGGTTTAATTGAATTGGATGATAAACTGATAATTGGGCAATTATGATTCAAGGCTGTCCTTAAACCTGACATGTACAATAAACCAAATCCTTTTTACAAATTACTGCCTTGTCTGGACAGAGTATTTGCACCTGATTGGAACATCTGAACAGTGACACTGAATTAGTGCATTGGCTGAAGGTTTTGCTGAACAGATTAAAGAAATAATTAAAACAGTGGCATTTAAATGGTTATAATGAGGCTTCAAAGTTAAAATCCATCAAGACAGCTGAGAAAAGTTCACACTTTCTGTTGCTGTTTTGTTTGGTCTGTCTTTAAATTGCTCTTGGCTTGCTGGAAATATTAATTTTCTCTAAAAGTCTTTTGTTTGCTTTATAAGTATAGTGTTGATATAACCTTCTCAGTGTTTAGCTAGGGAAAGTGTAAAGTGAGAGTGAAGTTTTGTTTTTAGTTTTTTTTTTTTCTTCCTTAGGCAGTAATTCTTGATATTTTTAAATAAAGGAAGACCTATAACTACAGTAGACTACTTCAGACTATATTCTGGAGTAGGGGAAAAATTAATTCCTGAAGGCTTACTTAATCACAATAAGCACTTACATGGCTGAAGGTAAGAGCAATAAATTTAACATCTAGGGTTGAAAAAGAAACTCATAGCCATGATCCCACAAGCAGTAAATTGTATGAAGAAGTGTCAGATGATAGTTTTAAACATTACTATTTTCTTCTTCAGTATACTTCCTCATTTAGTTAACTCTTATTTTTATTGTGTTTTTTTTAAATCACACTAATTCTACACATATCTATTTTAAATATCCTATGAAAGAATTATTAAAGAACTTCTTTATTAAGGGGAAGATGAGTTTGCCATGCAGTTGGTTTTAGAATTCTTGTTTAGTTCTGTTTTGGAATTTGATAATGAGAGAAATAGATTGTTTTCCCTGTGATGTCCTCATTCTGTGATAATATTGCCCATCTTTAGTTTCCTTTTAGTTTTGATGTGTCCGGAAAAGGAAAGACATTTCCTGATAGGAATAGAATGTATATGGTTTCTGGTTTATGTTGAATTTATTTATTTTTGGCCTATGCTTTCAATTTTTCCCATTCTTATTACAGAATCATCGAATGGTTTGGGTTGGAAGGGACCTTAAAGATCATCTAGTTCCAACCCCCCTGCTGTGGGCAGGGACACCCTCCACTGGACCAGGTTGCCCAAAGCCTCATCCAACCTGGCCTTGAACAATTCTAGGGAGGGGGCATCCACAACCTCTCTGGGCAACCTGTTCCAGTGTCCTACCACCCTCACAGGGAAGAATTTTTTTCCTTATATCTAATCTAAATCAACCCTCCTTCAGCTTGAACCCCTTACCCCTTGTCCTGTCACTACACTCCCTGATAAACAGTCCCTCACCATCTTTCCTGTAGGCCCCCTTCAGGTACTGGAGGGCTGCTATAAGGTCTCCCCAGAGCCTTCTCTTCTCCAGGCTGAACAACTTCACCTGTCTCAGCCTCTCCTCACAGGAGAGGTGCTCCAGCCCTCTGATCAGCTTTGTGGTCCTCCTCTGGACTCTCTCCAACAGCTCCACGTCCTTTGTATGGTGGGGCCCCCAGAGCTGGATGCAGTACTCCAGGTGGGGTCTCACCAGAGCGGAGGGGGAGAATCACCTCCCTTCAACCTGCTGGTCACACCTCTTCTGATGCAGCCCAGGACACAGTTGGCTTTCTGGCCTGCAAGCACACATTGCTGTATTATGTTGAGCTTTTAATCTATCAACACCCCCAAGTCCTTCTCCTCAGGGCTGCTCTCAATCCATTCTCCACCTAGCCTGTAACTGTGCTTGGGATTGCGCCGACCCACGTGCAGGACCTTGCACTTGGCCTTGTTGAACTTCATGCGGTTCGCACGGGCCCACCTCTCCAGCCTGTCAAGGTCCCTCTGGATGGCATCCCTTCCCTCCAGCGTGTCGACCACACCACACAGCTTGGTGTCGTCGGCAAACTTGCTGAGGGTGCCCTCGATCCCACTGTCCATGTCGCCGACAAAGATGTTGAACAGTGCCGGTCCCAGTACCGACCCCTGAGGAAGGCCACTGGTCTCCACTTGGACATTGAGCTGTTGACCACAACTCTTTGAGGGCGGCCATCCAGCCAATTCCTTATCCACCGAGTGGTCCATCCATCGAATCCATGTCTCTCCAATTTAGAGACAAGGATGTCGTGCGGGACAGTGTCAAATGCCTTGCCCAAGTCCAGGTAGATGATGTCAGTTGCCCTTCCCTTATCCACCAATGCTGTAACCCCATCATAGAAGGCCATCAAATTTGTCAGGCACGATTTGCCCTTAGTGAAGCCCTGGTGGCTGTCACCAATCACCTCCTTATTCTCCATGTGCCTGAGCGTAGTCTCCAGGAGGGTCTGCTCCATAATTTTGCCAGGCACGGAGGTGAGACTGACCGGCCTGTAGTTCCCTGGGTCTTCCTTTTTTCCCTTCTTAAAAATGGGGGCTATGTTTCCCCTCTTCCACTTGGCGGGAACTTCACCGGACTGCCAGGACTTTTCAGATATGATGGATAGTGGCTTAGATGGAGAATTAAAAAATAAATAGAATGCAACCATGTCCTTTTTTTTTTCTCATTAGGAAGCTGTGGGAATTGCACCGAAGAGGTTAAAAACACCATTGTCCACTTCTCTCTTATACAAACATTGTGGATGGAGATCCGCAAGTTTGGTATGAGAAGTAGCCGAAGGAGGGTGTCTTATGGCAGCAAGATGGCCCTGTTTTGGCTAGAGAATGTGGAATAAACAGATAGATGGTTTCTGTGGTTTCTACACAGAATCTTGAAGGCCACGTGTGAGAGACTGGACTGTAAGAACATTTGTCTCAAAGATCTCTTGCTCAAGCGGAAAACCCCTCCAGCTACTGAGTGCGATAAGGATGATTACAGGGTCGTAGAGACTTTCAACTTGTGAAAAATGCCCTGCGGGGTCATGCGCCACTGAGTCAGGTGACAGTCACGTGAAGAATGGGGCTGGAACTGCAAGAAGCATGTGCGCATGTGCAGGAATGCAGAGCCGTGTCGTACATGCCATCATTGTGAAAGCCGCCAGCAATATAAAAAGGAACTGCCAAGACGAGGGGGCGCGCACCTTCGCCCACTGCCGCAGAATGAGAGATTTGGACACCCCTCCCGAGATGCTGTGGATCCGTGGCGGTGACTATTCTTGCGATTCTATCCCAGAGTCTTGCTTGGTTTTCTGCCTTTCTTTTCTGCTCTATTCTATCGCTCTTATTGTTTACCTTTACTTTTTCTTCATAATAAAAACTGTTTCCGGTATACGGCATTTGACCTCATTCAAATGTGTCTTAATCTCATTCTCGGGATTGTATCGAAACCTCCCCGACATTGGATCGGGACATTAAATTGGCGTCACGGACAGGATCCCTTGAGATGAGAATGCTGTATTGTTTCCCAAATATGCGAGACCTCTCAAGAACATAAGGGAGGTGGGCTTGTGTTTTGTTTGAAACTTGCGTGCTGCCTTTCTGAGATGACCGCTTCCCCGCTTTAAAAGCCCCTCAGGAACGTAAGGGGAGCGGGCCTGTATTTTGTTTGAAACTTGCGTGCTGCTTTCCTGAGATTACTGCTTCCCCGCTTTAAACAAAATGAGTGATGATAGAACTGTTCCTTCGGGAAGGGAAGTTTTGTTTAATTTTCTAGAGAAACATAAAGTGCGACCCTCTGTGCCCGCAGTAGACCGGGCTCAGGGAAATTGGCATAATTTACAGGGCATAGTTGACCGAATGAGCACCTCGCACAAAGATGCGAGACTAAGAGCAGGAAAAGGAAAAGCGGTTATTTGTGCCATTCTTGGTGCTAGCTTAGGCTAGAGATCGTTGCTGTACTGCGGAGTCCCTAACTATCAAATCCCTTCAAAGCCTTACCTGGTCCCTTCAGGGGCAAGTGGCAGAATTAAAAGAAGAACTTAAGGCGGAAAAGGATCAAGTGAAACATTTGCAGACTACCCTTAAGGAGCAGCTCCTTGCAGATACTACCCGCGAGGAAATTCCCCCAAGATCAGAAATTGGCTACCCCTTTGACAACCGGCAGGCGGCAAAAGAGAAAGTAGAGAAATTAGAACCGCTTTGTGACCCTTGGTCAAGACCGAGTACGTTTATGATGATGAGCAGGACCAGTCCCCCCAAGTTACAACCAAGGAAGTCCGCTATACTGCTGTTGAGTTGGCGAAACTAAAAAAGGAATTTGGCTGAACCCCTAAGGAATCAGAAATGGAATATGTGTGGAGAGTATCATTGTCTGGAGGGGGGACACCAGATTCTGTTAAGTGAAAGAGAGGCGGAAGGGTATTAGGGACCAGGAGTGTTTTTAACTATGATTCTATAATTACTGGGAACCACCGTGCCCCCTGGTCTTTGACCCAACGGGCAGCCTATTGGGCGGGTGGCTTGAACCCCCTGGAGAGGGGGGACCCTCTTGCGATTATGGGGACTGTGGATCAATTAGTAGAGAGTATGCAGAAGGCAGCTTGTCTGCAGATGATGTATGATCAAAAATTGGAGCCTAGACAGGAGTCCCCAATGATGATGCCAGTAGATCCCGAATGAATTACTTCTGTTATAAGGGGACTCCCCGATTCCTTGAAACCAATTGGTATACAATTACAGGGAAAAATACAGGTGATGCCCCCAGGCGACAGAGTTGCGGCTCCTTTAGAAGGACTTACACCACACCACCAACCCTCAGACAGGAAAATGTGGACCTGGGGGGAGGTGGCCCAAGAATTGATTAATTATGGGTGCAAGTATGGCCCCGTTAACCTTTCAACTGCCAGAACGGACCCCAGGGGCTTGAGGCGAGCGGAAGTAAAAATAGTTCCACGCCCCGGGAACGATAGGAGAGTACCTCTCGCCAGACCACCGGGAGGGAGAGACATCCTGAACAGATGTAATAGACTGTGGGCGGAGGGACAACAGAAAGGGATCCCACGTGACTTAATGGACGGACTGCCAACAGACAAATTAGAAAAGTTGGTAACAGGATGGCCCACTAAATTGGCAAATGGAGAAGTGGATTTTGAGGATGCTACTCCCAGTGCTCCCCCCTTGATTAATTTATCAGAAATAAATGTCCCCCAAAACCTGGTGGGAAACTAGATCCTTTGCCCTTCAGTGGTGAGCAGAGGGGCGAAGGTTGGATATATATGAGACAGCTCACTGAGAATGGCCGGGGTGATTTGCTAATTACAGGCCTTGTAGGACCAGAACAAGTTCTGGTCACGTTTTTGATAGATACTGGTGTTCAAATTTCAGCTATTAAAACAAAAGATGCTGCTAATTGTGGAGTTACATCCTCCAAGCAAACACTGTTTGTGGCAGATGCATTTGGCAATGTTCAACCACAGGCATTGGCAATGGTCAGCCTGCGTCTGCCGGGAGAAGATAGTGCCACTACAGTGGCCACGGTAGTGTGAAAGTTTCCATTCAACCTCTTGGGACTTGATGTTCTGAAAGGGAAGACCTGGATTGATAATAAAGGGAGACAGTGGTCATTTGGCTCCCCCGCCGTAGATATTCAGCTGCTACAAGCTGCGCCACTACTTCCCCCTTTGAAGCTTGCAAATGTTAAGCCTTATCCGATACCTTTGGGGGCCAGAGAGGGAATAACACCTGTATTAGAGGACTTAAAAGGACAAGATATCGTGATTCCGACCCACTCTTAACTCTCCAGTGTGGCCAGTACGAAAACCTAACAGCACGTGGAGATTAACGGTAGATTATCGCAGGCTCAATGCAAATACTGGTCCATTGACAGCAGCAGTACCCAATATTGCCGAGCTTATAGCTACAATCCAGGAACGAGCCCACCCGGTCATGGCGACAGTGGATGTTAAAGACGTGTTTTTTATGGTTCCCCTGCAGCCTGAGGACCAAGATCGCTTTGCTTTTACCTGGGAAAGCCAACAATTCACTTTCACCTGACTCCCACAGGGATATAAGCATTCCCCCACTCTAGCCCACCATGCATTAGCACAGGAGCTAGAGGTAATTCAGACAGAGGAGGAGGTCAGTGTTTACCAGTATATTGACAACATTCTTGTGGGAGGGGATGAAACAGAGAAAGTCTGGATAACTCAAGATAATATAATTTCCCACTTAGAAAGTTTGGGGTTGAAAATTCCACCGGAGAAGATACAAACACCCTCAAGTGAAGTTTTTAGGAATCTGGTGGAAAGGGGGAATGACATGCATTCCACCGGACACCCTTTCCTCATTAGATCAGATCAAAATGCCGGAGTCGAGAAGGGATTTGCAGCATGTACTGGGATTACTTGTGTTTTGGAGAAAACATCCCTGATTTCTCGATTATTGCAAGACCCCTGTATGACTTGTTGCGAAAAGGGGCCCAGTGGGAATGGACTGAACCCCATGAAGAAGCATTGCAGTTGCTAGTGTTTGAAGCAACTGCCCATCAAGCTCTTGGTCCCATTCACCCCACCGACCCCATCCATATTGAATGGGGATTTGCCAAGACCAGGTTGTCAATACATCTATGGCAAAAGGGCCCTGAAGGACCCACTTGTCCTATTGGGTTCTACTCCCGTAGTTTTAAAGATGCCGAAAAAAGATATACAACCTGGGAAAAGGGCTTGTTTGTAGTCAGTTTAGCCTTGAGAGAGGCTGAATGGACCATTCGGCAACAGCCATTAATACTTAGAGGCCCCTTTAAGGTAATCAAAATGGTTTTAGCAGGAACTCCGCCCCCTGACAGGGTGGCTCAGAGAGCCTCCATGCGGAAATGGTATGCTCAGATAGAACATTATTGTGACATTTTTACAGTGTCTGAGGGAACCGCAAAGAGGTTCATTCAAGAAGAGATGGGCTCAGATAGAGAAACACCCGAACTCCCTCCTGTAGTACAAGTGGTCCCTCCGTTTTCTGAGCAATTGCAGAATGCTTGGTTTACTGATGCTTCCTCCAAGTGAGAAGGAAAAACTTGGAAATATCGAGCTGTAGCATTCTGCATAGATGCAGATAAACAAATAATCACTGAAGTGGAAGGCAGTGCTCAAGTAGGGGAATTAGTTGCAGTGTGGAGTGTTTTCCAACACGAAGCCCAATCTACCTGTCCTGTCTATATCTATACTGACTCCTATGCTGTATTTAAAGGCTGTACTGAATGGCTTCCATTCTGGGAACAAAATGAGTGGGAAGTCAACAGGATACCCATGTGGCAGAAAGAAAAGTGGCAGGATATCTTGACCATTGCTAGACAAGGAAAGTTTGTAGTAGCCTGGGTGGCTTCCCATCAACAGGATAATATCCCTGTTAGCCAATGGAATGGCAAAGCTGACGAGTTAGCCTGATTAGCTCCCCTCCAGAACACTCAAATAGCAGAAGACTCGGAGCGATTGTTGGAATGGTTGCACGTGAAGAGGAAACATTCAGGGATCAAAGACCTCTACTGTGAGGCCCAAGCTCGAGGTTGGCCAGTTACTAGGGAGGAATGTAAGACTTGTGTGTTCGCTTGTGAACAATGTCGTACCCGCTTAGAAAGACACCCCCTAGAAGAAGATCCCCTACACTTGAGGGAGGGGAAAGGGCTGTGGGAAACCTGGCAAGTGGACTACATTGGTCCTTTCCAAAAGTCAGAAGGGAAACATTATGTGTTGGTTGGAGTAGAGGTAGTGTCAGGGTTAGTCCAGGCCAAAGCATTTGCCAGAGCTACTGGAGAAAACATGGTGAAAGCTTTGAAAGAGTGGTTTGGCACCTTCCCCAAACCACAGTCGATTCAGTTGGATAACGGTTCTCACTTTACTGCTAAAATAGTCCAGGAGTGGGCAATTTGGGAAGGAATCTTGTGGGTACACCATACTCCATATTATCCGCAGGCAAATGGAATTGTAGAAAGAACTAATGGTTTGTTGAAGCGCTTTCTTAAGCCGCATAAGCCCGGATGGGCTGAACGGCTATGGGATGTGGTTACCAGTGTTAATAGTCATTGGGGAATAAATGGATGCCCAAAAATCACAGCATTTTGTCCAAAGGCTCCAACCATTATGCCAGCCCCATGCGGCTCTGAGTATCCCAAGAATCCGTCGCACTTTCCGGGCCAGCCCGTTTTGGTCGAACTCCCTACTGTGGGGGCTGTACCCCTGGTACTGGAAACCCCAATGAATAAGTATGCCTGGAAAGCAAAAGATGCTCATGGGAAGGAACACAAGATTAACACAAGGTGGATTATTCCATCCTTCTAACCACAACTCTCTTCTGGTTCCTGGAAGAGAACCGAGTTTGTTTTCTTTTCTCTTTCAGGTGAAGATTCCGAAGCCTGTCTGAAGGAATCCGTGAATGTATGAAGTTGCTGATTGTCTGTGGAATTTTGTTAATCTTTCTAGGATGTGTAGCATACTATCGCAAATGGCGTTTTGGCTGGCCATTATCACCATCTTTAGTATTGGAGGAAGTTTCTGCGCCCCCCCCCAAAAAAAAAGTTGTTATGGCAAAATGAATTTGTTGTTCTAGGCCAACAGGTAGCTAATGCTTTTAATCTTACTAAGTGTTGGGTTTGTGGTGGACCGTTAGGTTTAGAAAGTTGGCCATGGACTGTTATCCCTATTTCCCCCAAATGGCTGGTGAGCAATCACAGTGAAATCAAAAATGATACCTATTGGGAAGACAGTACATCACTGCCCTGGCCAATACAATACCCAACTCGTGGAGAATATTGTATAGCCTCCAACAAAATTAATACTGGAAACTTCCTAGGGCGATCTAACTGTAAATTGACTTACAGTTATGGTAATACTTCCACTGAGAGGATGGACTGGAGATGGCAAAATGAAACAGGTGGTGTTTGGTATCCAGGGGGATTCTGGTCCCCAGATGGGAGCTTAGGGTCCCACTGGGAAGGGTTAATTAATTGTTCCTGTTCATATAATAGTTCAGTAGGAGCCTATTACTGTACTAATTGTACTTCAAATAACTCCCCCATAACCCCCTCCCCCCCCGAGTCTGTGGGCACAAGGCAATTATTGGGACAATCCAAAAGGATCAAATTCATGGAGCCCCTTTGCCAATGGGCATTGTGCTCTGAAGGGACATTATTGGGTGTCTGAAGGGACATTATTGGGTGTGTGGCCAATTTGCTTATAAACTGTTACCAGCAAATTGGACTGGGGTGTGTTATGTGGGGGCAATCCACCTCTTGTTTTTTTTCCTACTCCCAGAAAATGAAGGTGACGGGTTGAGTGTTAAGGTATATGATGATCTCAATCAATATTGGCGGTCCATTGATACCTCTATAGCAAGTGGAAGTAGTCAAACCTTGGGCAAAGATGAGTGGACCTCTCGACGTATCGTAGAACATTATGGACCTGCCACCTGGAACCCTAATGAGTGGGTTAGCGGTGCTCGAGAACCTACCTACATTTTAAACCGCATTATTCGATTGCAAGCCATCCTAGAGATTATCACTAACGAGACGGCCTGTGCTCTTGACCTATTAGCGGATCAAGCCACGCAAATGCAAGCGGCAATATTTCAACATCATATGGTTCTCGATTACCTGTTAGCCGAAGAAGGGGGCGTCTGTGGTAAACTAAATGATTCTAACTGTTGCTTAAAGATTGATGACAACGGGAAAGTTGTCAAACCAATTGCCACAGGAATACGGAAGCTGGCCCATGTCCCTGTTCAGACATGGAAAGGCTGGGACATTGACTTATTCTCCTGGCTCCCAGGTGGCCCATGGGTTAAGTGAATCTTATTCTACTTGGTATGTGGTTTCGCCATGCTAACGTTTTTACCATGTATTATTCCATGTTTTATACAATTGATTCAAAGTGTTGTAACCAACAGGCAGTTTGTAACTACTGTTTCACCCGAAGGTGTTAAGCAAATTCGCGCCATACGTCAATCCACGCCATCAGTAGTGCGAATTGTATGAAGTGCTCTTTTCTAACTTTTTTCTATATAACTATTTTTTTTCAAAACCGCCATGGGTCCTGAGGCAATCTTTGAGCCACAGGGTGGTGTGATAGACTGGACTGAAAGAACTTTTGTCTCAAAGATCTCTTGCTCAAGCGGAAAACCCCTCCAGCTACTGAGTGCGATAAGGATGATTACAGGGTCGTAGAGACTTTCAACTTGTGAAAAATGCCCTGCGGGGTCATGCGCCACTGAGTCAGGTGACAGTCACGTGAAGAATGGGGCTGGAACTGCAAGAAGCATGTGCGCATGTGCAGGAATGCAGAGCCGTGTCGTACATGCCATCATTGTGAAAGCCGCCAGCAATATAAAAAGGAACTGCCAAGACGAGGGGGCGCGCACCTTCGCCCACTGCCGCAGAATGAGAGATTTGGACACCCCTCCCGAGATGCTGTGGATCCGTGGCGGTGACTATTCTTGCAATTCTATCCCAGAGTCTTGCTTGGTTTTCTGCCTTTCTTTTCTGCTCTATTCTATCGCTCTTATTGTTTACCTTTACTTTTTCTTCATAATAAAAACTGTTTCCGGTATACGGCATTTGACCTCATTCAAATGTGTCTTAATCTCATTCTCGGGATTGTATCGAAACCTCCCCGACATTGGATCGGGACACCATGGTGCCCAGAGTGAGACCTTTTGCTTCATGATCCATGAAATGACTATTAAAGTTGACACCCCTAAATATGCTAATGAGCTAAAAGAAGTACATGCTAAACATATATGACCATAGTACTTGACTCTCCACCCAAATCATGTTAAATGTCACCCCAGGGAGGGATCAGCTAAGGTTGGGATATAAAGGATATTGAGAAAGTTACCTCCGTGGGGGGAGAGAAGAAATTGAAGACCCCAAAGAGGCAGTCGACAGGCTGTGCTCCTTCTCCTCCACCCAAGATAAGGACACCTTCTTGGTAAGCAATTGCATTTTCACCCTTTTGGTGAGAATACCCGTGATAGTATTTTGCTAGCATTATAATTATAATCTTAGTCATATATTAGTGCTACTGCAGTAAGTGCATTTATCAACGGCAATTCCGAACTCTTTATATCTGTCGCTTTAATAAACTTTCTATTAGTTTCAATTTGCGAAACTGTTTCAGTGAAAGTCCTTGTTGAGGCTCTGACAGGCAAACGTTGACTCTGATAAGTGGCTACACACAGAATCCTTTAGACATAACCCATTGACCAAGTCTGGGACTAAGATTGGACCTAGCCACACCTAGGCTCCTCTCTGAGAAGGAGTTTAGAAAGTAAAGGGGTCCTTTCTGAATCTCGTGACTCAACGGGAGGGCCTCCCTCAGCCACACATCAGACTACCTTTTTCGTGACAGACGTTCTAATATAAGAACAGTATCAGTAATGGGTAGGACAGAAACTACCTCTTAAGGACTCTCTTCTGTCTGACTGTAAAACACTCCTCAACATTTAGGTTTAAACTTATTTAAAACTTCTATTGAACAGTCAAAAACTGTCAACTCTGGAATGCAGACTTAAGTCATCATAAGTCTGAGAGCGTTGTTAGGGGATTTCTGGGATATGTTTCCTTCTTCAGGATATGCAACATTAATATCATACAGGGCTTGTTCACCTGGCCCCTTTGTTGCTTTCCTTGTTTGCATGCTGGTGTTTCATGAACCTGTAGTAGCCTCTTTCTTGATCACTTCTAGATTCAGCTAGCTGGCCTGGTTGGTGGAGTGTTGGTCAGATGCATCTGGCAGATAGAGTACCACAGCAAAAGGTGTAGAACTGGGCAGCTGTCAGGTAGCATGCACCTTTACTTACCAGAAGGCATTTTCTTAGCTGCAGGCCGTCCTCTGTTGTGACACAGTGTTTCTGAGAAAATGTTCCTCATCTGATAAGCATTAACATTATGTAACCTAATGCATAAGATACTGTGGTGGGTTCACACTGGCCAGCAGCTAAGCATCACACAGCTGCTCGTTCACTTCCTGCCCCCTAGTCAGACCAGGGAGAGAATCAGAAGGGCAAAAACATCAAGGTTAAAAAGTTCAATAAGTAAAGGAAAGAAGAAGAAAAAAAACCCCACAACCCAAAATAAAACAAGTGAAGGAAAAGTAATCATTTGCCACCTCCCACAAGAAGATGCCCAGACAGTCTGAGCAATGGCTGCTTCCCCCAAAAGCCCCTCTCCTCAGTTTTTATTGCTGAGCATGACATTGTATGGTATGGAATATCCCTTTGGCCAATTTGAGCCAGCTGTCCTGGTTGTGTCCCTTCCCAGCCTCATGCCTACCCCCAGCCTACTTGCAGTGCAGGCAAAGTAGGAAAAAGAGAAAGCCTTGATGCTGTGCAAGCATTGTTCAGCAATACCCAAAATACTGGTGTGTTATCAACACTGTTTTAGCCACAAATCCAAAACATAGTGCCATGCGGGCTGCTACAAAGAAAATTAACTCCATCCCGGCCACATCCAGTATAATCTCCACCACTTCTTCCATACCATTTCCATCATGCTCAGGTCCTACACTATTCAATTCATCCTCATTAACCACCATTCCTTTCCCATCTCTACTGGCTTTGCGTGGCAAGGTTTTGGTAGCAGGGGAGCTACAGGGGTGGATTCTACGAGAAGCTGCTAGAAGCTTCCTCTATGTCAGATAGAGCCAATGCGAGCTGGCTCCAAGACGGACCTGTCACTGGCCAAGGCCAAACCAATCAGCAACGGTGGTAGCATCTCTGTGATAACATATTTAAGAAGGAGAAAAAAACCCCTATGGAAGAAAAACTGCAGCCAGACAGAGGAGTGAGAAGATGTGACAAACTTTGCAGACACCAAGGTCAGTGCAGAAGAAGGGGGAGGAGATGCTCCAGGCACCACAGCAGAGATTCCTCTGCAGCCCATGGAGAAGACCATGGTGAAACAGGCTGTCCCCCTGCAGCCCATGGAAGTTAATGGTGGAGCAGATATCCACCTGCAGCTTGTGGAGGATCCCAGGCCAGAGCAGATGGATGTGCCCGAAGAAGGCTGTGACCCTGTGGGAAGCTCGCACTGGAGCAGGCTCCTGGCAGGACCTGTGGACCCATGGAGAGAGGAGCCTATGCCAGAGCAGGTTTGCTGGCAGGACTTGTGACCCTGTGGGGGACCCACGCTGGAGCAATCTGCTCCTGAAGGAGTGTACCCCATGGGAGAGAACCATGCTGGAGCAGTTCGTGAAGGACTGTAGCCCGTGGGAAGGACTCACGTTGGAGAAGATTGTGGAGGACTGTCTCCCATGAGAGGGACCCCACGCTGGAGTGGGGGAAGAATGTGAGGAGTCCTCCCCCTGAGGAGAAAGGAGCGGCAGAGACAAGGTGTGATCAACTGACTGCAACCCCCATTCCCTGTCCCCCTGTGCCACTCAGGGAGAAGGTAGAGAAAACTGGGAGCAAAGTTGAGCCTGGGAAGAAAGGAGAGGTGAGAGGAAGGTGTTTTAAGGTTTAGTTTTTATTTCTCATTATCCTATTCTGATTTGAATGGCAATAAATTAATTTTCCCCAAGTCAAGTCTGTTTTGCCTGTGACAGTAATTGGTGAGTGATCTCTCCCTGTCCTTATCTTGACCCACGAGTCTTTTGTTATATTTTATGTCCCCTGTCCAGCTGAGGAGTGGGAGTGATAGAGCAGCTTTGTTGGGCACCTGGCATCCAGCCAGGGTCAAGCCACCACACCGTCCTTTAATATATGCACAGATATCATCCCCTTAGTCTATAGGTCACCTCCAATAAATGTCCACTGAGTTTATTTAGTCCATGACTTGGGTTCCATCTCTGTGGTGAGTGTTCAGGACAGCAGAGGTGGTGTGTTGTGATATAATGCATATCATCTCCTGGCTAGGTGGCTGGTGCCATCACAAGGGTTTGGGCTTTTACAACAATGGGATGTTCTTTGACTATAACCTGTTAGGGAGGGACGGGGCGCTGGCGAGGGCCCTCGGCCTACTGCTCAGAGACATGCTGGATGCACTACAGCACGCTTGAAGCCTAGAGGAGACGAGCCAGGGGCCCCGGATGCAACAGGAACCAGTGGGGTAACACTGGGAAGATACATCAAAAGAATCCCAGCCACCCCAGCCAATAAGTCAGCCTCATCGGGGGCACAACTGAAATGTCTCTACGCAAAAGCACAGAGCATGGGGAATAAACAAGAGGAGCTGGAGATATGTGTGCGTGCCTGCAAGGCTATGACCTTATTGGCATTACAGAGACGTGGTGGGACAGCTCCTATGACTGGAGCGTTGGGATGGAAGGCTACAGGCTCTTTAGGAAGGACAGGCAGGGCAGGCGAGGAGGGGACGTCACCCTCTATGTCAATGACCAGCTGGAGTGCATGGAACTCCACCTGGGGATGGACGAGGAGCTGACTGAGAGCTTATGGGTCCGGATTAAAGGGAGGGCAGGGACAGGGGACATCATAGTGGGGGTCTGCTACAGGCCACCTGACCAGGGAGACCGAGCGGATGAGGCCCTCTATAGGCAGATAGGAGCAGCCTCACGCTCACAAGCCCTGGTCCTTATGGGGGACTTCAACAACCCTGACATCTGTTGGAGGGACAACACAGCTGAGCGCAAGCAGTCCAGGAAGTTCCTGGAATGCATTGATGATAACTTCCTCCTCCAAGTGACAGAGGAGCCCACGAGGAGAGGGGCCATGCTGGACCTTGTTCTCACCAACAAGGAGGGCCTGGTAGGGGATGTCAAGCTCAAGGGCAGCCTTGGCTGCAGTGACCATGAAATGGCGGAATTCAGGATCCTCAGGGCAGCGAGGAGGGCACACAGCAAGCTCACTACCCTGGACTTCAGGAGAGCAGACTTTGGCCTCTTCAGGGATCTGCTTGGTAGAATACCATGGGACAAAGCCCTGGAGGGAAGAGGGGCCCAAGACAGCTGGCTAATATTCAAGGGTCACCTCCTCCAAGCTCAGGAGCGATGCATCCCAACCAAGAGGAAGTCAGGCAAAAATGTCAGGAGACCCACATGGATGAACAAGGAGGTCCTGGGCAAAGTCAAACACAAAAAGGAAGCCTACAGAAGGTGGAAGCAAGGGCAGGTAGCCTGGGAGGAATACAGAGAAACTGTCCGAGCAGCCAGGGATCAGGTGAGGAAAGCCAAAGCCCTGATAGAAATTAGTCTGGCCAGGGATGTCAAGGACAACAAGAAAAGCTTCTATAGGTATGTCAGTGATAAGAGGAGGACGAGGGAAAATGTGGGTCCCCTCCGGAATGAAACGGGAGACCTGGTTACCCAGGATATGGAGAAGGCTGAGGTACTCAACGACTTCTTTGCCTCAGTCTTCACTGGCAAATGCTTGAGGCACACTGCCCAGGTCACAGAAGGCAGGGACTGGGAGAATGCAGAACCGCCCACTGTAGGAGAAGATCAGGTTCAAGAATATCTAAGGAACCTGAAGGTGCACAAGTCCATGGGACCTGATGAGTTGCATCCGTGGGTCTTGAGGGAACCGGCGGATGAAGTGGCCAGGCCACTCACCATCATATTTGAGAAGTCCTGGCAGTCCGGTGAAGTTCCCGCCAAGTGGAAGAGGGGAAACATAGCCCCCATTTTTAAGAAGGGAAAAAAGGAAGACCCAGGGAACTACAGGCCGGTTAGTCTCACCTCCGTGCCTGGCAAAATCATGGAGCAGACCCTCCTGGAGACTATGCTCAGGCACATGGAAAATAAGGAGGTGATTGGTGACAGCCACCATGGCTTCACTAAGGGCAAATCATGCCTGACAAACTTGGTGGCCTTCTGTGATGGGGTTACAGTGTTGGTGGATGAGGGAAGGGCAACTGATATCATCTACCTGGACTTGGGCAAGGCATTTGACACTGTCCCGCACGACATCCTTGTCTCTAAATTGGAGAGACATGGATTCGATGGATGGACCACTGGGTGGATAAGGAATTGGCTGGATGGTCGCACCAAAAGAGTTGTGGTCAATGGCTCAATGTCCAAGTGGAGACCAGTGACGAGTGGCATTCCTCAGGGGTCGGTACTGGGACCGGCACTGTTCAACATCTTTGTCAGGGACATGGACAGCGGGATCGAGTGCACCCTCAGCAAGTTTGCCGACGACACCAAGCTGTGTGGTGTGGTCGGCACGCTGGAGGGAAGGGATGCCATCCAGAGGGACCTTGACAGGCTGGAGAGGTGGGCCCGTGTGAACCGCCTGAAGTTCAACAAGGCCAAGTGCAAGGTCCTGTACGTGGGTCAGCGCAATCCCAAGCACGACTATAGGCTGGGTGAGGAATGGATTGAAAGCAGCCCTGAGGAGAAGGACTTGGGGGTGTTGATTGATGAGAAGCTCAACATGAGCCAGCAGTGTGCGCTTGCAGCCCAGAAAGCCAACCGTGTCCTGGGCTGCATCAAAAGAGGTGTGACCAGCAGGTCGAGGGAGGTGATCCTGCCCCTCTACTCTGCTCTAGTGAGACCCCACCTGGAGTACTGCGTCCAGCTCTGTGGGCCCCAGTACAGGAGAGACATGGAGCTGTTGGAGCGAGTCCAGAGGAGGGCCACCAAGATGATCAGAGGGCTGGAGCACCTCTCCTATGAGGACAGGCTGAGAGAGTTGGGGTTGTTCAGCCTGGAGAAGAGAAGGCTCCGGGGAGATTTAATTGCGGCCTTCCAGTACCTGAAGGGGGCCTACAGGAAAGATGGTGAGGGACTGTTTATCAGGGAGTGTATTGACAGGACAAGGGGTAATGGGTTTAAGCTGAAGGAGGGTCGATTTAGATTAGATATGAGGAAGAAATTCTTTACTGTGAGGGTGGTGAGGCACTGGAACAGGTTGCCCAGAGAGGTTGTGGAGGCCCCATCCCTGGAAGTGTTTAAGGCCAGGTTGGATGAGGCTTTGGGCAATGTGGTCTAGTGGAGGGTGTCCCTGCCCACAGCAGGGTTGTTGGAACTAGATGATCTTTAAGGTCCCTTCCAACCCAAACCATTCTATGATTCTATGATTCCATGATTCTGTATGATCCACCTGTCTAGAAGAGGCAAGGGAATCTTTGGCAGCAGGCTGGCCAACTTAGTGAAGCAGGCTTTAAACTGAAGGACTCAGAGGGGTGGGGTCCAAAATGGTAATGCTCATGCTACTGCATACAACTGGGGAATAAGCCAGGCTACCAGAGCAGCAACAAATGTTCCTTAGATGCTTCCTAAGATGAGAACCAGAAGGCCAACCACCTCAAGGGTGTATATGGCTATGGTGGACCCTCTTGCACCCCTCCAGGGAAAACTCCACACTCAATTACCTCTCTGAAATGCCTGTACACCAATGCACGCAGCATGGGGCATAAACAGGAAGAACTAGAGGTCTGTGTGCGGTCGCAGAGCCATGATCTCATTGCAATTACAGACACATAGTGGGATAGATCACGACTAGAATACTGTCATGGACATTTATGTACTTTTTAGGAAAGACAGGCCAGCAAGGCGAGGTGGTGGAGTTGCTCTTTATGTGAGAGAGCAACTGGAATGTATTGAGCTTTGCCTAGGGGTGGATGAAGAACGAGTCGAGAGCTTATGGGTAAGAATGAAGGGGCAGACTAATATGGGTGACACTGTTGTGGGTGTTTACTACAGGCCACCTGATCAGGAAGAGGAAGTTGATGAGGCCTTCTACAGACAGCTGGAAGTAGCCTCATGATCACAGGCCCTGGTCCTCATGGGGGACCTCAACCACCCTGATATTTGCTGGAAGGGCAACGCAGCCAGGCACGCACAGTCCAGGAGGTTCCTGCAGAGCATTGATGATAATTTTTTGACTCAGATGGTAGAGGAGCCCATGAGGAGAGGGGTGCTGCTGGACCTTGTAGTACCAAACAAAGAAGGATTGGTTGGGGATGTGAAGGTTGGGGGCAGCCTTGGCTGCAGTGACCATGAGATGGTGGAGTTCAGGATCCTGCGTGGAAGGAGCAGGGCAGTAAGTAGGATTACAACCCTGGACTTGGGAGAATCCCATGGGTTAAGGCTCTAGAAGGTAAGGGGGCCCAAGAGAGCTGGTCAATATTCAAGTACCACTTCCTCCGAGGTCAAGATCAGTGCATCCTGAAGAGCAGGAAATCAAGCAAAGGAGGCAGGAGACCTGCATGTATGAGCAAGGAGATCCTGGAAAAACTCAAAGGGAAGAAGGAAGTTTACCAAATGCGGAAAAAGGGACTGGCCACTTGGGAGAAATATAGGAATGTAGTCAGAGTGTGTAGGGATGCAACGTGGAAGGCTAAGGCCCACTTGGAATTAAAACTGGCAGAGGAAGTCAAGGACAACAAGAAGGGCTTTTTCAAGTACATCAGCAGCAAAAGGAAGACTAGGGAAAATGTGGGCCCACTGCTGAATGAGGTGGATGCCTTGGTGATGGAGGATACAGAGAAGGCAGAGTTACTGAATGCCGCCTTTGCTTTGGTCTTTACTGCTAAGGTGGGCCTTCAGGAATTCCAGACCATGGAGGTAGGACAGAAAGTCTGGAGAAAGGAAGACCTTCCCTTGGTCGAGGAGGATCGGGTTAGAGAACACTTAGGCAAACTTGACATCCACAAATCCATGGGCCCTGATGGGATGCACCCACGAGTGCTCAGGGAGCTGGCAGATGTTATTGCTAGGCCACTCTCAATCATCTTTGAAAGGTCATGGAGAACAGGAGAGGTGCCTGAGGACTGGAGGAAAGCCGATGTCACTCCGGTCCTCAAAAAGGGCAGGAAGGAGGACCCAGGAAACTACAGGCCAGTCAGCCTCACCTCCATCCCTGGAAAGGTGATGGAGCAACTTATTCTGGGGATTATCAATAAACATGTGGAGGAGAAGAAGGTTATCAGGAGTGGTCAGCATGGATTCACCAAGAGGAAATCATGCCTGACCAATCTGATGATAGCCTTCTATGATGGCATGACCAGCTGGGTGGATGAAGGGAGAGCAGTGGATGTTGTCTACCTTGACTTCAGCAAGGCTTTTGACACTGTCTCCCATAACATCCTCATAAGCAAGCTTAGGAAGTGTGGGTTAGATGAGTGGACAGTGAGGTGGGTAGAGAACTGGCTGAATGGCAGGGCCCAGAGGGTTGTGATAAGCAGCGCAGAGTCTAGTTGGAGGCCTGTAGCTAGTGGTGTGCCCCAAGGGGTCGGTGCTTGGTCCAGTCTTATTCAACATATTCATCAATGACCTGGACGAGGGGACAGAGTGTACCCTCAGCAAATTCGCTGACGATACTAAACTGGGAGGAGTGGCCGACACACCAGAAGGCTGTACTGCCATTCAGTGAGACCTGGACAGGCTAGAGAGCTGGGCAAAGAGGAACCGTATGAAATTCAATAAGGGCAAGTGTAGGGTCCTGCACCTAGGGAAGAACAACAACCCCAAGAACCAGTACAGGTTAGGGGGTGACCTCCGCAGCACTGCAGAGAACGACCTGGGAGTCCTGGTGGACAAGCAGCTCTCCATGAGTGTCGTGGTTTTACCCCAGCCGGCAGCTGAGTACCACGCAGCCGCTCGTTCACTCCCCCCCATCGGGATGGGAAAGAGAATTGGAAGAGTTAAAGTGAGAAAACTCGTGGGTTGAGATAAAGACAGTTTAATAGGTAAAGCAAAAGCCGCGCGCACAAGCAAAGCAAAGCAAGGAATTCATTCACCACTTCCCATGGGCAGGCAGGTGTTCAGCCATCTCCAGGAAAGCAGGGCTCTATCACGCGTAACGGTTACTTGGGAAGACAAACGCCATTGCTCCGAACGCCGCCGCCCCCCCCTCTCTCTTCCCCCAAGCTCCTTATAAACTGAGCATGACGTCATATAGTATGGAATACCCCTTTGGTCAGTTTGGGTCACCTGTCCTGTCTGTGTCTCCTCCCAACTTCTTGTCCACCCCCAGCCATCCCGCTGGCAGGGCAGTGCAAGAAGCAGAAAAGGCCTTGGCTCTGTGTAAACACTGCTCAACAATAAGTCCATAGAACAAAAACATCTCTATATTATCAATGCTGTCTCCACCACAAATCCAAAACGTATCCCCACACTAGCTACTATGAAGAAAATCAATCCTCTCAGCTGAAACCAGGACAATGAGCCAGCAATGTGCCCTTGTGGCCAAGAAGGTCAATGGTATCCTGGGGTGCATTAAGAAGAGTGTAGCCAGCAGGTCGAGGAAGATTATCCTCCCCCTCTACTCTGCCCTGCCTCAGCCTTCTCCTTGTCTGTTGTTACCAATTTGCCAGTCGTGTTCATCGGGGGTGGGGGGGGAGGCGGGGAGGGTATGCTTTCTTTGACCTTCCTTCTCTGGCTGACATACCTGTAGAAGCCCTTCTTATTATTCTTTGCATCCCTTGCCAAGTTCAGCTCCAGATGCACCTTGGCCTTCCTAACCCCATTCCTACAACATCAGGCAATGTCCCTCTGCTCTTCCCAGGATACCTGTCCTTGCTTCCACTGCCTGTACCTTTCCTTCTTGCCCTTTAGGTTGACCAGCAGGTCTCGACTCATCCATGCTAGTCTCTTGCCTTCCTTTCCTGATTTCTTACACCTGGGGATTGAGAGCTCTTGTGCTCTATGGAAAGCATCCTTAAAGATCTGCCAGCTCTGTTCTGCTCCCTTGCCCCCTGAGGGCAGTTCCCCGAGGTTCTTATTGACTAACTCCTTGAACAGTCGGAAGTTTGCTTTCCTAAAATTCAGGGTCGTGACTTTACTCTTTGCCTGTCCTATATCCCTCAGGACTGTGAACTCCACCAGTGCGTGATCACTGCAGCCCAGGCTGCCTCCAATCTTGATGTCACTGATTAGCTCACTTGCGTTGGTGACCAACAGGTCCAGTATTGCATCCCCTCTGGTAGGGCTGTCTAATTACCTGGCTTCAGAAGTTATCCTCAATGCACTCCAGGAGTCTCCTGGATTGCCTGCAGCTCGCCATGCTTCTTTTCCATCAGATGTCAGGGTGGTTGAAGTCCCCCAGCAGGATGAAAGCCTGCAAGCGTGATGCCGCCTGTAGCTAGAGTAAGAAGGCTTTGTCAATAGGCTCCCCTTGATCAGGCGGCCTGTAGTAAACACTGACCACAAGGTTCCCTTTGTTGCCTCCATCTCTAATTCTTACCCATAAGCTTTCAACCTGCTCGTGGATATTCTTCAAAGACAGCTCTTCACAATCTATCCATTTCCTGACAAAGATGGCACCCCCCTCTGCCCCTCCTTCCTTGCCTGTCCCTTCTGAACAGCCTGTAGCCATTGATAGCTGCACTCCAGTCATGGGATTCGTCCCACCAAGTTTCTGTAATGGCAACTAGGTCGTAGCTTTCTAGCAGCATGGTGGCTTCCAACTCCTCCTGTTTGTTTCCCATGCTGCGTGCATTGGTGTAGAGGCACTTCAGCTGGACTGTCAGCCATGTCACCTTCTTAGAGGAACACACCTTAATTCCTTTGATTTATTTCCCTGGTGTTTTCCTGTTGGCTTCCTATTACCTCAGGAACCCCTGGCTCATCTCCATAAGACTTCAAGTATGCTCCAGTATACCTAGCGCATCTCAGAGCAACAGGCTGAGGGCCCTCGCTAGCACCCGGTCCCTCTAACCTTGGTGTGTCATCCCACAGCTTGTCATGGGCAAGCCTGATAATATCCCCCTCCCCTTTCAAGTCTAGTTTAAAGTTCTGTCAATGAGCCTTGCTAGCTCACGAGCAAAGTCCCTCTTCCCCCTTTGAAAAAGGTGAATCACATCTGACATCAGCAGGCTTGGTGCCATGTAGGCCATCCCATTATCAAAAAACCCAAAATTGTGGTGGTGACACCAACCATGGATCCACCTTTTAATAGGCTGGGTCTGTTTGTTTCTTCCAGTGTTGCTGCCTACAACTGGAATGAGAGAGGAAAAAATAACCTGTGCTCCAGATTCCCTTACCAATTGTCCCAAGGCCCGGAAGTCTCTTTTGATTGCCCTTGGACTACATGTTGCAGCTTCATCGCCACTCACAAGGAAGAGCAGTAATGAGTAATACAACAAGGACCATACCAGGCTAGGAAGTTTCCTAGTGATGTCCTTAACCCAGGCCTCAGGGAGGCAGCAGACTTCCTTAAGAGGAGGGTCTGTCCAGCATATTGGACTCTGTTCCCCTCAGAAGGGAGTTGCCTACAACTATAACCCATCTTTTCTTCTTCGTGGAGGTGATCGTGATATGGGGGTGTCCTGGGTTCGATTGGGATAGAGTTAATTTTCACCAGAAGCTGGGATGGGACACAACCAGGACAGGTGACCCAAACTAGCCAAAGAGGGTATTCCATAGCATGTGACGTCTTGCTCAGCATAAAAGGGAGGCCAGTTGGGGAGGGGCGGGGTGGTTCCAGGAGGTGTGGCTTGGGGACGGTCTGACTTCAGGACGGGTCTGAGCACGTGGTCTGAGTTGTATGGTCGTTGGGTGAAAAACTGCATTGTGTATCACCAGTTTTGTATATTCTAAGTACTGTTGTTATTTCCCCTCTCCCTTTGCTGTCCCAGTAAACTGTCCTTATTCCAACTCAAGAGGCTTTGCCTTTGTCTTCCCATTCTCCTCCCCATCCCACCAGGGGAGGGGGGGGTGAGCGAGTGGCCGCGTGGTGCTCAGCTGCCGGCTGGGGCTAAACCATGACAGTCCTTTTTGGCACCTACCGTGAGGCACGAAGGGTTCAGATAATGACAGATTTGACCCGAGTATGTTAAAACAAAGTTGTTATAAGTATTTATTGTATTATTTTAAGCAGCCGCTGGTCACAGTGGTGTTTTGTTTGGTCATGTGGCTGTGGTATCTAAACCCTTACTTGCTGTACATATTCCTTGCTGTCCTGGTTTCAGCTGAGTGGGTTAATTTTCTTCATAGTAGCTAGTATGGGGATATGTTTTGGATTTGTGCTGGAAACAGCGTTGATAATATAGAGATGTTTTTGTTCTATGGACCTATTGTTGAGCAGTGCTTACACAGAGTCAAGGCCTTTTCTGCTTCTTGCACTGCCCAGCCAGCAGGATGGCTGGGGGTGCACAAGAAGTTGGGAGGGGACACAGACAGGACAGGTGACCCAAACTGACCAAAGGGACGTCATGCTCAGTTTATGAGGAGCTTGGGGGAAGAGGGAGAGAGGGAGGCGGCGGCATTTGGAGCGATGGCTTTTGTCTTCCCAAGTAACTGTTATGTGTGATGGAGCCCTGCTTCCCTGGAGATGGCTGAACACCTGCCTGCCCATGGGAAGTGGTGAATGAATCCCTTGCTTGGCTTTGCTTGTGCGCGCGGCTTTTGCTTTACCTATTAAACTGTCTTTATCTCAACCCACGAGTTTTCTCACTTTAACTCTTCCAATTCTCTCCCCCATCCTGATGGGGGGGAGTGAACGAGTGGCTGCGTGGTGCTCAGCTGCCGGCTGGGGTAAAAGGACTGTGGTGGGTTGACCCTGGCTGGGGGCCAGGTGCCCACCAGAGCTGCTCTATCACTCCCTTCATTCAATAGACAGGGAAGAAAAAGTATAACAAAAAGCTTGTGGGTCGAGATAAGGACAGGGAGAGATCACTCACTAGTTATCATCACGAGCAAAACAGACTGAACTTAGAGAGGAAATTCATCTAATTTATTACTAAGCAAAACAGAGTAGAGGAATGAGAAATAAAATCAAATCTTAAAACACCTCCCCCCACCCCTCCCATCTTCCCAGGCTCAACTTCACTACCGGCTTCAACCTCCGCCCTCCATCAGCGGCACAGGGGGATGGGGAATGGGGGTTACGGTCAGTTCATCACACGTTGTTTCTGCTGCTTCTTCCTCCTCAGGGGGAGGACTCCTCTCTTCATTCCCCTGCTCCAGCATGGAGTCCCTCTCACAGGAGACAGTCCTTCACGACCTTCTCCAACGTGAGTCTCTCCCACGGGCTACAGTCCTTCATGAACTGCTCCAGCATGGGTCTCTTCCATGGGGTGCAGTCCTTCAGGAGCAGACTGCTCCAGCGTGGGTCCCCCACGGGGTCACAAGTCCTGTCAGCAAACCTGCTCCAGCGTGGGCTCCTCTCTCCACGGATCCACAGGTCCTGCCAGGAACTTGCTCCAGCGTGGGCTTCCCATGGGCCACAGCCTCCTTCAGGTGCCTCCACCTGCTCCAACGTGGGGTCCTCCACGGGCTGCAGGTGGAATCTCTACACCCCCTCATCCTCCCTCCATGGGCTGCAGGGGGACAGCCTGCTTCACCATGGTCTTCACCATGGGCTGCAGGGGGATCTTGCTCCGGTGCCTGGAGCACCTCCTCCCCCTCCTTCTGCACTGACCTTGGTGTCTGCAGATGTTCTTACATCTTCTCACTCCTCTCTCTGGCTGCAAAAGCTCTCTCTGACTGTTTTTCTCTTTCTTAAATATGTTATCACAGAGGCCCTGATTGGCTTGGCCTTGGCCAGCGCCGGGTCTGTCTTGGAGCCGGCTGGCATTGGCTCTATCAGACACAGGGGAAGCTTCTAGCAGCTTCTCACAGAAGCCACCCCTGTAGACCCACCCCGCTACCAAAACCTTGCCAAGCAAACTCAACACATTTGCAAGGCTGTTTAACACCTCTGGGAGAGGGATCCAGATTCTCATTTTACTGTACTGTGCGATATCAACTGATCTGATAACATAAATGGTCATGAGCTTAAGTTGGTATTTGTATGGGGCTTTGCTGTCATGCCCATACCTCAGACGACATCTTTTTGAATTCATTAATAATCGCATGCAATCTATGGGAAAGATGAGGGGGGGATACTTTCTCTCACTGTTTCACCTCCCCTTTTCCATTCAGGCTAATCACAGCAGCTTTTGAGAATTTTAAATATCCTTGGGATGTTCAAGCCAGAATGCTCCTATTGCTATGTCTCCTGAATGTTTTCCAGGTCTTGTTTAGAGTTACAAAGAAGTATTTTAAGAATACCACCCAGAGATGTTCCCCAAGGCTGAATAGTCAGGACTGGCATGGCATGTGGGAGAGTACGGGCAGATATCTAGAGAACTTCTCTCCCCCAATGTTTTGGAATTTCACCCCCGAACAACTACAGGACCCTGATAAAGTGGTAGAATATTTGAAAGGAAAATGCTGTGGGCATTCCAAAGAGGCACAACTTACTGCACTGTGCTGGGCCCTGGCCTCAATCTACCAAACACTGCTCGATAGTAGGCAGCACCATCGGGGGAAGAGAGGGACAACAGACCCACTGGCACAGCAGCTAGCCCAACCCCCACGACAGGCACAGCAGCTAGGTCAAGTCCCACGACAGGCACTGTGGATACTCAAACCCCTACAAGAGGCACTGTGGCTACTCAAACCCTGGTGACAGGGACCACGGGTGAACCAAAAAAACCAACCTGTCCTGGTATCAGTCTCCCCTATACACAAGAAGAAATACACCAAGAAATCAATTTGCTTAGTGAAGGATGATGAACCAGGACCATCACGATAACAGGAGGAAGATGCAGAACCAGAAGTGATCACCCAATCCCTGTCCCTGAGTGAGCTGTGAGATATGTGGATTTCAGCCGCCTTCCAGGGGAGCACATTATTACCTGGCTGCTCTAATGCTGGGATAACAGGACCAGTAGCCTGGAATTAGAGGGCAGGGAGGCCAAGCAGCTGAGGTCCCTGTCCAAGGAAGGGGGCATTGACAAGGCAATTGGGAAGAAGGCACAGGCCCTCAGCCTCTGGAGGTGACTCCTGTGAAGTGTGAGGGAAAGGTATTCCTTCAGTGAACACGTTGTATGTCAGCCAGGCAAGTGGACCACCATGGAGAGAGGTATCCATTACCTGAGGGAATTAGCTGTGCGGGAGATGGTTTATTATGATCCGGACAATGCACAGTTGCCCACAGATCCTGATGAAGTCCAGTGCACATGACCCATGTGGTGGAAGTTTGTAGGGAGTGCACCATCACTGTATGCTAACTCACTGGCAGTAATGGACTGGAAAAGTGAAGAGGTGCCAACAGTGGGTGAAGTGACTGGCCAACTCCAGCAATACGAAGAAAGTCTCTCTCCCTCGTCTCGGCTGTGGAAAAACCGTCCCGGGAGTTCCAGCAATTCAGAGAGGATATGTCCTATTCCCCACCTGTGAGGACCAGAATTTCAGCTATTAGGAGTAAGCGTTCCTCTGCTCCAGAGAGGGGATATAGAGGGTACACACCACGAGGTATCCTGTGGTTTTACCTGTGCGACCATGGACAGGACATGAGAAAGTGGGATGGAAAGCCTATCTTGATCCTACAAGCACGAGTACATAAGTTACAAGGCAAAACAGTCACAGAAGGGGATTTTTCCAGGAAAAATGCCCTCCAGTTTCCAGCGGGCAGTCCCCCAGATCAAGTGGAAGGCCTGCTCATACGTATGATCCTCTTGAAGGGACCTCTAAGTCCTTTTTTCAAGAAGTGAGTAGCGAATATGATGACCAGGATTAGAGGGGTGCTGCCTCCAGCCAGGTGGAGGAAAGGGACAGCCGGGTTTACTGGACTGTGTGGATCCGATGGCCTGGCACATCAGATCCACAAGAGTACAAGGCCCTAGTGGACACCGGTGCACAGTGTAGCCTAATGCCATCGAGCCATGAAGGGGCAGAACCCATCTCTATTTCTGGAGTGACAGGGGGATCCCAACAGTTGACTCTGCTGGAGTCTGAAGTAGGTCTAACTGGGAATGAGTGGCAAAAGCACCCCATTGTGACTGGCCCAGAGGCTCCATGCATCCTGGGCATAGACTACCTCCGGAGAGGGTATTTCAAAGACCCAAAAGGCTACCGGTGGGCTTTTGGTATAGCTGCCTTGGAGAAGGGGGAAATTGATCCATTCTCTACTTTGCCTGGTCTCTTGGAGGACCCTTCTGTTGTGGAGTTGCTGAGGTGAACAACAGGCGCCAATCCCTACCACAACAGTGCACCGGCAGCAATACCGCACCAACCGAGACTCCCTGGTTCCCATCCATAAGCTGATTCATACATTGGAGGGTCAGGGAGTGATCAGCAGAACCCGCTCACCCTTTAACAGTCCCATATGGCCAGTGTGAAAGTCCAATGGAGAGTGGAGGCTGACAGGTGACTGAATGAAGTCACGCCGCCAATGAGTGTTGCTGTGCCAGACATGCTGGAATTAAAACACAAACTGGAGTCAAAGGCAGCCAAGTGATATGCCACGATTGATATCACAAATGCATTTTTCTCAATCCCTTTGGCAGCAGAGTGCAGGCCACAGTTTGCTTTCACTTGGAGGGGCGTCCAGTACACCTGGAATCGACTGCCCCAGGGGTGGAAACACAGCCCCACCATCTGCCATGGACTGATCCAGACTGCCCTGGAAAAGGGTGAAGCCCCAGAGCACCTGCAATACATTGATGACATCATCGTATGGGGTAACATGGCAGAAGAAATCTCTGAGAAAGAGAAGAACATAGTCCAAATCCTTCTGAAAGCTGGTCTTGCCATAAAACGAAGTAAGGTCAAGGGACCTGCACAGGAGATTCAGTTTTTTAGGAATAGGATGGCATGACGGGCGTTGTCAAATCGCAATGGATGTGATGAAGAAAATAACAGCTATGTCTCCACCAACCAACAAAAAGGAAACACAAGCTTTCTTAGGTGTTGTGGGTTTCTGGAGAATGCACATTCCGAATTACAGTCTGATAGTAAGCCCTCTGTACCATGTAACCCGGAAGAAGAATGATTTCAAATGGGGCCCTGAGCAACGACAAGCTTTTGAACAAATTAAACAGGAAATAGTTCATGCCGTAGCTCTTGGGCCAGTCCGGGCAGGACCAGATGTAAAGAATGTGCTGTACACCGCAGCTGGGGAGAACGGCCCTACCTGGAGTCTCTGGCAGAAAGCACCGGGGGAGACTAGAGGTCGACCCCTGGGGTTTTGGAGTCGGGGATACAGAGGATCTGAGGCCCGCTACACTCCAACGGAAAAGGAGATATTGGCAGCCTATGAAGGGGTTCGATCTGCTTCAGAGGTGATTGGCACTGAAGCACAGCTCCTCCTGGCACCCCGACTGCCAGTGATGGGCTGGATGCTCAAAGGGAGGGTCCCCTCTACACACCATGCAACCGATGATACATGGAGTAAGTGGGTCACACTGATCACACAACGGGCTCGAACAGGAAACCCCAATCGTCCAGGAATTCTGGAAGGGATCACGGACTGGCCAGAAGGCAAAGATTTTGGAATGTCACCAGAGGAAGAGGTGACACGTGCTGAAGAGCCCCCGCCGTATAATAAACTGCCAGAGAATGAGAAACCATATGCCCTGTTCACTGATGGGTCCTGTCGCATTGTGGGAAAACATCGGAGGTGGAAGGCCGCTGTATGGAGTCCTACATGGCGACTTGCAGAATCTGCTGAAGGAAAAGGTGAATGGAGCCAGTTTGCAGAGGTGAAAGCCATCCAGCTGGCTTTAGACATTGCTGAAAGAGAAAAGTAGTCAATGCTGTACCTCTGTACTGACTCCATGGATGGTGGCCAATGCCCTGTGGGGGTGGTTACAGCAGTGGAAGCAGAGCAACTGGCAGCGCAGAGGCAAACTCATTTGGGCTACCAAATTATGGCAAGATATTGCTGCACAGCTGGAGAAGCTGGTTTTGAAAGTATGTCATGTAGGTGCCCACGTACCCAAGAGTCGGGCCACTGAGGAACATCAGAACAACCAGCAGGTGGATCAGGCTGCTCAGATTGAAGTGGCTCAGGTGGATTTGGACTGGCAGCGTAAGGGTGAATTATTTATAGCTCGCTGGTCCCATGACACCTCAGGCCATCAAGGAAGAGATGCGACATATAGATGGGGTCGTGACCGAGGGGTGGACCTGACCATGGATGCTATCTCAGAGGTCGTCCATGAATGTGAAACGTGCGCTGCAATCAAGCAAGCCAAGTGGGTAAAGCCTGTCTGGTATGGAGGACGATGGCTGAAATATAAATATGGGGAGGCCTGGCAGATTGATTACATCACACTCCCACAAACCTGCCAAGGCAAGGACTATGTACTTACAGTGGTGGAAGCAACCACCAGATGGCTGGAAACATATCCTGTGCCCCATGCCACTGCCCGGAACACTATTCTGGGTCTTGAAAAGCAAGTCCTGTGGCGACATGGCACCCCAGAGAGAATTGAGTCAGACAACGGGACTCATTTTTGTAACAACCTCATAGACACCTGGGCCAAAGAGCACGGCATTGAGTGGGTGTATCACATCCCCTACCATGCACCAGCCTCTGGGAAAATCAAACGGTACAATGGCCTGTTAAAGACTACCCTGAGAGCAATGGGTGGTGGGACCCTCAAACACTAGGACACACATTTAGCAAAGGCCACCTGGTTAGTTAACTCTAGGGGATCTGCCAATCGAGCTGGCCCTGCCCAATCAAATGTTCCATGCACTATAGAAGGCGATAACGTCCCCATAATACATATGAAGAATATGCTGGGGAAGACAGTCTGGGTTGTCCCTTCTTCAGAGGAAAGCAGGATTGCTTTTGCTCAAGGACCTGGGTGCACTTGGTGGGTGATGTGGAAGAATGGGGAAGTCCGATGTGTACCTCAATGGGATCTGATTTTGGGTGAGAATAGCCAATAAATTAAATTATCTGTTCATAGAATCATAGAATCAGAATGCTTTGGGTTGGAAAGGACCTCAAAGATCATCTAGTTCCAACCCCCCCTGCCACAGGCAGGGACACCCTCCACTAGACCACTTTGCCCAAAGCCCCATCCAACCTGGCCTTGAACACTTGCAGGGATGGGGGCCTCCACAACCTCTCTGGGCAACCTGTTCCAGTGCCTCACCACTCTAACAGTAAAGAATTTCTTTCTAACATCTAATCTAAATTCAGGCAGAAAGCCCTAAGCTCTGTGCTCGCCAGGAAGCATGTGGCAACACAGACAGAACTGCCACAGAAGCATGCAGCCACCCAGATCTCAGGCTGCCGGGAGTGCCTGAGCTTGGCACTGGCAGGGGAAGGCAGTAGTGAGATTGGCTGCATGAGGTGTGACCAGGTGGACGACCTGCTCAGCCTGGTGGCAGAACTCCGTGAGGAAGTAGAGAGGTTAAGGAGCATAAGAGAGGCTGAGAGAGAGATAGACTGGTGGAGCCAAGCTCTGCCCTCCCTGAAGCAGAAACAGGGACAGCTAACAGACCAAAGCCAAAGTGAAGGGGACCCTGTATCCTCCCCTCGCTAGGCAGAAGGCAGCAGCCTCAAAGAGGGGATTGAGTGGATACAAGTTCATGCGCGGCGCGGCAGGCAGCGAACCTTCTCCTCCTCACCCACCTCACCTTCCCATGTACCCCTGTGCAATAGGTACGAGGCTCTGGCTGTGGAAGGCCACTCGAGCAAGGATATGGATGACAGTCAAGCTACTCCAGAGGTAGCACCTAGGCCCAAAAGGCCCATGCCTCGGGTCGTGACCACCCCAACAAAGAAGAAAAGGAGAGTTATAGTCGTAGGGGACTCCCATCTGAAGGGTACAGAGGGCCTGATATGCAGGGCAGACCCTCCTCTCAGAGAAGTCTGCTGCCTCCCTGGGGCCCATGTCAAGGACATCACTAGGAAACTCCCCATCCTGGTACAGCCCTCTGACTATTACCCACTGCTGCTCCTCCATGTGGCTGGGGATGAAGCAGAGACACATATCACGAAAGCGATCAAAAGGGACTCCAGGCTCTTAGGGCAGTCACTGAAGGATTCGGGAGCGCAGGTAATATTCTCCTCCCTCCTTCCAGTTGAGGGCAGCAATGGTGGGGTCTCACCAGAGCAGAGTAGAGGGGCAGGATCACCTCCCTTGACCTGCTGGTCACACCTCTTTTGATGCAGCCCAGGACACGGTTGGCTTTCTGGGCTGCAAGCGCACACTGCTGGCTCATGTTGAGCTTCTCATCAATCAACACCCCCAAGTCCTTCTCCTCAGGGCTGCTTTCAATCCTTTCTTCGCCCAGCCTGTAGTTGTGCTTGGGATTGCCCCAACCCACATGCAGGACCTTGCACTTGGCCTTGTTGACCTTCATGCAGTTCGCATGGGCCCACCTCTCCAGCCTGTCAAGGTCCCTCTGGATGGCATCCCTTCCCTCCAGCGTGTCGACCACACCACACAGCTTGGTGTCGTCGGCAAACTTGCTGAGGGTGCACTCGATCCTGCTGTCCATGTCCCTGACAAAAATGTTGAACAGTGCCAGTCCCAGTACTGACCCCTGAGGAACGCCAATCGTCACTGATCTCCACTTGGACATTGAGCCGTTGACCACAACATCTTTGTAGGCCTCCTGAGTTGCCTGCCCCTTCTTCCAAATGTCATAAACTCTCCTTTTTTTCCTTAGTTCCAGTCAAAGCTCTCTGTTCAACCAGGCCGGTCTTCTTCCTTGCTGGCTCATCTTTTGGCACATTGGGATGGCCTGTTCCTGCGCCTTTAAAATTTCCTTCTTGAAGAATGACCAGCCTTCCTGGACTCCTTTGCCCTTCAGGACTGTCTCCCAAAGGACTCTGTCAACCAGGGCCCTAAACAGGTCAAAATCTGCCCTTTGGAAGTCCAAGCATCAGTGGCTTGAGCAGGACCGTGGGTCAGAACCTGTGTGCCTGGTGCTGCTAAGGGGGCAGGCCAAGTGTCTGTATCATCTCCACACCTGGTGTGCATGGGAGTGTTCGTGTATAATTTACCAGTAAACCTCAAACTGGACTAGCTAGCAAGTAGGAGACCCTTGGTCCAGGCATGGGATATCAGGCAGGAAAGGGTCTGTGCTGGTATGCCCAGGACGACTTGTGAGTGTGGAGTGCTTGTGGAATGAGAGCGTGAGTGCATGTGTGTTTGCTAGTGAGCATCAAGTTGGACTAGCCAGTGAGTAGGGGACCTGCAAAGAGGGTAAGAGGGCCCAGGATCCAGGCAGTGGTACCAGCAGCAGGCTGTGCCAGTACTTAAGGGGATCTGCAAATGTGTGTGCATGTGCTTGTGAAACCAGTGCTGTGCATGTGCTTTCACTAGTGAACTGTCTACCAGCCAAAGAGGAGGAAGGGGACTTGACTGCCTATAATTAAATTTTATGTGAACCCTGTATGTAGGTGCTGTTCAAGGCAGCACTTAGTCTGTGGTACCCTGTGTGATTGGTGTGACAATTGCACATAAGAGGTTAAAAACACAGGTGTCCGCTTATCTCTTATACAAACATTGTGGATGGAGATCCACAAGGTTGGTATGAGAAGCAGCCGAAGGAGGGAGTCTTACAGAGGCAAGATGGCCCTGTTTTGGCTAGAGAATGCGGAATAAACAGATAGATGGTTTCTACAAAGAATCTTGAAGGCCATGGTGCCCAGAGTGAGAACTTTTGCTTCATTATCCTTGAAATGACTATTAAAGTTGACACCCCTAAATATGCTAATGAGCTATAAGGAGTACATGCTAAACGTATATGACTATAGTACTCAACTCTCCACCCAAATCATGTTAAACATCATCCCAGGGAGGAGACAGCTAAGACTGGGGTATAAAGGATATTGAGGAAGTTACCCCTGTGGGGGGAGAGAAGAAATTGAAGGCCCCGAAGAGGCAGTCAATGGTCTGTGCTCCTTCTCCTCCACCAAAGATAGGGACACCTTCTTGGTAAGCAATTGCAATTTCACCTTTTTGGTGAGAATACCTGGGATAGTATTTTGCTAGCATTATAATTATAATCTTAGTCATATATTAGTGCTACTGCAGTAAGTGCATTTATCAATGGCAATTCCGAACTCTTTATATCTGTCACTTTAATAAACTTTCTATTAGTTTCAATTTGTGAAACTGAGTCACTGTAAGTCCTTTGAGGGCTTATCACGGAACCACACAAACTAGGCCAGTCCAGTTAACAAACAATCAAACATATTTATTTTACAAGATGGAAGGGGAAAAACTGAGTTTTGTTCTAATTGAAACCACTCTGGCTCCAACAGACATTAACAATTCACAGGTTCAGGATGTCAGTTGGGATATTAGTACTACACCGCTGACTTAAAAGCTCCTAAGCTTTATGGTTGATGACCCAAAATGCGCAAAATCACTCACCCGTGTAAGATGAGGTCTCTCAATCTGTACAGAAGATGAACCGTAGGTGGTGTCCCAACCCACAGGGAGAGCCTCCGACTGCAGACCCACTGCTCCGAGGGAGACCAACTCAAGATGGCCTTCTCACGGGACTCCATTTATACCCAATTCGAATCTGACCTGTGGTCATATATGGTCATGTAGGCCTCCTATTGGCTGAAGACCTCAGCTTTGTCTCCCGTCAACTGAAACGGCCACTGCCATGCAGGCATAATTCAAACTGTGGCGGGAAGGTTTTCCCGTGGGCTTTGTTGGGGCGGGTGTATCTGCCACACAATTCACCCCGTGACCACAGTCATGGTTCGATTGGTTTCCTTGGAGTGGTGGTACAGTCACCTCTTGCCTCCAAAGTTAAAAGGGAGCACAGTCTTGGTGAGTCTTAATGCTCATTGTGGATCATCGTTTCTCCATTGTTCTATGGCTATATTGGGATATCATTTGCATGAACAGGTTGTAAGGGAGTATATTTTACAACTGACACAGATCTTACTATCACGCGCTTAATACAACTTATTATAATACAGATTACAACGATTATAACTACAATCATTATCAAAGACTGAAGGAGACTGGTTAGCCATCCAGCAAGAGAAAATCCAAACATGTCAAAAAGTTTCCCCAGCCAGCTCATTCCTAGTCCAGCAATGATCGCTTCTGAATCTTTGGCTACTTTCTTCATCTGGTTGATTTGGTCTTGAAGTGGTATTGCTACATTGGGGATGTGGACGCAACAGTCATCCATTAAGTTCAGAACTCCACATACGCCTTTCTCCTTTAACAGCATCAGGTCTAAACCAGCTCGGTTTTGAATGGTCATTTTACTGGTATGTTGTAATTGATCATTTAAAAGCTTCAGGCTGTCAGATGTGGCGTTGGCTAAAGCCAATAGTTTTAGGCCTAGATCCAAAATGGCTTGTCGGTTTCGTACTGGGGCAATTCCTTCTCCAAATAATGATTCCATCCACCACCCAATTCGTGCTGGGGCTTCTTGCCATCCTTTCTGTAAATCCCTTGGTCTATGGTCCCACCACTGGTGTGGGATGGGCCCTTCCCGATAAATGGGACAGAGGGAGAGCACGGCCAGTGTACAGGCTAGCCCAGGAATAATTGAATGTAGTCGGGAATATAGGTGACTGTCAGAGCATGTCCATACTAAGTTAGGGGGTGCAAGGACAGTGGACGTTTGGCATGAACCTGGTATGGTAGTAATAGGGGGACAATAGCCTTCCTTACTACAATCTGAGACAGAGGGTCATGAGTAACTGGTATTACTGCACAAGCAGCCCTGTGTTATAGCTCTCTTAATGGGAGGGTATAGCCATAGTAATGGCATCTTGTCAATGCCTTTGCATCCAATTTCTACTTGGCAGTTCCAGAGAGGAGATTTCCTTGCTGGGGGTATCTTAAACTTGTTCCCATCCCAACTGGGCATGTAGGTATGTCTAGTCCATGTGCAGTTGAGAGGACAGTCAAATGAGATTTGATTACATGTGCGGGGACACTCATTACTATCCCTTTCAGGGTGTTTAATGGTTTTATATATTGTAGAGACTGATCGTCAGCACTCCAACAAATATTATATTCAGTAGCTCCCCATGAAATATAGGGACATGGTACAGTGCCATTCACACTCCACCCCGTGGCGTCAATAGGGGGTTGGAGACTGTAATTGCATCTTGTATCCCAGACCGAGCTCGCATTTAATGCACCCGGTGACCAACTATAGACAACGGAAGTGTAACCTTTGCCTTCAGGTCTCTTGAAATACCAGCTATAATTGTTATATTGCTTCCATGTGAGCTCAAGAGCAAGTGATATGTTAATGTCTTGCACAAAACTCAGTAAGGGGTCTTCCGCTGACGTGGGGGTAGGTAGACAAACCATCACTGAGGTTAGATTCATCATTTGGGCAAACCCTATATTCATTCTCACTACCATGTTGTCATCCAGGTCCTCATCCAGTATTACTATTGCTAGTAGGAGCAGCAGGACAGTGCTCTTCTTCTTTGTCCTGTAAGAAAACACAAAAAAATCGAGCCTCGGTTCTTTGAACCAGGTTTCAGGGTTAAAAATCATGGATTATCCACCGAGTACTAATACAGTGGGTCTTTCTGCTCCCGTCTAGGGCTTCCCAGGTATAAAAGCCTCTTGGTTTTGCCAGGGTCATGGGTACAAAGCCAATAGAAGGTAGTTTCACCATGACAGGTTGGCCTGTGCATGTCCTCAGTGGGAAGTGGTCCTTTTGATCATCAGGTATGGGGGTGTCGCCTGTCAATGCTCCTGTGGGACAAAATACTCAAATCTTTGGGCTTCCGTAATTTCCCCATTGGTTATTAACAGTGAAGACTGCTTGTGGCAATCGTATGTCCCAGTTATGGCGCGAGACATCAGTGTGTCTTTTAACAAAACCATTGGTTTGCTCAACTATCCCATTGGTCTGGGGATAATATGGTGTGTGAAACACCCATTTGATACCTTCTCTCCCCGCCCAGTCTTGTACCACTGTGGCTGTGAAATGTGACCTACTGTCACTCTGAATACATTCAGGAATGGGCAAAATACCAAACCATTCTTGCAGCACTTGAACTGTCTGATCTCCTGTGGCTGTGCCAACGGCTGTGGCCACGGTTAATCCTGATACCACCTCTACTCCTATCAAAGTATATCTCTTTCCATGTGAAGGTCTCAAGGGCCCGACATAATGAATTTGCCAGATGCTCCAAAGAGTTTTGCCTTGTTTCATATGCTGGGCAGGGGCTTGATTTGGGTGGCTGGCCTTGAGCTTTATTTGGCATCGTGGGCAGGCCGTAAGAATTGCTTCACATTTTTTCATAGACACTGGCCATCCCCAAGACCAACATTCGTAACAGAGATCTGTCTTTCCTGAATGGCCTCGCTTAATGTGTAGCCATTCAGCTAACCGTTTCCAGTCCTCCTTTTCATTATTAATTACCCTGATTTGGGCTAGATGATCTACCTGTTGGTTCCATTTTGCAGCAGGGGTTCCATTCCTTGCATGGCCTGTCACCCATCCCACCTTTAGGGGTCGTGATCTGCCTATTTCTAACAATCGTTGCCAGTCCCTAGTTCTCCAGACCTTTGTACGGTCCACTTCCCACCCACTGGATTCCCATTGGCATATCCACTCTGTGGCACCCTTATAGGTTGCATAAGAATCAGTATAGATGGTGGTGGCACCATTCTCTGCTGCCAGCATGAGAGCATGCAATTCTCCCACCTGTGTGCTACCTTCTCCCTCCTCTGTGACTGTTTTCCTGGTACCAATTTCCAGTGCTGCTGCTTTATATTGCCACTTTGATCCTGTTTGGCAGGCAGATACATCAGTGAACCACACTCTCTGTGTATCCGACTTTGCAGATAGTTCAGGTGCCTCTGATTGTGGAAAGTTTATGAGGTTGGCCTAACAAGGCTGGATCTGGATTAACAGGTTGTTGGAACTTAGAGACCTTAACTGGGCCCTCTCTCAATTGCAGTAACTGACTAAATCCTTCTAGGTAGGCATATCACTTCCGTACTGTGGCCTTTTGGGCTACACCAGGAAAGATGGTTGCTGTTTGTCTGTATTGAAGGCTGAGGTAAGCCTAACTGGGAATGAGTGGCAAAAGCATCCTATTGTGACTGGTCCGGAGGCTCCATGCATCCTTGGCATAGACTACTGTCACAGAACCTCACAAACCAGGCCAGGCCAGTTAACAAAGTAAAAAAATGAGATTTATTTTACAAGATGGAAGGAAAAAAATAAAACTAAATTTTATTCTAACTGAAACCGCTCTGAGGCTCCAACAGACATTAACAATCTACAGGTTCAGGACGTTGGTCGGGATGTTAGTAGTGGGCTTTTGATCTAGCTGCCTTGAGTACAGAGAAGATTAAACAGCTGTCTACCTTGCCTGGTCTCTCAGAGGATCCTTCTGTTGTGAAGTTGATGTGGGTCGAAGAACAGCGGGTGCCCATTGCTGCAATTACAGTGCACTGGCGACAATATTGCACTGATCAAGACTCCTTGGTGTGACGCATGGACTTGACTCCTTAACCAAACCAGCTGTAGTTTGGTACAGGCTCCAAAGGACATAAAGGCCTAAGCCATAACCAGGCCAAGAACTTCTCTAGTTCCAATCTGTTCTCTGAAAACCCACAAAGAAACAGAGCGTCACAGTGAACATCAATGGATATGAGCTTGGAACATCAATCATGTGATTAACACATGAATGGCGGGTGGCTTTTCCAAGGCTCATTTATCAAGGAACAAAGAAAATTGTGAGTACAAACAGTTTCATGCATAACTTTTCTATTGCAAGTAATTTGACTACAAGTCAACCACTTTATTCCGGAAATATGACAGCCCAAGTGAGCCTTTTTTGCGCTCTCCCTGCTAAGCAGCTGGTCGCATGGCAGTGATCTCCCCTTGAGCTGGGATGCCTCTCAAGCTTGCTCCTCAAGGCAGAGAGACCTCTCACCAACTGCAGATCTTTGGTAAGAGGCCAATATTGCGCATAACCTTGTATTATAGTGCACTAAGATTTTGTCTTGGTAACTTTATTTTTTCCTTGGTCGTTTTGAATCTTTGTTATATCCTTTGTGCAGTACAGTAATAGAGTCAACCTTGCCATCAAACTTTGTTAAGTTGCATTTTTACAGCATCATATTTCAATAAAACTACTTTTGCTGATACCTTTGACAGTGGTTCTTTAAGTGGTCTAAATCACCCATTCGCAACAAATTGGCATAGTCGGCAGGGTCCTAAAACAGGATTTGTGACAAATTGGTGGCTTCACGACAAATTGGTGTAGTTGGCAGGAATAGGTTGGAACTACAGAAGTTCTTGGCCTGGTTACAGCTTAGGCCTTTACCTCTTTTGGAGCCTGTACCAAATTACCTCTAGTATGCTTAAGGAGTCAAGTCCATCCACCACAGCAGGGAGTCTTGGTCAGTGCAATGTTGTCGCCAGTGCACCAACTGGGTTCCAATCCATAAGCTGATTCAGCAACTGAAGAGCCAAGGAGTGATCAGCAAGACACTCACCCTTTAATAGTCCCATATGGCCAGTGCAAAAATCTAATAGAGAGTGGAGGTTAACAGTGGACTATCATGGCCTGTATATGGTTTGCGTGACAAGGCAGGAGGCTACATGGTGTCTTCTGTGAGAAGATGCCAGAAGCTTCCCCTATGTCGAACACAGCCAGTTCCAGCTGGCTCCAGTACAGACCTGCTGCTGGTCAAAGCTGAGCCAATCAGTGACAGTGGTAGTGCCTCTGTGATAACATATTTAAAAAGGCGTAAAAACTGCTGCACAACAGCAGCAGGGAGAGAGGAGTGAGAAGATGTGAGAGAAACAACTATGCAGACACCAAAGTCAGTGAAGAAGGAGGGGGAAGAGGTGCTCCAGGCACCAGAGCAGAGATTCCCCTGCAGTCCATGGAGACCATGGTGACACAGATTGTCCACCTGCAGCCCATGGAGGACCCCATGCTGGAGCAGGTGGATGTGCCCTGAAGGAAACTGTGATCTCATGGGAAGCCCGTGCTGGAGCAAGCTCCTGGCAGGACCTGTGGCCCCATAGGGGACCCACATTGCAGCAGTCCATTCCTGAAGAACTACAGCCTGTGGGAAGGACCCACACTGGAGAAGTTCATGAAAGACTGTATCCCATGGGTGGGACCCCATGCTGGAGGAGGGGAAGAGCATGAGGAGGAAGGAGCAGCAGAGATACACAAGTGTTATGAACTGACCACAACCTCCATTCCCCATCCCCCTGCATAGCTCGGGGAGAGGAGGTAGAGAAGATGGGAGTGAAGTTGAGCCTGGGAAGAAGGGAGGGGCAGAGGGAAGATGGTTTTAGATTTTTTTTCTTATTTCTCATTACCCTATTCTGATTTGATTGGTAAATGTCCTGGGTTCAGCTAGGATAGAGTTAATTTTCACCAGAAGCTGGGATGGGACACAGCCAGGACAGGTGATCCAAACTAGCCAAAGGGGGTATCCCATACCATGTGACATCATGCTCAGTATAAAAGGGGGGCTAGGTGGGGGAGGGGCGGCATGGCTCCAGGACATGTGGCTCTGGGACGGTCCAGCTTCAGGAGTGGTCTGAGCATGCGGTCTGAGTTGTACAGTCGTTGGATGAGAAACTGCATTGTCTGTCACCAGTTTTGTGTATTCTGTTAAGAACTGTTGTTATTTCCCTCTCCCTTTGCTGTCCTAGTAAACTGTCCTTATTCCAACCCACAAGGCTTTTGCCTTTGTCTTCCCATTCTCCTCCCCATCCTGCCAGGGGAGGGGTGAGCGAGTGGCTGTGTGGTGCTCAGCTGCCGGCTGGGGCTAAACCACGACAGTAATAAATTAAATTAATTTTTTCGAGTCTGTTTTGCCAGTGGTAGTAATTGCTGAGTGATCTCCCCTGTCCTTATCTTGACCCATGAGGCTTTCATCATATTTTGTCTCCCATCCAGCTGAGGAGTGGGAGTCATGGAGCAGCTTGGTAGGCACTTGGTATCCAGCCAAGATCAACCTGTTGTCCCAAAACTGAGGATTCATTTACTCGGTGTGCAATACACCAATATACACACAGAGCAGAGGTATTTTATTGCATATTTGCACAGATATGGGTGCCTGTCCCAAGACAGCACACCAAATCTACAAATCAATGGTCATTTATACACTTAATATTAACATATTCATGTTTCTAATACATATGCACTGTTATTCTATCAAATGACTGGTTTAGATTTCTTCGTCTAGCATGCAAACTAGAACACATGCTCAGTTCTTTTCTCTGCCTTTCTCTTTTGAGTAGGTGGTATAATTGGGGTGGGCGGCCCATGGGTCGGTGGTCACAATTCCCCCTGCAGGAATTACCTTTCCCCTAGTTTCCTTCTTCTTTGGCAACCCTCAACGATCCTTCAAGGCTTGTTGGTCAAACTAACAATTTATCAGTTACGTTTCTACTTCTTGACAATTGCATCTTCATTAGTACATTTGTTTGGATAAACATTAGCTAACACAGGGGTAGGACTACACAATGGTTGCCCTTAGCAGCAATAATCTTGGTTACATTTGATTTTGCTGTAACAAACCCACCACAAAAGTCACGCCACAGCTCAGTGCTACCATACTGGACATATTAGAACTACAATATGAACTGGAGTTAAAGGCATCCAAGTGGTATACCACGATTGATATTGCTAACGTTTTTCTCAATCTCTTTGGCAGCAGAGTGCAGGCCACAGTTTGCTTTCACTTGGAGGGGCGTCCAGTACACCTGGAATCGACTGCCCCAGGGGTGGAAACACAGTCCCACCATTTGCCATGGACTGATCCAGACTGCACTGGAACAGGGTGAAGTTGCTGAACACCTGCAATGTATTGATAACATCATTGTGTGGGGCAACACAGCAGAAGAAGTGTTTGAGAAAGGGAAAAGAATAATTCAGATTCTTCTGAAAGCTGGTTTTGCCATAAACATTTTTTTATCTTTTTTTAAGTTATTAAACTGTCTTTATATCAGTCTATGTCTTTTTGCACTTTTACTATTCTGATTCTCCCCAACGGGGTTGTTGTGATGCAAGGGCAGGACCCAGCACTTAGCCTTGTTGATCTCATACAATTGGCCTTGGCCCATTGATCCAGTCTGTCCAGATCCCTCTGTAGAGCCTTTATGACTATGCTCCGCTAATGTTATCTACTAAGCTCTATTTGTTCTTGAGTATAAGATTGCCCTGATTTCGGCTAAGATAGAGTCAATTTTCTTCCTAGTAGCTGGTATAGTGCTGTGGTTTGGATTTAGGATGAGAATAATGTTGATAACATACTGATATTTTGGTTGTTGCTAGGCAATGTTTACACCAATTCAAGGACTTCTCAGCTTCTCATGCTGACCCACCCGTGAGGAGGCTGGTGGTGCACTAGAAGCTGGGAGGGTACATGGCCAGGACAGCTGACCCAAACTGGCCAAAGGGATATTCCATACCATACGATGTCATGCTCAGTATGTAACTTGGGGGAAGCTGGCTGGGGGCTGGGACTGTGGCGCTCAGGAACTAGCTGGGCATCGGTGGTCTGTAGGTGGTGAGCAATTGTTCTGTGTATCACTTGTTTTGTATATTCTATTATTATTATTGTCACCATCTTCCTTTTCTGTAATATGAAACTATCTTTATCTCAACACACAAGTTTTACCTTTTCTTTCTGATTCTCTTCCCCATCCCACTGTGGGGGGGAGTGAGCGAACAGCTATGTGGTTGTTTTAGCTACCTGCCGGGTTAAAATACAACAAAGATTATAACCTAAAAGCTACAAAACAGGCAGGAAAAGGAGGGGGAAATAAAGGGTTGTTGGTTATGCAGGTTGGCAGTAATGAGGTTGCAGAGAGAAGTCCAGAAGTGATCAAAAGGGACTTCAGGGCACTGGGGCGATTAGTTGAAGGATCAGGAGCACAGGTAGTGTTTTCCTCAATCCCATCAGTGGCAGGGAAGAATACTGAAAGGAACAGGAAAACTCAACTGATCAACACGTGGCTCAGAGGCTGGTGCCACCAGTGGAATTTTGGGGTTTTTGATCATGGGGAGGTTTACACAGCACTGGGCCTGCTGGCGACTGATGGAGTCCAGCTATCTCAAAGGGGGAAAAGGATTCTCACTCATGAGTTGGCAGGGCTTATCGAGAGGGCTTGTCCTGGTTTCAGCTGAGAGGATTGATTTTCTTCATAGTAGCTAGTGTGGGGATATGTTTTGGATTTGTGCTGGAGACAGCATTGATAATATAGAGATGTTTTTGTTCTATGGACTTATTGTTGAGCAGTGTTTACACGGGGCCAAGGCCTTTTCTGCTTCTTGCACTGCCCTGCCAGCGGGATGGCTGGGGGTGGACAAGAAGTTGGGAGGAGACACAGACAGGACAGGTGACCCAAACTGACCAGAGGGATATTCCATACTATATGACGTCATGCTCAGTTTATAAGGAGCTTGGGGGAAGAGAGAGGGGGGGCGGCGGCATTCAGAGCGATGGCGTTTGTCTTCCCAAGTAACTGTTATGTGTGATGGAGCCCTGCTTTCCTGGAGATGGCTGAACACCTGCCTGCCCATGGGAAGTGGTGAATGAATTCCTTGCTTTGCTTTGCTTGTGCGCGCGGCTTTTGCTTTACCTATTAAACTGTTTTTATCTCAACCCACGAGTTTTCTCACTTTAACTTTTCCAATTCTCTTCCCCATCCCAATAGGGGGGGAGTGAACGAGCGGCTGCGTGGTGCTCAGCTGCCGGCTGGGGTAAAACCACGACAGGGCTTTAAACTAGGGTTGGAGGGGGAAGGGGACACAACCAGGCTCACCAGAGAGGAGCCTAGGGGTGGCATGCCAGTGTTGTGGGTGAAATCGAAAGCCCAGCTCAAGTGCATCTACACCAATGCATGCAGCATGGGCAACAAACAGGACGAGCTGGAAGCCATTGTGCAGCAGGATAGCTATGACTTAGTCACCATCACAGAAACATGGTGGGACAACTCTCATGACTGGAGTGCTGCAATGGATGGCTATAAGCTCTTCAGAAGGGATAGGCATGGAAGGAGAGGCGGTAGGGTGGCTCTGTATGTTAGGGAGTGTTTTGATTGTATAGAGCTTGATGATTGTGATGATAAGGTTGAGTGCTTATGGGTAAGGATGAGAGGGAAGGCAGATATCCTGCTGGGAGTCTGTTACAGACCACCCAACCAGGATGAAGAGGCAGATGAAGCATTCTACAAGCGGCTGGCAGAAGTCTCACAATCACTAGCCCTTGTTCTCATGGGGGACTTCAACTTACCAGGTGTCTGCTGGAAATACAACACAGCAGAGAGGAAACAGTCCAGGAGGTTCCTGGAGTGTGTGGAAAATAACTTCCTGACACAGCTGGTGAGTGAGCCTACCAGGGAGGGTGCCTCGCTTGACCTGCTGTTCACAAACAGAGAAGGACTGGTGGGAGATGTGGTGGTCGGAGGCCATCTTGGGCTTAGCGAAGATGAAATGATAGAGTTTTCGATTCTTGGGGAAGTAAGGAGAGGGACCAGCAAAACCACTACCATGGACTTCCGGAGGTCAGACTTTGGCCTGCTCAGGACACTGGTTGAGAGAGTCCCTTGGGAGACAGTCCTGAAGGGCAAAAGGGTCCAGGAAGGCTGGGCATTCTTCAAGAAGGAAGTCTTAAAGGCACAGGAGCAAGCTGTCCCCATGTGCCATAAGATGAACTGGCGGGGAAGACGACTGGCTTGGCTGAACAGGGAGCTTTGCCTGGGACTCAGGGGGGAAAAAGGAGAGTTTATCACTCTTGGAAGAAGGCCAAGGCACCTGCACCAGGCAGGTGCAGGACAACCAGGGGATCAGGCCCAGCCAGCATGGGTTCATGAAAGGCAGGTCCTGCTTGACCAACCTGATCTCCTTCTATGACCAGGTGACCTGCCTAGTGGATGAGGGAAAGGCTGTGGATAACAATCTACCTGGACTTTAGTAAAGCTTTCGATACTGTCTCCCACAGCATTCTCCTAGAGAAGCTGGTGGCTCGTGGCTTGGACAGGTGTACTCTTTGCTGGGTAAAAAACTGGCTGGAAGGCCAAGCCCAGAGAGTAGTGGTGAACGGAGTTAAATCCAGTTGGTGGCCGGTCACAAGCGGTGTTCCCCAGGGCTCAGTCTTGGGGCCGGTCTTTAATATCTTTATCAATGATCTGGATGAGGGGATTGAGGTCTCCCTCAGTAAGTTTGCAGATGACACCAAGTTGGGCAAGAGTGTCAATCTGCTTGAGGGTAGGAAGGCTCTGCAGAGGGATCTGGACAAGCTGCATCGATGGTCCAAGGCCAACTGTATGAGGTTCAACAAGGCTAAGTGCTGGGTCCTGCACTTCGGTCACAACAACCCCATGCAACACTACAGGCTTGGGGAAGAGTGGCTGGAAAGCTGTGTAGAAAATATAGAAGCTTAGCTATAAGAAAACTTATGTTAACTAGAAAGCTGCTTAAGGCCTAGAACTGTTTTAAAGCCTATAATCATGGGAAAGGGGTTTCTAATCAAGGTAATAGGTAACAAAGCTAACTGACCATGGCAATGTACAATGCTGCTATGTTACATATACAGTCCCTACCCAACTGGACAATAGGCCTGGGAATATTAATCTTATGAAGTAAGTTGTTATGGACAGGTGCATCCACAGCAAGGATACTGCGCATGCCTACAAGAAGAGGGTCATCCAGCGAACACGGGTGCGAGACCACTGACGACCACCAGAGACCCCTTGAGGACCACCGGCTCAAATCACTGAGCATGCATGATGGGGAGGAGAATATGGAAATGGATTCCAAGAAATGATTATCATAGGACTGCCTTTTCTTGGAAAAATGATGAATATGTATGTTTCGATCCTATATAACCTGTGTGTTGGTGATCACCTGGCATGCACGTTGGGTGGAGCTGTTTCCCCCGTGCATCCAGCGCTGCAATAAAGCAAACCTAGGGTAACTCACGTCTGGTAAATTTTTAACATCCTTTTACAAGCTGCCCAGTAGAAAAGGACCTGGGAGTGCTGGTTGACAGCCGGCTGAACATGAGCCAGCAGTGTGCCCAGGTGGCCAAGAAGGCCAACAGCATCCTGGCTTGTATCAGGAATAGTGTGGCCAGCAGGACTAGAGATGAGATCATGCCCCTGTACTCGGCTCTGGTGAGGCCACACCTCGAGTACTGTGTTCACTTTTGGGCCCCTCAGTACAAGAAGGACATTGAGGTGCTGGAGCATGTCCAGAGAAGGGCAACAGAGTTGGTGAAGGGTCTGGAGCACAGGTCTTATGAGGAGCAGCTGAGGGAACTGGGGTGGTTTAGCCTGGAGAAGAGGAGGCTGAAGGGAGACCTTATTGCTCTCTACAACTACCTCAAAGGAGGTTGTAGCCAGGTGGGTGTTGGTCTCTTCTCCCAAATAACTAGGGAAAGGACAAGAGGAAACTGCCTCAATTTGTGCCAGGGGAGATTTAGATTGGATATTAGGAAAAATTTCTTCACCAAAAGGGTGGTCAGGCATTGGAACAGGCTGCCCAGAGAGGTGGTGGAGTCACCATCCCTGGAGGTGTTCAAAAAACATGTAGATATGGCATTTCGGGACATGGTTTAGTAGACATGGTGATGTTGGGTTGACGGTTGGACTTGATGATCTTAGAGGTCTTTTCCAACCTTAAGATTCTATGATTCTATGATTCTATGATTCTGTTACTAGTATGTGACAATACAACCATAAACATACAAGAGTTGACACTATATCACATGTCAATAATACTATGACTGGGTTCAAGGCTAAGTGCAACAGTCCTGAGGCTGATGGTAACCATCCACTGAAGATATCACACCAATAGCAGATGAATGTTCCTTGTAACTGAGTGTGTGGAAGTTCATATTGGACATTAGGAAAAGGTTCTTCACTGAGAGGGTGGTTGGTCACTGGAACAGGCTCCCCAGGGTGGTCATGGCACCAAGCCTGTCAGAGTTCAAGGAGTGTCTGGATGACACTCTTAGTCAGATGGTTTAGTTTTAGGTAGTCCTGCGAGGAGCAGGGAGTTGGACTCTGATCCTTTCCAACTTGAGATATTCTATGATTCTAATTTTGGGTTCTTACTTTCTTTACATTTCAGCCATAAGAATTGATCTTTTCCTTCTCATATATGCATATATGATATATAAATCTATATAGATTGCCAGTTATCTACATAAGCTGCCAAAGAGAAGCCTGTTTACCAGTTAGAGGAAAGGGGGCAGTCAGAAATAGGCGTATAATGCAAATCAACTTCTGGCTTCATGGCTGGTGCTGTCGCGAGGGTTTTGGCTTTTATGACAACAGGACATTCCTTGATGACTATAACCTGTTAGGGAGGGAATGGGATCCACCTGTCTAGAAGAGGCAAGGGAATCTTTGGCAGCAGGCTGACCAACTTGGTGAAGCAGGCTTTAAACTGAAAGACTCGAGGGGCAGGGTGCAAAGTGGCAATGCTCACGCCACTGCAGCCAACTGGGGAATAAGCCAGGCCAACCACATCAGCAACAAATGTTCCTTAACTGCCTCCCAAGATGTGAACCAGAAGACCAACCACCTCAAGTGTACGTATACCAATGAAGGCAGCCTGGGGAAGAAACAGGAGGAACTGGAGCTCCATGTCCAGTCAGAAAATTATGATATCATAGGAATAACTGAAACATGGTGGGACAACTCATAGGACTGGAGGATTGTGATGGATGGCTATAGGCTGTTTTGTAAAGACAGGCAGGGAAGAAGAGGTGGAGGAGTCGCGCTCTATGTAAAAGAGAACCTTGAATGTATAGAAGTGAACTTTGTGGATTGTGGAAGCCCTATGGAATGCTTCTGGGTCAAGATCAGAGGGGTCATCTCCAAGGGGGATCTTACAGTAGGCATCTGCTACTGATCTCCAAACCAAGATGATGTCCATGTCTTTCCTGTGCTGAGGACTCCAGAGTTGAACACAGTACTCTAGGTGGGGTCTCACAAGACCACACTTCTTTTGATGCAGCCCAGAATTCGATTGACTTTCTGGGCTGCGAGCACACATTGCTGGCTCATGTACAATTTTTCATCCACCAGTACCCCCAAATCCTTCTCTGCAGGACTGCTCTCAACGCCTTCATCCCCCAGCCTGTATTGATACTGGTGGCTGCCCTGACTCACGTGCAGGACCTTGCACTTGGCCTTGGTGAACCTCATGAGGTTCACATGGGCCTACTTCTCAAGCTTTTCCAGGTCCCTCTGGATGGCATCCCATCCCTCAGGCATGTCAACTGCCGCACTCAGCTTGGTGTCATCTGCAAACTTGCTGAGGGTGCACTCAATCCCACTATGTCATTGATGAAGATGTTGAATAGTATTGGTCCCAATACGGATCCCTGAGGGATGCCACTCGTCACTGATCTCCATCTGGATATTGAGCTGCTGACCACTACCTTCTGGATGCAACCATCCCACCAATTCCTCATCCACCAAACAGTCCATCTATCAAATCCCTATCTCTCCAATTTAGAGAGAAGGATGTTGTGGGGGATCACGTCAAAGGCCTTACCGAAGTCCAGATAGACAACATCCATAGCTCTTCCATTGTCCACTAATGTAGTCACTCCATCACAGAAGGCCACTAGGTTGGTCAGTCAAGACTTGATATGCAGAGAAGGTAGGAAAAGTGCATCTTAGAATCACAGCTCCATTACAGTCTCATGCCCATGAGATGATGTTGACATCTAGCCTGTAATGAATGTATGTTTTGTAACACACCACAGAGGCTGTGATCTTGACACCAAATCAGGTTTGTGGCTGGAGAGCATTGCGACACCCTTCCAGCCCACAGGCACAATGTCCCCCCCTTTGGAAACACAGGATGAGTGTAAGGCTCTGATAACAAGTGAATGTTGCAAACACCCATCTTGAATGAGGGAGTGTCAACCAAGGGCAGAACCTGCAGAGGCAGGGTGCCATCTTGGGAGCCCATCCCCCTATTCCTGAAACATGTGGACAAAAACTGTCTGCTGCGCATGTGTGCCCCCAAGACCCCCACAACCCACCGACACATTCCTGAACATTCTGGAACATTCCTGAACGTTCCTGAACACATACTGCACCTGCTCAGTGGTGACAAAACCCCACCTATGGGAGGAGCACATTGGGTTATTGTGGGATGCCGGACTTGTCCAGGCTTGTTGGTGCCGAATACAGGGCCATTATGACCCAGCAGAAGGGGCCCTGGGGGAGTCCAGCTTGGGCGAGAGCAGGGATTGAGCAACTTGCTTATCTTGCATTGATAAGCACTGGACCTGAACAGGGGCAGGAGATGAGCAATTTGTTCATCTTAACAAGATGCAGCGCCTGACGGGTCTGCTCCTTAATCAACTAAGTGATGCCTGGGGTGAGGGGGAGCCTTCACAGCTCCACGTTTCTTCTTTGGTAAAACTAAACAGACCACCGCCCCTCTATACTGAATGCCTTTGTTCTCTGCCACTTCCCCCCCCAGCCCCGATCAACTGCACGACAAGCCTTGTTAAGGGCCAATCGGCACACAATACCTGACTTAGTCCCACCTCGCCAAAAGTATAAATCTGGCATTTAGAATCCTCTTTTCTGAGGACGAGAACTCCAACTATCCGGACGGGTCAACGGGCCTGGACCTCTCTCCTCCCCAAGCAGGGATGCCTCTTTGGTAAGACTTGCACCTCCGATTATGTCAGATGTTACCCCGGGAAAAACTATCATTAACAAAAGCGCTGAACCATTAACTTGAGCTCAAAATAGTTGCAGTAAGTGCATTTATCAATGGCAATTCCAAACTTTTTATATCTGTCGCCTCAAAAAATTACCTATTTTTTTTCAACTTTGCAAAACCGTCTCAGTGAAAGTCCTTGAGAGGGCTCTGACAGGCAAACGTTGACTCTGATAAGTGGCTACACACATAATCCTTTAGACATAAACCGTTGACCAAGTCTGGGACTAAGACTGGACCTAGCCGCACCTAGGCTCCTCTCTGAGAAGGAGTTTAGAAAGCAAGGGGGTCCTTTCTGAACCTCGTGACTCAACGGGAGGGCCTCCCCCAGCCACACATCAGACTTGTACCCTTTTATGTGACAGTTATAAATAGGGGAAACACAAATTTTCAACGTGGGTGCGCCATCTAAAGGATTACAACCATGAGCAGAGAACATCGCTGGATCCAAGGTTGGTGATATCTTTTTCCTTTTCTTCCCTTTATTTCTTTCTCTTTTTCTCTCTTTTTCTCTCTCTTTTTCTGTCTTTTTCTCCACCACTCACTCTGTCTCTAACTTTGTTTTCAGCACATTGGGGTAATATCATCATAAGTTTTGCTAAACTGTTATGTTTCGTGGTTCCGCCGAGTTTTAAGTATTGTTAATAACTTTTGCTAAGCTGTTATCTTTTGTACTTCCATTGAGATTTAAGTAAATTTGTGATTTGTTTGAACCTCTTGAGTAATTGTCCTTACTCCTGACTACCACACAGAGAATTAAAAAGTTAACCTCATCCTTACTCACAGAGTGGGATGGGACAATGAGAAAGGACTGGTACATGGACAACTCTTGTGCCAACATGGATAGTCTCACCTGGAAACAGGGAAGCAATTGTTGAAGCTACAGTATGTGTGCACTTATAGAGGCTGTAGGCAAAAAGCCTTTTCATGCTGTGCTGGGTTGACCTTGGCTGGTTGCCAGGAGCCCACCAAGCTGCTCTATTACTCCCACTTTAACAATAAGACAGGGGGACAAATATGACAAAAAAGCTCATGGGGCAAGATAAGGAAAGCGAAATAACTTACCAATTACTGTCACGGGCAAAACAGACTCAACTTGGGGAAATTAATTAAATTTATTGCCATTCAAACAGACTAGGAAAATAAAAAATAAGAAGAAATCTAAAACCACCTTCCCCGCACCCCCTCCCTTCTTCCCAGGCTCAACTTCACTCTCAACTCTTCTACTCCTCCCACCCTGAGCAGCTCAGGGGGATGGGGAATGTAGGTTGCGGTCACTTTATAATGCTTTGTCTATGCCGCTGCTTCCTCCTCAAGCTCTTCCCTTGCTCCTGTGTGGGGTCTCTCCCACCAGAGACACAGTCCTTCATGAACTTCTCCAATGTGAGTGCTTCCCACAGACTGCTGTTCTTCATGAAATGATCCAGCATAGGTCTTCTCCACGGGGTGCAGTCCTTCAGGAACAGACTGCTCCAGTGTGGGTCCCCTGCGGGGCCACAGGTCCTGCCAGGAGTCCACTCCAGTATGAACTCTCCATGGGCTGCAACTTCATTCAGGTCACATCCACCTGCTTCAGCGTGGGGTCCTCAATGGGTTGCAGGGTGGATATCTGTTCCACTGTGGTCTTCCCCATGGGCTGCAGAGGGATATCCTGTGTCACCATGGTCATCTCCATGGACTGCAGGGGAATCTCTGCTCTGGTGTCTGAGCACCTCTTCCCTCTCCTTCTTCACTGACCTTGGTGTCTGCATAGTTGTTTCTCTCACATATTCTCACTCCTCTGCTCAGCTGCTGTTGCATAGTGGTTTTTACCCTTTCTTAAGTATGTTATCACAGAGGTGCTACCGACGTCACTGACAGGCTCAGCTTTGGCTGCATAGGCTGCAGCGAGTCCATCTTGGACCTGGCTGGCATTGGCTCTGGGCAACATGGGGGCAGCTTCTGGTGTCTTCACACAGAAGCCATCACTGCAGCCCCCCACTACCAAAACCTTGCCATGTAAAAACAATACACATGCTTATTCCAAAATCCCGCAAAACCTAGAAGTTTTCAGATTTGGAGTTTGTTCTCCAATCATTATCTCAACAAATATGCTTTGGCATTAACTGGATGGCTTGGGACAGTATTCTTGAAAGAATCCCAAGAACTAAGTACTATGAATACAATAATGCCTTGAGGGGCTTCTAAGTCCCAATAAGTTTCTAGTATTGCCCATGGTTAGTATCATTCAATCCCTAAGACTCTTATATAATAATTCTTACAGGTTAGTAAATGAGCACTAAATTAAACCCAAATGCAAAATCACAAAGCAAAGCAAGCTACAATTTTCAGAAACAACTGACAAATTCATGGACCACTCGGTGAATAAGGAATTGGCTGGAAGGTCGCACTCAAAGAGTTGTGGTCAATGGCTCAATGTCCAAGTGGAGACCAGTGATGAGTGGTGTTCCTCAGGGGTCGGTACTGGGACCGGCACTGTTCAACATCTTTGTCGGCGACATGGACAGTGGGATCGAGTGCACCCTCAGCAAGTTTGCCAATGACACCAAGCTGTGTGGTGTGGTCGGCACGCTGGAGGGAAGGGATGCCATCCAGAGGGACCTTGACAGGCTGGAGAGGTGGGCCCACGCGAACCGCCTGAAGTTCAACAAGGCCAAGTGCAAGGTCCTGCACGTGGGTTGGGGCAATCCCAAGCACGACTATAGGCTGGGCGAGGAATGGATTGAAAGCAGCCCTGAGGAGAAGGACTTGGGGGTATTGATTGATGAGAAGCTCAACATGAGCCAGCAGTGTGCGCTTGCAGCCCAGAAAGCCAACTGTGTCCTGGGCTGCATCAAAAACAGCGTGACCAGCTGGTCGAGGGAGGTGATTCTGCCCCTCTACTCCGCTCTTGTGAGACCCCACCTGGAGTCCTGCATCCAGCTCTGGGGGCCCCAGTACAGGAGAGACATGGACCTGTTGGAGAGAGTCCAGAGGAGGGCCACAAAGCTGATCAGAGGGCTGGAGCACCTCTCCTATGAGGACAGGCTGAGAGAGTTGGGATTGTTCAGCCTGGAGAAAAGAAGGCTCCGGGGAGACCTAATTGCAGCCTTCCAGTACCTGAAGGGGGCCTACAGGAAAGCTGGGGAGGGCCTGTTTATGAGGGAGTGTAGTGACAGGACAAGGGGTAATGGGTTTAAGCTGAAGGAGGGTTGATTTAGATGAGATGTTAGGAAGAAATTCTTTACTGTGAGGGTGGTGAGGCACTGGAACAGGTTGCCCGGAGAGGTTGTGGAGGTCCCATCCCTGGAAGTGTTCAAGGCCAGGTTGGATGAGGCTTTGGGCAACGTGGCCTAGTGGAGGGTGTCCCTGCCCATGGCAGGGGGGTTGGAACTAGGTGATCTTTGAGGTCCCTTCCAACCCTAGCCATTCTATGATTCTATGATTCAGGTGATAACAATAGGGTCATCAAAGTCTATTTGCAGGGTTGTAGATTGTATTTCTGTTGACATTTGATCAAAAGTATTTCATCCAGATCATTCAGCTCTGCTGTGGTAGTTGATACACTCTGCATTGTGTCTGAAGGTGTGTCATGGTTTTATCCCAGCCGGCAGCTGAGCACCACACAGCCACTTGCTCACTCCCCCCCATCAGGATGGGGGAGAGAATTGGAAGAGTGAAAGTGAGAAAACTCGTGGGTTGAGATAAGGACAGTTTAATAGGTAAAGCAAAAACCGTGCGCACAAGCAAAGCCAAGCAAGGGATTCATTCACCACTTCCCATGGGCAGGCAGGTGTTCAGCCATCTCCAGGAAAGCAGGGCTCTGTCACACTAACGGTTACTTGGGAAGACAAATGCCATCACTCCGAAAACCGCCACTGCCCCCTCTCTCCCTCTTCCCCCAAGCTCCTTATAAACTGAGCATGACGTCATGTGGTATGGAGTACCCCCTTTGGCTAGTTTGGGTCACCTGTCCTGTCTGTGTCCCCTCCCAACTTCTTGTGCACCCCCAGCCACCCTGCTGGTAGGGCGGTGCGAGAAGCAGAAAAGGCCTTGACTCTGTGTAAGCACTGCTCAACAACAACAGGTCCACATAACAAAAACATCTCTACCTTATCATCAGCACTGTTTTCAGCACAAATCCAAAACATATCCCCACACTAGCTACTATGAAGAAAATTAACCCTCTCAGCTGAAACCAGGACAAGGTGGCATGATCCTTTTACACTGGTGTCCTGGTTTTGGCTGGGATAGAGTTAATTTTCTTCTTACTAGCTGGTATAGTGTTGTGTTTTGGTTTAGGATGAGAATAATGTTGATAATACACTGATGTTTTAGTTGTTACTAAGTAGTGCTTACACTAAGTCAAGGACTTTTCAGCTTCCCCTGCCCTGCCAGTGAGGAGGCTGGGAGAGCTCTCTCCCCCATCCCACTGGTGTGTGTGTGTGTGTGAGCGAACAGCTGTGTGGTGTTTAGCTGCCTGCCGGGATAAACCACAACAACTGGGAAGCATGGATCCATTTAAGAAAGCCCTTTCACTTTACCGTAGTATTAGTAATTATCAGTATCTGATAAGGTCCCTTCCAGTCTCCTGGTTTCAAGGAGTGACAGACTTCAGTGGCAGGTTCTGGTAAGGCTTCTTCCAGTTGTGTGTGAAAGGGTCTTACATATTTCATTAATGCCTGAGAATATTTTACAAGAGCTTCATCAGTCAGTTGTACATTTGTCTGTATGGGAGTTAAGGGTACTGAGTAAGGCAGTCACATGGGTCTGCCCATTAAAATCTTGTGAGGTGATAGCCCATATTTTCTATTCCCAGTACTTCTTTTATAAATCCGTGGGAGAGATAACACATCTGGCCATTTCAGGCCAGTCTCTGCACAAATCTTTGCCAATTTGGTTTTCAAATTGGAATTTTTCCTCTCTACAACCCCACTGGATTTGGGATGATAGACACAATGAAACTTTTGTTCTATTTGTAGGGCTGCACACATTTTCTGAATTACTTGTCTGGTAAAATTGATTCCCCTATTGCTATGTAGTGTTAGGGGAACACCAATACAAGGAATTAGTTCTTTCAGCAACTTTTTTTGCAACAGTTGTTGCATCGGCATGTTTACAAGGATAGGCCTCTACTCATCCTGAGAATGTATATAAAATGACAAGGACATCTGAATAAAGTAATTTTGCAAATCTACAGATGGTCCCCATGGCTTAGGGTGTGCAGCTATACTTGTCTTCTCCTGCTGTTCTATGTTATGTTGTTGAAAAGGTGTCCTAACACTATGAAGATTCAAGAATTAGAACAATACTTTGCTAATAAGCTTTGATCTTTTACACCTCAATTTCTGATGAAATATAAGTCACTTCCAGGTAATTCAAGCTATAGAATTATTTGATTAAATAAAATGCATATAAATTATGCAAGCCCTAAATTTATGTGGACTATTTAAAAAGGGAAATTACATATTGAAGTGCTTCAACTTTTCTTTTTCAGTATTAGCTGTATCTTTAGATATACCAACGTTTTAATGATGTAGTCATTAGTTCAGTGACTTCATTCAAGCATTCTATTGCTCTCATTCCATTCCAAAATAATGTTGAGGATAGAAAAATAACTGAAAAATATGTACACAAGAAAAATTTGGAGCAAACCAATTTCAAATTTGATACAAACCAATCTTGTTGTATAGCTGCAATCACCTCCACCTTTGCTGGTGTGGGCCACAGAATATGCCACACAAGCAAGGGCAGGTATATCTGTTATTCTTCTTGTTGTATGCTGTAGTGATCCTGACCTGAAGACCATTGTACATCGAGGAGTTAGTGATTCACAATGCAGTTAACCTGAGTAGGCCCAGGCCTGTGCTGCACATACAGCTTGGCCTTCGGGCCTGTGTTGTGCTGCACAAATCCTTTGGCCGCAGGATAAACTCAGCCAGCTCATTGCAACAGAGGAGCCTGCAGGCAGCTCCCACTTGGTACCGGCAATTATGCCACTGCTAACAGTGCAGATGTTGTCCCAAAACTGGGGGTTCGTTTACCCGGTGTGCAACACGCCAATATACACACAGAGCAGAGGTATTTTATTGCATATTTGCGCAGATATGGGTGCCTGTCCCAAGACAGCACACCAAATCTACAAATCAATGGTCATTTATACACTTAATATTAACATATTCATGTTTCTAATACATATGCATTGTTATTCTATTAAATGATTGGTTTAGATTTCTTCGTCTAGCATGCAAACTAGAACACATGCTCAGGTCTTTTTCTCTGCCTTTATCTTTTGAGTAGGTGGTATAATTGGGGTGGGCGGCCCATGGGTCGGTGGTCGCGATCTCCCCCTGCAGGAATTACCTTTCCCCTAGTTTCCTTCTTCTTTGGCAACCCTCAACGATCCTTCAAGGCTTGTTGGTCAAACTAACAATTTATCAGTTATGCTTCTACTTCTTGACAATCACATCTTCATTAGTACATTTGTTTATTTGTTTGGATAAACATTAACTAACACAGGGGTAGGACTAGACAGTGGTCATCCTTAGCAGCAATAGTCTTGGTTACATTTGATTTTGCTGTAACAATTTCCCCCCTTTGAGACTTATGAAAATCCTATTTTTCAACAAGTCTCACTTCCATTTTGCACAACTAATACATAAGATTGAGGCATTTGTCTAGTAATTAGACTCTTTCCTTCCACGTCCAAATATAAACAAGGGCTTCTGTCTGAAAGGGATGAACAGGGGTATCCAACGGCAACAGTGCTCTCTGATTTAAATACCTATGTAAAGAAGATAAAATCTGCAAAAGAGAAATTAAGTATTCTTTAATCATTTCCTGTCCTTTAAGGTGCATTCAATCTGATTCATTCTTTCTACTTTCCCACTAGATTGAGGTCTCCATGGACCATGGAGATCCCATTTTATTTTCAAAATTATTTTCAAAAATACTCCTTGCACCACTTCCGCTATGAAGTGAGGTCCATTGTCAGAAGATATTCCTTCTGGGACACCAAATCTAGGAATTATTTCTTTTCACATTACCTTAATTACTTCTCTTGCCTTATTGCTGTGACAGGGGAAAGCTTCAGGCCAATCCGAAAAGGTATCTGTTAAAATTAACCAATAGGTTACATCTAGGTAACTCTGAATAATCTATTTGCCAGTATTCCCCAGGCGTTATTCCTTGTTTTACATTTCTCCCTATTGTTTTCTTCTCCACCTTTGGATTATAAGCAGCAATACTTTGCATTTTCGGCCCTATAACATTTTTTTAGCAGCCAGGACTAATACGTCAGAGCCCATATGTGTTTCTTGGTGTAATTTCTTTAACACGTATTCCATTGTTCTTTCAGGAATTAGGAGTTGCTTTAAAGGTGTCACCCACCATCCTTGTTCAATTTTGGTACAATCTAATTGTTCAGCTAATTGATCTTCCTTTTCGGATCCAGTCTTTTCAGGGCTGCTTCCTTTGCAGCTGTATCGGCTCTCCGATTTATTCCCTTTTTGGTGTGCTCGACGATGAATTATTGCCACTTTCTTTGGCGATAACACAGCTTGTAGTAACTTCATGATCTCAGTTCCATATTTAACAGGGGTTCCTTGTGAGGTCAAAAGTCCTCTTTCTTTCCAAATTGCAAATTTCCAATACTTATTTCTAAAGCTCTAGTTAGAGCAATCAACTCTGCTTTTTGGGCTGAAGTATTATAGGATAAAGGTTCAGCTTCCAGAACATGGTCTCTGGTCACAACTGCGTATCCAGCACATCGTCTTCCTCCAGACATGAAACTACTTCCATCTGTATATAATTCCAGATCAAAATCAACAAGAGGAGTGTCTTGTAAATCCGGTTGGCTGGAATAAACTTGCTCAATTGTTGTCAAGCAATCACGTTATAATTCACTTTGTTCTGATATCGGCAGCAGAGTCACAGGATTTAAAGTAGTAGATATTGAAAGGATATTATCATCCTGTTCCAGCAACGCAGCCTGGTATTTGGCCAATCTACTAGGAGAAATCCAATGGTGTCCCTTGTTTTCTAGGAGAGAGGTCACAGTATGGGGTACGAACACAGTTATAGCTTGTCCCAAGGTCAGTTTTCTGGCTTCTTCAATTAAAATCACTGTTACAAGTCCCAAAAAATTCAGTAGACTAATTGTAGCAGCAACAGCTCTCAAGCAAGCAGGCCATCCTTTACTGACGTCATCTAACTGTTTGGAGAAATACCCCACAGATCTCTTCCAGCTTCTCAACAATTGAGTTAGGGCTCCTAAGGGCACTTGTTGCCTCTCATGCACATATAGCTGAAAGGGTTTTTCTAAATTTGGAAGTCCTAATGCAGGAGCTTCCATAAGCCTTTTCTCGATTTCATCAAACCCTTTTCAGCATTCAGCAGTCCATTCCAACAGTCCATTCCCTGGACTCTTGGCCAAAATTAGGGATCCACAACCGACACCATCCAGCCATACCCAGGAATCCTTTTAGTTGTTTCTTTGATGTTGGTATAGCAATTCTGCAACTTGCTTCCTTTCGCTCTGCACTCAGTCTCCTCTGTCCCTGTATAATTTCAAATCCCAGATATCGTACTCTATCGTTTGCTATTTGTGCTTTTTTCTTAGAAACACAATATCCTGCAAGTCTCAAAAAATTCAGTAGACTAATTGTAGCTTCTAGATGTTCACTGCAATTACTTGAGCCAATTAATAAATCATCAACGTACTGCAACAAAGTTACGTGCCCGTTATTATTTTGCCAGTGTTCTAATTCCTTTGCCAATACGTTACCAAATAATGTTGGGCTATTTCTGAGTCCTTATGGTAATGATCTTTTCCCGGTGGCACCAATTACACTAGTTTTAATTTTACTTAAAGGTCCCTTGCAATCAGTAAGTACTGAGTGAGTTGCTCCACTATCTATTAAAAAACCCTACTGTTTCATTCCCCAGCTTTACTGGAACCAGAGGATTGGCTGGGGAGACTTTAACAGATTCCTCTGGTCCCCTTCAATCCAACCCTATTTCTGCCAATACCCCGGCAGCATGTCATCAGCACCGTCTACTTTCTGTAATTTCTTTCTAACGTCAGGTGCTGCTTGACCAATAAACAGCACGTTAAAAAGTTTAGAAATATTTCCATCCTCAGGGTCCAGGTTAGTCCACTTCTGAGCTGCTTCACATAATCTTTTATGAAACACAGATGGCGGTTCCTTATCTCCCTGTCGTATTTCATGCAATTTTGCCCAATTCTGCGATTTCTGGATTCCATGCTGAATACCATACAGGATAAATTTTTGGTACTCTTCTTATTTTTTTGTAACCCTCCACCAGTATTTAGATCCCACCTGGGATCCCCCTTTGGGAGATAGATATCCATGTTAGGCACTCCCCCCATATTCCTGGGTTCCTCATTCTTTAGCTTTTTGCTTCAACTGTTCTCTTTTCCTCTATACTAAACAAATATTCCAAAAGAGCTTGAATGTCACCCCAATTAGGATTATGAGTCATCACTGCAGTTTTAATAGTGCTTTACATCCCTTCCTTTTTGATTTATAGCTTGTACAACAAGAATCACTATCCTTTTTATTAATCAAATGCCATTTTGATATTTAGAATCCACAAGTCCACAATTTTTTCTAACAACTTCCCAATCATTTCATAGAGCAAAGAACAAATCCACATAAAGTATCTCCTCCCATTTTTCAGTCCTTCGACAAAATAACATTAATTGTAACATGGTATTATACTTAATGGATCCATTTTCAAGCCATTTTTCACCATCATCTAATTTATACTGTAGCCACCATTGATTACAATACCGTATCAGTTTATCTTTTGTCATTGGGTCCCCTCCAAACTTATTCCAATTTTTCAGGATTGTAGTGGGTCGACCCTGGCTGGGGGCCAGGTGCCCACCAGAGCCGCTCTATCACTCCCCTCCTTCACTAGACAGGGGAGAAAAGGTATAACTAAAAAAAAAACTTATGGGTCGAGATAAGGACAGGGAGAGGTCATTCTCCAATTATCATCACGAGCAAACCAGACCCAACTTAGAGAGGGAATTCATCTTATTTATTACTAAGCAAAACAGAGTAGAGGAATGAGAAATAAACCCAAATCTTAAAACACCTCCCCCCACCCCTCCCATCTTCCCGGGCTCAACTTCACTCCCGGCTTCAACCTCCACACCCCCTCAGCGGCACAGGGGGACGGGGAGTGGGGGTTACGGTCAGTTCATCACGCGGTGTTTCTGCCGCTTCTTCATCCTCAGGGGGAGGACTCCTCTCATCGTTCCCCTGCTCCAGCGTGGGGTCCCTCTCATGGGAGACAGTCCTTCACGACCTTCTCCAACGTGAGTCTCCTCCACGGGGTGCAGACCTTCAGGAACAGACTGCTCCAGCGTGGGTCCCCCACGGGGTCACAAGTCCTGCCAGCAAACCTGCTCTGGCGTGGGCTCCTCTCTCCACGGATCCACAGGTCCTGCCAGGAGCTTGCTCCAGCGCGGGCTTCCCACGGGGTCACAGCCTCCTTCAGGTGTCTCCACCTGCTCCGGCGTGGGGTCCTCCACGGGCTGCAGGTGCAATCTCTACACCCCCTCATCCTTCCTCCATGGGCTGCAGGGGGACAGGCTGCTTCACCATGGTCTTCACCACGGGCTGCAGGGGAATCTTGCTCCGGTGCCTGGAGCACCTCCTCCCCCTCCTTCTGCACTGACCTTGGTGTCTGCAGAGTTTCTTACATCTTCTCACTCCTCTCTCTGGCTGCAAAAGCTCTCTCTAACTGTTTTTTTTCTCTTTCTTAAATATGTTATCACAGAGGCACTGAGTGGCTTGGCCTTGGCCAGTGGCGGGTCCGTCTTGGAGCCGGCGGTGCCTTCTGGGAAGTAGCAATGCCCAATTCGGTACTAAAAAATAATTTACTAATCCAACATTTCACACACTAAGCAAAATGAGGGACGTCTCCATTAACAAAGAAATACCAAAATGAGGGACATCTCCATTGCCCAAAACAAAGTGTGGAAACAATACTATGCTACTGCTGCGTATCTTCCGTTGATGCGTCTTATGCAGAGCTCAAATGGGACCCTATGTCCCCCAAATGCAAGCTACTTCCCAGAGGTTAGACCTTTTCCCTTTTTAAAAAAATACCTCTTTTTTAGTAGCGTTGCATCGTTGTGTTGCTTACTGATTGTCCTGGTTTCAGCTGAGAGAGAGTTAATTTTCTTCATAGTAGCTAGTATGGGGATATGTTTTGGATTTGTGCTGGAAACAGCGTTGATAATACAGAGATGTTTTTGTTCTATGGACCTACTGTTGAGCAGTGCTTACACAGAGTCAAGGCCTTTTCTGCTTCTCACACTGCCCTGCCAGTGGGATGGCTGGGGGTGCACAAGAAGCTGGGAGGGGACACACACAGGACAGGTGACCCAAACTAGCCAAAGGGGGGTATTCCATACCATGTGACATCATGCTCAGTATAAAAGGGGGGCTAGTCGGAGAGGGGGGCATGGCTCCAGGACGTGTGGCTCGGGGACGGTCCAACTTCAGGATGGGTCTGAGCGTGCGGTCTGAGCTGTACAGTCGTTGGGTGAGAAACTACATTGTGTATCACCAGTTTTGTGTATTCTGTTAAGTACTGTTGTTGTTATTTCTCTCTCCCTTTGCTGTCCCAGTAAACTGTCCTTATATCAACCCACCAGGTCTTGCCTTTTCCTTCCCATTCTCTTCCCCATCCCAGCGAGGTGTGGGGAGGAGGGGGAATGAGTGAGAGGCTGCATGGTGCTCAGCTGCCGGCTAGGGCTAAAACACGTCAGTCCTTTTTGGCGCCCAACATGGGGCACGAAGGGTTAAGATAACGACAGATCAGCCCTGAGTGTGTTAAAACAGCTTTGTTTTAAGTATTTATTGTATTATTTTAAACAGCCGGTGGTCACAATGGTGTTTTATTTGGTCACGTGGCTGTGGTATCTAACCCCCTACTTGCTGTATGCATTCCTTGCAATGCTGCTGTTTATCACCTCCGGGAGAGGGGTCCGGGTTCTCATGTTGCTGTACTGTGCGATATCAACTTATGATATGATAACATCAATGGTTATGAGCTTAAGCTGGTACTTGTATTGGGTTTTGCTGTCATGCCCGTACCTTGGACATGTCTTTGAATTGGTTAATTATCACACTCAATCTACAGGGAAGACAGAGGGGGATACTTCCTCCTGCTCTTTCACCCCCCTTTTCCCCTTCAAGCTAGTCACAGCAGCTTTTGAAAATTTTGATTATCCTTGGAATGTTCAAGCCATTGTGTTCATATTATTATGTCTCCTGAATGTGTTTCAAGTCTTGTTCAAGGTTACAAAAAGATGTTTTAAGAATACCACCCAGACACCTGCCCCAAGGCTGAATAGTCAGGGCTGGCATGGCATGTGGGAGAGTATGGGCAGGTATCTATAGACCTTCTCACCCCCAATGTTTTGGAACTTCACTCCCAATCATCAACTACACAACCCTGATAAAATGGTAGAATATTTGAAGGGAAAATGCTGTGGCTATTCCAAGGAGGCACAACTTAGTGCACTGTGCTGGGCCCTGGCCTCAATCTACCAAACACTGCTCGATAGTAGACAGCACCCTCAGGGGGAAGAGAGGGACAACAGACCCACTGGCACTGCAGATACTCAAACCCCCGCAACAGACACTGCAGCTACCCCAGCCCCCAAAACAGGCACAGCAGATACCTCAACCCCCATGGCTACCTGCTGGAGAGGAGCCAATGGAGTCCCCGATCAACAGGTTGGTGCATGCTGGAGTCCAGTCGCTCCGCTTCTCCCAGTTGGGTACGGCAAGACAATCCAGGCAAGGCTGTCAGCACGCCCCCCATCTGGGTCGCTAAAAACTGTTAACCCAAAACTGGGGGTTCGTTTACCCGGTGTGCAACACGCCAATATACACACAGAGCAGAGGTATTTTATTGCATATTTGCGCAGATATGGGTGCCTGTCCCAAGACAGCACACCAAAGTTCCAAATCACTGGTTATTTATACACTTAATATTAACATATTCATGTTTCTACTACATATGCATTGTTATTCTATTAAATGATTGGTTTAGATTTCTTCGTCTAGCATGCAAACTAGAACACATGCTCAGGTCTTTTTCTCTGCCTTTATCTTTTGAGTAGGTGGTATAATTGGGGTGGGCGGCCCATGGGTCGGTGGTCGCGATCTCCCCCTGCAGGAATTACCTTTCCCCTAGTTTCCTTCTTCTTTGGCAACCCTCAACGATCCTTCAAGGCTTGTTGGTCAAACTAACAATTTATCAGTTATGCTTCTACTTCTTGACAATCACATCTTCATGAGTACATTGTTTGGATAAACATTAACTAACACAGGGGTAGGACTACACAATGGTTGCCCTTAGCAGCAATAGTCTTGGTTACATTTGATTTTGGGTCAGGATTAAAGTGAGGGCTGGGGCAGGGGACATCACAGTGGGGGTCTGCTACAGGCCACCTGACCAGGGAGACGGAGCAGATGAAGCCCTCTATAGGCAGATAGGAGCAGCCTCACGCTCACAAGCCCTGGTCCTCATGGGGGACTTCAACCACCCTGATATCTGTTGGAGGGACAACACAGCAGGGCACAAGCAATCCAGGAAGTTCCTGGAATGCATTGATGATAACTTCCTCCTCCAAGTGACAGAGGAGCCCACGAGGAGAGGGGCCATGCTGGACCTTGTTCTCACCAACAAGGAGGGCCTGGTAGGGGATGTCAAGCTCAAGGGCAGCCTTGGTTGCAGTGACCATGAAATGGTGGAATTCAGGATCCTCAGGGCAGCGAGGAGGGTGCACAGCAAGCTCACTACCCTGGACTTCAGGAGAGCAGACTTTGGCCTCTTCAGGGATCTGCTTGGTAGAGTACCATGGGACAAAGCCCTGGAGGGAAGAGGGGCCCAAGACAGCTGGCTAATATTCAAGGGTCACCTCCTCCAAGCTCAGGAGCGATGCATCCCAACCAAGAGGAAGTCAGGCAAAAATGTCAGGAGACCCACATGGATGAACAAGGAGGTCCTGGGCAAAGTCAAACACAAAAAGGAAGCCTACAGAAGGTGGAAGCAAGGGCAGGTAGCCTGGGAGGAACACAGAGAAACTGTCCGAGCAGCCAGGGATCAGGTGAGGAAAGCCAAAGCCCTGATAGAAATTAGTCTGGCCAGGGATGTCAAGGACAACAAGAAAAGCTTCTATAGGTATGTTAGTGATAAGAGGAGGACGAGGGAAAATGTGGGTCCCCTCCGGAATGAAACGGGAGACCTGGTTACCCAGCATATGGAGAAGGCTGAGGTACTCAACGACTTCTTTGCCTCAGTCTTCACCGGCAAATGCTTGAGGCACACTGCCCAGGTCACAGAAGGCAGGGACTGGGAGAATGCAGAACCACCCCCTGTAGGAGAAGATCAGGTTCGAGAATATCTAAGGAACCTGAAGGTGCACAGGTCCATGGGACCTGATGAGTTGCATCCATGGGTCCTGAGGGAACCGGCGGATGAAGTGGCCAGGCCACTCGCCATCATATTTGAGAAGTCCTGGCAGTCTGGCGAAGTTCCCGCCAAGTGGAAGAGGGGAAACATAGCCCCCATTTTTAAGAAGGGAAAAAAGGAAGACCCAGGGAACTACAGGCCGGTCAGTCTCACCTCCGTGCCTGGCAAAATTACAGAGCAGACCCTCCTGGAGACTATGCTCAGGCACATGGAAAATAAGGAGGTGATTGGTGACAGCCACCACGGCTTCACTAAGGGCAAATCATGCCTGACAAACTTGGTGGCCTTCTATGATGGGGTGACAGCGTTGGTGGATGAGGGAAGGGCAACTGACATCATCTACCTGGACTTGGGCAAGGCATTTGACACTGTCCCGCACGACATCCTTGTCTCTAAATTGGAGAGACATGGATTCGATGGATGGACCACTCGGTGGATAAGGAATTGGCTGGATGGTCGCACTCAAAGAGTTGTGATCAACAGCTCAATGTCCAAGTGGAGACTGGTGACGAGTGGTGTTTCTCAGGGGTCGGTACTGGGACTGGCACTGTTCAACATCTTTGTTGGCAACATGGACAGTGGGATCGAGTGCACCCTCAGCAAGTTTGCCGACGACACCAAGCTGTGTGGTGTGGTCGACACGCTGGAGGGAAGGGATGCCATCCAGAGGGACCTTGACAGGCTGGAGAGGTGGGCCCATGCAAACCTCATGAAGTTCAACAAGGCCAAGTGCAAGGTCCTGTACGTGGGTCGGGGCAATCCCAAGCACGACTATAGGCTGGGTGAGGAATGGATTGAAAGCAGCCCTGAGGAGAAGGACTTGGGGGCATTGATTGATGAGTGTGTTGGTTTTGCGTGGCAAGGTTTTGGTAGCGGGGGGGCTACAGGGGTGGCTTCTGTGAGAAGCTGCTAGAAGCTTCCCCTGTGTCTGACAGAGCCAATGCCAGCCGGCTCCAAGACGGACCCGCCGCTGGCCAAGGCCAAGCCAATCAGCGCCTCTGTGATAACATATTTAAGAAAGACAAAAACAGTTAGAGAGAGCTTTTGCAGCCAGAGAGAGGAGTGAGAAGATGTAAGAACATCTGCAGACACCAAGGTCAGTGCAGAAGGAGGGGGAGGAGGTGCTCCAGGCGCCGGAGCAAGATTCCCCTGCAGCCCGTGGTGAAGACCATGGTGAAGCAGGCTGTCCCCCTGCAGCCCATGGAGGGAGGATGAGGGGGTGTAGCGATTCCACCTGCAGCCCGTGGAGGACCCCACGCCGGAGCAGGTGGAGACACCTGAAGGAGGCTGTGGCCCCGTGGGAAGCCCGCGCTGGAGCAAGTTCCTGGCAGGACCTGGGGATCCGTGGAGAGAGGAGCCCACGCCAGAGCAGGTTTGCTGACAGGACTTGTGACCCCGTGGGGGACCCACGCTGGAGCAGTTTGCTCCCGAAGGTCTGCACCCCGTGGAGGAGACTCACGTTGGAGAAGGCCGTGAAGGACTGTCTCCCGTGAGAGGGACCCCACGCTGGAGCGGGGGAACAATGAGTCCTCCCCCTGAGGATGAAGAAGCGGCAGAAACACCGCGTGATGAACTGACCGTAACCCCCACTCCCCGTCCCCCTGTGCCGCTGGGGGGGACGGAGGTTGAAGCCGGGAGTGAAGTTGAGCCCGGGAAGATGGGAGGGGTGGGGGGAGGTGTTTTAAGATTTGGGTTTATTTCTCATTCCTCTGCTCTGTTTTGCTTAGTAATAAATAAGATGAATTCCCTCTCTAAGTTCGGTCTGGTTTGCTCGTGATGATAATTAGAGAATGACCTCTCCCTGTCCTTATCTCGACCCGTAAGTTTTACCTTTTCTCCCCTGTCTAATGAAAGAGGGGAGTGATAGAGCGGCTCTGGTGGGCACCTGGCCCTCAGCCAGGGTCAACCCACCACAATGAGAAGCTCAACATGAGCCGGCAGTGTGCGCTTGCAGGCCAGAAAGCCAACTGTGTCCTGGGCTGCATCAAAAGAGGCGTGACCAGCAGGTCGAGGGAGGTGATTCTGCCCCTCTACTCCACTCTGGTGAGACCCCACCTGGAGTACTGCGTCCAGCTCTGGGGTCCCCAGTACAGGAGAGACATGGAGGTGTTGGAGCGAGTCCAGAAGAGGACCACCAAGTTGTTTGGAGTGCTGGAGCATCTCTCCTATGAGGACAGGTTGAGAGAGTTGGGATTGTTCTGCCTGGAGAAAAGGCAGCTCCGGGGAGATCTAATTGTGGCTTACCAGTACCTGAAGGGGGCCTACAGGAAAGATGGTGAGGGACTGTTTATGAGGGAGTGTAGTGACAGGACAAGGGGTAATGGGTTTAAGCTGAAGGAGGGTTGATTTAGATGAGATGTTAGGAAGAAATTCTTTTCTGTGAGGGTGGTGAGGCACTGGAACAGGTTGCCCAGAGAGGTTGTGGAGGCCCCATCCCTGGAAGTGTTTAAAGCCAGGCTGGATGGGGCTTTGGGCAACGTGGTCTAGTGGAGGGTGTCCCTGCCCATGGCAGGGGGGTTGGAACTAGATGATCTTTAAGGTCCCTTCCAACCCAAACCATTCTATGATTCTATGATTCTATGATTCCATGAAATGTCTCTTTCGGTATCATATAATTTATTTAAAAATTAAGCAGAAATGTTTTCATTTTAAAACCTGTAGTAAATTAGTGTTTATAGAGACAGAGATTATATTTTAGGAGTATTGTTTCCTTAATTTTTTTCTGACACCAGTAAGAACTGGTTTTTCAAATATTTATCAGCAAATGTCTGGCAAGCATTAGCAAAACAGGACACCGACAGCAGAAAAAGTAGCTGTAGGAATGGAACTATCTTTTCATTGGATTATTCATATCACTTTTAAGTTCCCCCCTAAAGTAATGAGAGGATAAATCATTCCTGCAAAATAGCAAAATGAGAGCAGAAAGAGAAAGGAGAGAGTGATTACTATGTAACTAGATAAATTTTTTGAAATGTTTACTTTATTCCTATTATGCATTAGGTGTCATTCATCAGAAAATGGGAACAGCCTACGCATCAGTTCTCACCATCCTGAACATTATCTATTGGAAACTGAAACTTCATTTTTTGCTTGCCTGAGACTCGTACTGAAATCCAGGAAAATTTGTGTTCCCTTTGATTACAAAGATGTGGGCCATACAGGTATAGCTCCCAAGAGACACAAACTACTCTTATTTACTTGCTTTTACATGCATAGCCAATTTTGCCTGAAAAAAATACATGTTCAATGTATTGGGTTTGTGTGGCAAGGTTTTGGTAGCAGGGGGGCTACAGGGGTGGCTTCTGTGAGAAGATGCCAGAAGCTTCCCCTGTGTCTGATAGAGCCAATGCCAGCAGGCTCCAAGATGGACCTGCTGCTGGCCAAGGCCAAGCCAATCAGTGATGGTGTTAGTGCCTCTGTGATAACCTATTTAAGAAGGAAAAAAACCCCAAAAAACAAAACCCCCAAAAAACCCATCAGGAGCAATATTTAAGAAGGGGGAAAAAAAAAACAACCCAAACCTAGGAGCAGTTTTTGCAGCCAGAGAAGAGTGAGAAGATGTGAGAAACTCTGCAGACATCAAGGTCAGTGGAGAAGGAGGTGCTCCAGGCGCCAGAGCAGAGATCCCCCTGCAGCCCATGGAGAAGACCAGGGTGAGGCAAGTTGTCCCCCTGCAGCCCATGGAAGTTGGTGGTGGAGCATATATCCACCTGCAGCCTGTGGAGGACCCCACACCAGAGCAGGTGAATGCACCTGAAGGAGGCTGTAACCCTGTGGGAAGCCCGTGCTGGAGCAGGCTCCTGGCAGGACCCGTGGACCTGTGGAGAGAGGAGCCCACGCCAGAGCAGGTTTGCTGGCAGGACTTGTGACCACGTGGATGGGACCCATGCTGGAGCAATCTGCTCCTGAAGGAGTGTACCCCATGGAAGTGACCCACACTGAAGCAGTTTGTGAAGAACTGTGGCCTGTGAGAAGGACCCACATTGGAGCAAGGGATTAGAGTGAGGAGGAAGGAGCGATGGAGACAATGTGATGAACTGACCACAAACCCCATTCCCTGTCCCCCTGTGCTGCTGGGAGGGAGGAGGTAGAAAAATCGGGAGTGGAGTTGAGCCCAGGAAGAAGGGAGGGGTGGGGGGAAGGTGTTTTAACCTTTTGTCTCATTTCTCGTTACTCTGGTTTGTTTAGTAATAAATTAGATTAATTTTTTCTAAGTCGAGTCTGTTTTGCCTGTGATGGTAATTGGTGAATGATCTCTCCCTATCCTTATCTTTACCCGCGAGTTTTTCATTATATTTTCTCTCCCCTGTCCATTTGGGGAGTGGGAGTGATAAAGCCGCTTGGTGGGCACCTGGTATCCAGCCAAGGTCAACCCACCACATGCACATTTCTAAAATAGGGCCTTTGTGCAGTTAAGGTAGTTTTACTTTTGAAATACATTAATTCAGTTTTGACATACATTTATATTTAAGAGGTTTTTTTTTCGTAAGGCACAAGGGCAGCCCCTGATGTCTTCACACAGAGGCCACCCCTGCAGCCCACCTTGCTACCAAAACCTTGCCACCTAAAATGAATACAGTCAGTCATATCCTGAAGGACTGTTGCCTGTGGAGAGGACCAATGCTGGAGCAGTTCATAAAGAACTGTAGTCCTTGAGAAGGCTGCATGCCAAGGCAGAGAAAAGTATGAGGAAGGAGCAACAGAGTGTTATGAACTGATCTCAAACCCCTCTCCCCCCCCCATTCCCCATACCCCCTGCGCTGCTTGGGGTGGCAGGGAGGAGGTAGAGGAATCAGAATGACAGAGTAAAGTTGAGCCTGTGTTGTGGTTTAACCCAAGCCAGCAGCTTAGCACCACACAGCTGCTCGCTCACTCCCCCCACAATGGGATGGAGGAATCAGAAGAATAAAAGTAAGAAAACTCGTGGGTTGAGATAAAGACAGTTTAATAGGTGAAGCAAAACTGTGTGCACAAGCAAAGCAAAACAAGGAATTAATTCACTACTTCCCATCGGCAGGCAGGTGTTTAGACATCTCCAGGAAAGCAGGGTTCCATCATATGTAACGGTTACTTGGAAAGACAGACGCCATAACTCTGAATATCCTCCCTTCCTTCTTCTTTCCCCCACAATTTATTGCTGAGTGTGATGACATATGGTATGGAATATCCCTTTGATCAACTGGAGTCAGCTGTCCCAACTGTGTCACCTCCCAACTTCTTGCTCACCCCCACCCTCCTTGCTGAAGGGGCAACATGAGAAACAGAGAAGGCCTTGACACTGTGTAAGCACTGTTCAGCAATAACTAAAACATCCCTGTGTTATCAACACTGTTTTCAGCACAAAACATAGCCCCATTGTATTGGGTCTGGCTGAGATGGAGTTAATTTTCCCCATAGCAGCCCTCCTAGTGCTGTGCTGTGTCTTGGTAGCTAGCAAGGTGTTGATAACACACCAGTGTTTTGGCTATTACTGAGCAGTGCCAGCACACATCGAGGCCGTCTCTCCAACATTTCTTTCCCCCCCGCTCAGCAGCAGGCTGGGGGTGGGCAAGATCTTGGGAGGGGACACAGCCAGGACAGCTGACCCAAACTGACCAAAGGGATATTCCATACCATATGACCTCTGCTCAGCAATAAGAAGCTGAGAGATAGGGGGAGGAACAGGGCAAGGACATTCATTCCTTTTTACAATGTTTGTCTTCCGGCATAACCAGTACACGTACTGAAGCCCTGCTGCCCAAGAAGTGGCTGGACATCACCTGCTGATGGGAAGTAGAGAATAATCTTTTGGTTTTGCTTTGCTTCCAAGCGCGGCCTTTTGCTTTTGCTGTATTAAACTGCCTTTCTCTTGCATAGTTCCCACACTGTCCAATATATCCTCATTAACCACCACCCCCCTTCTCGTCCTTTGATATATACACAGATATGATTCCCTTAGTCTATGGATCACCCCTTTAAAATGTCTGTAAAATGTCCATAAAATGTCCATTGAGTTCATTTAGTCCATGACTTGAGTTCTGTCTGTTATGATGGTAACAGGAGGTGCGCTATTTTGTGTGGAGTTTCTGGGCACCAAAGCCAGCTCAGGTTGGGTCATTGCTGCACTTGTACTGCTTCTTGTGAGGCTCGTCCTCCATCGATTCAGGTGGTTCCTGCTATAGTAATTCCTATAACATGCAAATCAAATCATGGGTTACAATTTAAAGGTATTTCCATTACAATCTCCACCCCTGGTCCCTTTGGGCCAGACCATAGGATTTAATATTGCAGTGAACTCCTCCCCTTCCCCCTGCTCCAGTGTGGACGTATCCACGGACTGCAGTCCCTTTAGGGGTGTACCTTCTGTGGCGTGGATTTATCTACAGCCACAGTCACTTTGAGGTGCACCTGCTCCAGTGTGGCCTTATCCATGGGCCACAATCCCTTCAGGGGTGTACCTGCTTCAGCATGGCCTCTCATAGCTGAGAATTGGGTGGTGCCAGCTGTCCTTACAGCCAGTTCAGTCAGTGGGAAGCCACATATAACTGGTCCCTAGGGAGCACCAGCCACCAGGAGTGGTGCTAACAGGGCATGGTGTCTCTTGGGAGAGGCATTGGCAGTTCCGGTGGGAAAGGCACGTGGGAAAGGCTGCACACTGCCAGTTATTGGGCTGCTGCTTGCTGTGCTCACCCACAGGCTTAGGCTGCAGCCCTGATGGTCACTCAGCAGCTCGAGGTCTCTGGGAAATTAGAAGGGCTTATTAGTCAGTGCTTTGAGGTTGTCAGAAGCATGATTGCAGACACCAGGAAGGCACTGTGCTCTGCAGCAGCCAGGAACCATCCACCTAGCCAGGCTAACCTGGGACGAGTAGAGGCAGCCACCCAGACAGAGCTTTCTATCAGGGAAGCTGCAAAGACTGCACCCTGCACTCCTGGGTGGAGGAGAGTGGAAGCTCCACCTGCGCAAGGTGTGCTCTGGTGGAATAACTCAGGCAGTGGGTGGAGGAGCTACAGGAGGAAGTTAGTAGGCTACACTGTATTAAGGAGGGTGAACAAGAAATAGATGGAGTATTATTCGAGACTTTGCAAGAAGAAATACTAGGGCCCCATGACACTGACCTCTAAGGACTACCAAAGAGCTTCAACAGCGAACAGACAGCACCTTGGAGAAGGAGGTGCTGTGGTCTTTGGTGACCTGTGAGAACAAGGATATCATTTCACTCCCCTTTCTCATATGTACCAACCAGCAACAGATATTAAGCCTTGGCAGCGGACAAAACCAATGAACAAGATTCACAGGGAGACACTGCACCAGTAGCACATACTAAAAGCTGGAAAAGGAAGTGAGTGCTAGTCGTGGATAACTCTCTGCTGAGAGGCACCAAGGCACCCATCTGCCAGCCTGATCTACAGTCAAGGGAAGTTTGCTGCTTGCCAGGAGCCAAGATCTGGGATGTCACAGAGAAACTGCCACAACTAGTAAAAAGAACAGACTACTATCCCCTATTTCTTTTCCATGTGGCACCAATGACACAATAAAGTATACCTGGGCAAGATCAAGCAGGACTTCAGAGCCCTGGGTGAACAAGTGAAAGGGACAGGGGCCCAAGTGATCTTCTCCTCTGTCTTGCCAGTCAGAGAATCTTTGCTGGCAGATTGGCTGATAGTGAATCGCGCTTTAAATTAATGAGGTTGGGGTGAGGTAGTATCAAAAGCCATGACACAGAGTGAACGAGCGCACCTACCAGAGTAGTGAGGAATGCTCCCCAACCCTCTCCAAAGGCAAGAACCCTAAGTCCAGCCACTTCAAGTGCATGTATACCAACACATATAGTCTGGGCAACAAACAGGAGGAACTGGAGCTCCATGACCAATCTGAAAATTATGATGTCATAGAAATAACAGAAACCTGGTAGGAAAACTCACATGACTGGAAAACCACAATGGATGGATACAAACTCTTTTGGAAAGATAGGAAGGGGAGAAGGTGGACTTGCACTTTATGTAAAAGAGAAATTTGAGTGTATAGAGGTGAGCTATGGAGACAACAAAAGTTCTATTGAATGCCTTTGGATCAAGATTAGAGGGATCATCACCAAGGAGGATCTTATGTTATGCATGTTACCGACCTCACAATCAGGATGACAAGGCCAACGAAACCTTACTTTGGCTGCTCAAGGAAGTCTCGAGCCAACAGAACCTGGTCCTCATGGGTGACTTCAATTACCCAGACATTTGTTGGGAAAACAACACAGCGGTGCACAAATCATCCATGAAGTTCCTGGAATGCATTGAGGACTGCTTCCTGCTACAGATGCTGGACATTCTGACTAGGAACAGCGTATTGCTAGATTTACTGCTCACAAGCCGTGAAGACTTACTTGATAACATAACTACGTAAAAGTCAGTTCTTTGCTGGCCATGGAGGGAGACAAGGATGCTTAGCAAGAATTACCACCGTGTAGATGGTGCTGGATTCTGGTCGGTTACGGCTCTGGCTGTGGTTATATGCCTGTTTTTTTTGAAAGGTAAACCTATTGTTTTATCATCGGTATGGGGTGTTCTTAGCTGATAAGAGCTGGCTAAGGTTGGGTCTTCAGGTCACATCAAACTCGAGGTAAAAGCTCATAGTCTCAGGTAGTGTTCATTCTTCTAAGCAAGTTGTACTGCAGTTAGCATCTTGCCTTTCACAACTAACAATGGTAGGCTTGGATACAATGTTCACAACATTGCGGAGTTTAAGATCCTGCTGAGCACACTGAAGAAGACCAGTAGTAGGACAAAGACCCTGGATTTTAGAAGAGCTAACTTCAATACGCTCAGAGCCCAACTGCAAGGGATTTCATGGGAAGCATCCATGGAGGGCAAAGGAGCTTGTGAGTGCTGGGAGTTATTCATTTCCTCCTGGAAGCACAAGAACAGTCCATCCCCTATGAAGGGAAAGGAAGAAGACAGAACAAGAGACCATCTTGGCTTAACAACAAGCTTGTGTGTGTGTTTAAAAGCAAAAAAGCACCATTCTGGATATGGAAAGATGGCCAAATACCCATCGAGGACTACAAGAATCTTGCTAGGGCATGCAGAGATGCAGTCAGGAAGGCTAAGGCTCAGCTAGAACAGAAATTGGCCGGAAATGTCAAGAACAACAAGAAAGGGTTCTTCAGGTACGTGAGCAGTAAGCAGAAGCGCAGGGAAGACATAGGCCCATTGCTAAACAGGGCAGGAAAACTAGTCACTAATAATGCTGACAAAACAGAGGTTCTCAATACCTTCTTTCCCGCTGTCTTTACCGTCTGTCGTGGTTTAACCCCAGTGGGCAACTAAGCACCTCCCAAAGGGATGGAGAGGAGAATGGAAAAAAACCTCATGGGTTGAAATAAAGACAGTTTAATAGGATAACAAAGGAAGAGAATAATAATAGTAGTAATAGCAATAATAATAAAACAAGTGATGCAAAAATGCAATTGCTAACTGCATGCAGAAAAAAACCAACACAATGCCCAGTTTGTTTCCGAGCAGCAAATCTGCCTTCTGGCTAGCTTCCCCAGTTATATACAGAGCATGACATTATATGGTAGGGAATATCCCTTTGGCCAGTCTGGTTCAGCTGTTCTGGTGTCCTGGTTTAGCACCAGCAGGCAGCTAAGCACCACGCAGCTGCTCAATCCCCCCCCCCCACACCAGTGGGATGGGGAAGAGAATTGGAAGAAAAAGGTAAAACTCATGTATTGGGTTTGCAGGGCAAGGTTTTAGTAGCGGGAGGGGGGGGGGGGAGGGGCACAGGAGTGGCTTCTGCAAGAAGCTGCTAGAAGCTTCCCCTATGTCCGACAGAGCTAATGCCAATCGGCTCCAAGACAGACCCATGGTTGGCCAAGGCCGAGCCAATCAGCAACGGTGGTAGTGTCTCTGTGATAACACATTCAAGAAGGAGGGAAAAAATCTAGGAGCATTTTTTTGCAGCCAGAGAGAGGAGTGAGAATATATGAGAAGGACAACTCTGCAGACACCAAGGTAGGTGAAGAAGGAGGGGAAGGAGGTGCTCCAGGCACCAGAGCAGAGATTCTCCTGCAGCCCATGGTGAAGACCATGGTGAGGCAGGCTGTCCCCCTGCAGCCCATGGAGGAAGGATGAGGGGGTGTAGAGATTCCACCTGCAGCCCGTGCAGGACCCCACGCCGGAGCAGGTGGAGACACCTGAAGGAGGCTGTGGCCCCGTGGGAAGCCCGCCCTGGAGCAAACTCCTGGCAGGACCTGTGGACCCATGGAGAGAGGAGCCCACGCTGGAGCAGGTTTGCTGACAGGACTTGTGACCCCGTGGGGAATCCATGCTGGAGCAGTCTGCTCCTGAAGGTCTGCACCCCATGGGAGAGACCCACGCTGGAGCAGTTCGTGAAGAACTGTAGTCCATGGGAAGTACTCACGTTGGAGAAGTTTGTGGAGGACTGTCTCCCATGAGAGGGACCCCATGCTGGAGCAGGGGAAGAGTGTGAGGAGTCCTCCCCCTGAGGTGGAAAAAGCAGCAGATGATGAACTGACCGCAACCCCCATTCCCCATTCCCCTGTGCCGCTTCGGGGGGAGGAGGTAGAGAAAACTGGCAGTTTTAAGATTTGGTTTTATTTCTCATTACCCTACTCTGTTTTGCTTGGTAATAAATTAGATGAATTTTTCTCTTAGTTGAGTCTGTTTTGCCCATGACGGTGATTGATCTCTCTCTGTCCTTATCTCGACCCACAAGCCTTTCATTATATTTTGTCTCCTCTGTCCATTTGAGGAGGGGGAGTGATAGATTGGCTTTCGTGGTCACCTGGCCTCCAGCCAGGGTTAACCCACCACACAGAGTAAGAGGAAAATAACAAAAGTACTTAGAATATACAAAGGAGTGATACACAATGCATGAGATTATATGGTATGGAACATCCTTTTGGCTAGTTTGGGTCACCTGTCCTGGCTGTGTCCCCTCCCAGCTTCTTGTGAAAATTAACTCTATCCTACCTGAAAACCAGGACAACTGGCTATGCTCTCCCGGCTTCTTGTGCACCTGGCAGGATGTGAGAAGCTGAAAAGACCTTGACTTAGTGTAGACACAATAACTACCTAGCAACAACTAAAAACATCAGTGTGTTATCAACGTTATTCTCATACTAAATCCAAAACACAGCACTATACTGGGTACCAGAAAGAAATTAACTCTATCTATCTCAGCTGAAACCAGGACACAGGCATAGCTGAACCCTTGTACTGGTTTTGGCTGGGATAGAGTTAAATTTCTTCATAGTAGCATGTATGAGGCTATGTTTTGGATTTGTGCTGAAAACAGTGTTGATAACACAGGGATGTTTTAGTTATTGCTGAGCAGTGCTTACACAGTGTCAAGGCTTTTTCTGCTTCTCACACTGCCCCACCAGTGAGTAGCCTGGCTGCATGCAAGAAGTTGGGAGGGGACACAGTTGGGACAGCTGACCCCAACTGAACAAAGGGTTCTTTTACCCTTCCTGTTCTCCCCCCATCCCACCGAGGGGGAGGAGTGAGCAAGTGGCTATGTGGAGCTTAGTTGCTGCCTAAGGTTAAATCACAACTCCAGATCACAGGATCAAGTATCTACAACAACACATGTGTTGACCCACCAGTAGTGGAGGAACAGCTGGTCTGTGGCCTCTTGCAAGGGCTCAACCCACTTAAATCTGTGAGTCCACATGGAATCCACCCCAGGGTGTTAAGAGAAGTGGCTGACATTGTTGCAAGGCCACTGTCTATAGTCTTTGAAAAGTCGTGGAGATCAGGATATCTCTGATGACTGGAAGAGGGCAAATGTCATACCCATCTACAAGAAGGACCCAAAAAGGGGACCCAGGAAACTACAGACCCATTAGTCTTAATTCAGTCCCTTGGAAAGTAATGGAATGAGCCCTCCTAGAAACTATCACAAACCAAATGAAGCAGGTGATTGGGAAAAGCCAGCACACATTTACCAAAGGAAAAATCATACCTGACTAACCTGATCACCCTCTACAAAAAAATAACATTTTCTGTTGACATGGGGAGAGCTGTGGATACTGTTCACCTGGACTTCAGCAAAGAGTTCGACACTGTTTCCCACAGCTTCTGCCTAGACAAACTGCATGTGTGGTATGCGAGATGGGTAGAAAATTAGCTAACAGGCCACACTCAGAGGGTGGTAATGAATGGTTTTTACTCAGGCTGGCAGTGGGGTCCCTCAGGGATCAATACTGGGCCCCATGCTGTTCATCTTCATAAACGATATGGACAATGGGATTGAAAGCACTTTCATCAAGTTTGCTGATGACACTAAAATGGGTGATGAGGTAGACAGGTCAAAAAGGAGAGCCATCTTACAGAGAGATCTGGACAGGCTGAAAGAGTGAATTAGCAAGAACAGTATGAAGTTTAACAAAGTCAAGTGCAAGGTCCTGCACCTGGGACAACATAACCAATGAGCCCAGTACAGGGAAGGATCTGTGTGGCTGAGGAGCAGCCTTGCTGAAAGGGACCCAGAGGTCCTGGTGGACAACAAGTTGAAGATGAGTCAGCAGTGTGCTGCTGCAGCAACAAAGACAAATTGGATCCCGGGCTGCATCCACAGGGGCATTACTAGCAGAGATAGAGATGTGATCATCTTACTCTACTCAGTGTTTGTCACAAAATCACAGAATCACAGAATGGTAGGGGTTGGAAGGGACCTCTAGAGATCATCTAATCCACCCCCCCTGCTAAAGCATGATCACCTAGAGCAGGTTGCACAGGATCGCATCCAGATGAGTTTTGAATATCTCCAGAGAAGGAGACTCCACAACCTCTCTGGGCAACCTGTTCCAGTGCTTGGTCACCCTCAGAGTCAAGAAGCTTTTCCTCATATTCAGATGGAACTTCCTGTGTTCCAGTTTGTGCCCGTTGCCCCTTGTCCTGTAGCTAGGCACCACTGAAAAGAGTCTGACCCCATAGGTCAGATAGGAGCAGCCTCACATTCACAAGCCCTGGTCCTCATGGGGCACTTCAACCACCCTGACATCTGTTGGAGGGACAACACAGCAGGGCACAAGCAATCCAGGAAGTTCTTGGAATGCATTGATGATAACTTCCTCCTCCAAGTGACAGAGGAGCCCACGAGGAGAGGGGCCATGCTGGACCTTGTTCTCACCAACAAGGAGGGCCTGGTAGGGGATGTCAAGCTCAAGGGCAGCCTGGGCTGCAGTGACCATGAAATGGTGTTCAGGATCCTCAGGGCAGCGAGGAGGGCGCGCAGCAAGCTCACTACCCTGGACTTCAGGAGAGCAGACTTTGGCCTCTTCAGGGATCTGCTTGGTAGAGTACCATGGGACAAAGCCCTGGAAGGAAGAGGGGCCCAAGACAGCTGGCTAGGATTCAAGGGTCACCTCCTCCAAGCTCAGGAGCGATGCATCCCAACAAAGAGGAAGTCAAGCAAATCCACCAAGAGGCCCCCATGGATGAACAAGGAGCTCCTGGGCAAAGTCAAACAAAAAAAGGTAGCCTACAGAGGCTGGAAGCAAGGGCAGGTAGCCTGGGAGGAACACAGAGAAACTGTCCAAGCAGCCAGGGATCAGGTTAGGAAAGCCAAAGCCCTGATAGAAATTAGACTGGAGAGGGATGTCAAGGACAACAAGAAAAGCTTCTATAGGTATGTTAGTGATAAAAGGAGGATGAGGGAAAATGTGGGTCCCCTCTGGAATGAAACAGGCGACCTGGTTACCCAGGATATGGAGAAGGCTGAGGTACTCAATGACTTCTTTGCCTCAGTCTTCACCGGCAAGTGCTCGAGCCACACTGCCCAGCTCACAGAAGGCAAAGGCAGGGACTGGGAGAATGAGGAACCACCCACTGTAGGAGAAGATCAGGTTTGAGACCATATGAGGAACCTGAAGGTGCCATAATCACTTCAGGGGTATACCTGCTGCTTCATGGACTTATCCATGTGTCCTGCTCCCACGTGGACTCATCCACAGGTCACAGTCCCTTCAACTCGAGTTTACACTGGAGTTCCAGCCTGTCCAGTAGCGCAGCACAGGAACAGCAGTGCTGCCCTGGCCATCTGTCAGCCCAGGCCCAAGCAGAGTAAGATGATTGGTACAGTGAACAGCAAAAGCAAAAAGCAGCCACTAACGAGCACTACACTCTAATATAAAATGAGCAAGTCCTGTGGCAAGCACAGGACCCTGCAAATTAATACCTAAACACCTATATCAGCTATAAATTCAGTCTAGCACACTCCAGTAAAATCTGTTGTTTTCTCATACCCTTCGAGCCCCGCATTGGGTGCCAAAAAGGACTGTTGTGGTTTAACCCAGGCCAGCAGCTAAGCACCACACAGCTGCTCATTCATTCCCCCCACAATGGGATGAGGAACAGAACTGGAAGGGTAAAAGTAAGAAAACTTGTGGATTGAGATAAAGACAGTTTAATAGGTGAAGCAAAACTGTGTGCACAAGCAAAGCAAAACAAGGAATTAATTCACTACTTCCCATCGGCAGGCAGGTGTTTAGACATCTCCAGGAAAGCAGGGTTCCATCATATGTAACGGTTACTTGGAAAGACAGACGCCATAACTCTGAATATCCTCCCTTCCTTCTTCTTTCCCCCACAATTTATTGCTGAGTGTGATGACATATGGTATGGAATATCCCTTTGATCAACTGGAGTCAGCTGTCCCAACTGTGTCACCTCCCAACTTCTTGCTCACCCCCACCCTCCTTGCTGAAGGGGCAACATGAGAAACAGAGAAGGCCTTGACACTGTGTAAGCACTGTTCAGCAATAACTAAAACATCCCTGTGTTATCAACACTGTTTTCAGCACAAATACAAAATAAAGCCCCATAAGTGTTACTATCAAGAAATTTAATTCTCTCCCAGCCAAAACCAGTACACCCTGGGTAGAAGGGAGGGAGTTCTGGATAAGCTGTTTTAGTTCTTGTCTTTGTTTCTTACCATCCTACTTCATTTTTAATTGGCAATAAATTAAATTAATTTTCCCCATATCAAGTCTATTTTGCCTGTGATGTTCTTTGGTAAGTAATCTCCATGTCTTTATCTTGACGCACAAGCTTTTCCATTTCATTTTTTCCCCCTGTCCTGGTTAGGAGGGCCAAGATTAAGCCTACCAGAGTCCTTCGTGGTGCCCAAAAGTGGGGCTCAAGGAATTAAAGATAAGGAGAATAGTAGGGATAGGTAGTGGGCAAAACTCAGACTGGACATTACCAGAAAGTGGAATAATCATGGGGAATCTTTTGTTGTTGCAATATTTAGAGTAGAATAGAATAGAAAAGTTCAGTTGGAAGGGGTCTACAACGATCAACCAGTGTGTTGGGTTTGCGTGACAAGGTTTTGGTAGCGGGTGGGGGCTATAGGGGTGGCTTCTGTGAGGAGCTGCTAGAAGCTTCCACAGTGTCTGATAGAGCCAATGCCAGCCGGCTCCAAGACAGACCCGCCCCTGGCCAAGGCCAAGCCAATCAGTGCCTCTGTGATAACATATTTAAGAAGGGAAAAAAAAACAGTGGGGGGAAGATTTTGCAGCCAGAGAGAGAAGTGCGAAGATGTAACACCAAAGTCAGTGCAGAAGGAGGGGGAGGAGGTGCTCCAGGCTCCGGAGCAGAGATCCCCCTGCAGGCCGTGGTGAAGACCATGGGGAAGCAGGCTGTTCCCTTGCAGCCCATGGAGGAAGGATGAGGGGGTGTAGAGATTCCACCTGCAGCCCGTGGAGGACCCCACGCCGGAGCAGGTGGAGGCACCCGAAGGAGGCTGTGGCCCCGTGGGAAGCCCAGGCTGAAGCAAGTCCCTGGCCGGACCGGTAGACCTGTGGAGAGAGGAGCCCACGCCAGGGCAGGTTTGCTGGCAGGACTTGTGACCCCGTGGGGGACCCACGCTGGAACAGTTTTCTCCTGAAGGTCTGCACCCCATGGAAGAGACCACGCCAGAGCAGTTCGTGAAGGACTGTAGCCCGTGGGAGAGACTCCATTTTGGAGCAGGGGAACGTTGAAAGGAGTCCTTCCCCCGAGGACAAGGAAGTGGCAGAAACAATGTGCGTGCACTGCACTGACCGCAACACCCCCCCCCCACCCCCCCCCCCACCCCCCCCCACCCCCCCCCACCCCCCCCCCCGTGCCACTGAAGGGGGAGGAGGTTGAAGCCGGGAGTGAAGTTGAGCCCGGGAAGATGGGAGGGGTGGGGGGAGGTGTTTTAAGACTGGATGTTATTTTTCTCATTCCTCTACTCTGTTTTGTTTAGTAATAAATGAGATGAATCCCTTTTCTAAGTTCAGTCTGTTTTGCTCATGACGATAATTAGTGAGTGAGCTCTCCCTGTCCTTATCTCGACCCAAGCCTTTTGTTATACTTCTCCTCCCCATCATGCTGGGGAAGGGGTGAGTGAGCAGCCACATGGTACCTTGCTGCCGGCTGGGCCTAAATCACGTCAACCAGTCCAACTGCCTGACTAATTCAGGGCTGACCAAAAGTTAAAGCATGTTATCAAGGGCATTGTCCAAATGCCTTTTAAACACTGACAGGCATGGGGCATTGACCACCTCTCTAGGAAGCCTGTTCCAGTGTTTGACCACCCTCTCAGTAAAGAAATGTTTCCTAATGTCCAGTCTAAACCTCTCCTGGCACAGCTTTGCGCCATTCACACACGTTCTGTCACTGGATATCAGGGACAAGAGATCAGTACCTCCCTTTCCACTTCCCATCCTCAGGAAGCTGTAGAGACCAATGAGATGGCCCCTCAGCCTCCTTTTCTCCAAACTAGACAAGCCCAAAGACCTTAGCCACTCCTCATCTATCTAGATCCCTCTGCAAGGCCTCTTGTCCCTCAAGAGAGACAACAGCACCTCCCAGTTTAGTATAATCAGCACATTTACTAGTGGTGCATCCAGATCTCCTGCATCCAGATCATTCATAAAAATATTGAACAGAACTGGCCCTAGAATTGAGCCCTGAGGAACACCATCGGTGACCAGTCACAAGCCAGATTTAGCCCCATTCACTACAACCCTTTGAGCCCTGCCATTCAGCCAGTTATTCAACCAGCACGGCATGTACCTGCCCATTCCACAGTTGGACAACTTGTCCAGAAGGATGCTGTGAGGGACAGTATCAAAAGCCTTACTAAAATCCAGAAAAACTACATCCACCACCTTCCCTTCATCCACTAGATGGGTGACCTTATCATTGTGTGGCAGATGCACCCACCCCAACAAAGCCCTGACAAAGATCAGATAACATCTGACAAAAGCCAATGAAAACCTAACAAAGACCTAACAAAAACTTCCTGCCACAGCTTGTGTTATACCCACACAATGTTGATCACTTCAGTCGAAAGGTGAAGTTGTGGTCTTTGGCCAATGGGAGGGTTACATGAACATGTATGACCACTGGTCAGGTTCGAATTGGGTATAAACAGGACCCTGCGAGATAGCCATTTTGAGTCTGACTTCTCCAGAGCAGGTCTGCGGTCAGGGGCTCTCCCTGTGGGTTGGGACACCACCTATGGTTCATCTTCTGTACAGATTGAGAGATCTCATCTTATATAGGTGAGTGATTATGTGCATTTTGGGTCATCGACCATAAACCTCAAGAGTTAAGTTGGTGGTATAGTATTAACTCCTGAGCGACAACTTGAACCTGTGGATTGCAAATGTTTGTCGCAGTCTCAAAGCGGTTCCGGTCAGAGTAAAACTTATTTGATTTTGTTACCATCTTGTAAAAATAAATCCCATTTTTAGTTTGGTATTTAGTGCGTTGACCCTGGCTGGAGGCCAGGTGCCCACCAGAGCTGCTCTATCACTCCCCTCATTCACTAGACAGGGGAGAAAAAGTACAAAGAAAAGCTTGTGGGTCGAGACAAGGACAGGGAGAGATCACTCGCCAATTATCGTCATGGGCAAAACAGACTCAACTTAGAGGAAAATTCATCTAATTTATTACCAAGCAAAACAGACTAGAGGAATGAGAAATGAAATCAAATCTTAAAACACCTTCCCCCACCCCTCCCTCTTTCCCGGGCTTAACTTCACTCCCGGTTTCAACCTACTCCCCCTCTCAGCAGCACAGGGGGACAGGGAATGGGGGTTATGGTCAGTTGATCACATGTTGTCTCTGCCGCTCCTTCCTCCTCAGGGGGAGGACTCCTCACATGGTTTGTGAGGTTCCGTGACACATAGAAGGAGATTAAATTAGTTAGACAGAATTTTCCCTTTGTTACCCCATGTTGACTGTGACTGATGATTGCATTGTTCTTATATGCCTTTCAATAGTACCCAGTCTGATCTTCTCCATAATTGTTCCAGGAACTGATGTTAGACTAACAGGTCTGTAGTTCCTTGAGTTGATGATCGAGAAGGGTCCTGCCGTAACATCCACTAGTTCCTTCAGTACTCTGGGATGAAACTCATGAGACCCCATGGACTTGTAAACATTCAGCTTATACAATTGGTCCCTTACAATTTTACTGTCTACAAATGGAAATTCACTGTTCCTGCACTCATAGTCCTCTGACTCGGGGGACCGGGCAGCCCAAGGTCTATCAGTATCATTAAAGACTGAGGCAAAAAAAGCATTAAATACCTTCGCTTTTTCTTCATCCCTATTAGTCAGATGAGCATCTTCAACAAGTATTGATCCAATGTTTTCTTTAGACCTCCTCTTGCTATTAACATAATGTATTGTGTTTGCATGGCAAGGTTTCAGTAGCAGGGGGGCTACAGGAGTGGTTTCTGCGAGAAGTTGCGAGAAGATTCCCCTAGGTCCAATAGAGACAATGCCAGCTGATTCCAAGACAAACCCACCACTGGCCAAGGCTGAGCCAATCAGCAACACTAATAGCACTGATAACATATTTAAGAAGGGAAAAAAACCGACCGGGAGTAATTGCAGCCAGAGAGAGGAGTGAGAAGATATGAGAGGGACAGCTCTGCAGACACCAAGGTAGGTGAAGAAGGAGGGGAAGGAGGTGCTCCAGGCACCAGAGCAGAGATTCTCCTGCAGCCCATGGTGAAGACCATGGTGAGGCAGGCTGTCCCCCTGCAGCCCATGGAGGATGATGGGGGAGCAGATATCCACCTGCAGCCCGTGAAGAACCTCACACCAGAGCAGATGGATGCACCCGAAGGAGGCTGTGACCCCATGGGAAGCCCGCCCTGGAGCAAACTCCTGGCAGGACCTGTGGACCCATGGAGAGAGGAGCCCACGCCGGAGCAGTTTTGCTGGCAGGACTTGTGACCCCATGGGGGACCCACAATGGAGCAGTCTGGTCCTGAAGGACTGCACCCCATGGAAGGGACCCACGCTGGAGCAGTTCGTGAAGAACTGTAGTCCGTGGGAAGTACTCACGTTGGAGAAGTTTGTGGAGGACTGTCTCCCATGAGAGGGACCCCATGCTGGAGCAGGGGAAGAATGTGAGGAGTCCTTCCCCTGAGGTGGAAAAAGCAGCAGAGACAACGTGTGATGAACTGACCGCAACCCCCATTCCTCATCTCCCTGTGCCACTGGGGGGGTGGTAGGTAGAGAAATCGGGAGTGAAATTAAGCCTGGGAAGACGGGAGGCGTGGGGGAAGGTTTGGTTTTATTTCTCATTACTTGACTCTGATTTCATTGGTAATAAATTAAATTCATTTTCCTGAGTCAAGTCTGTTTGGCCTGTGACGGTAATTGGTGAATGATCTCTCCTTGCCCTTATCTCAACCCCGAGCCTTTCATTATATTTTCTCTCCTCTGTCCAGCTGAGGAAGAGGAGTGATAGAGTGGGTTTGGTGGGCACCTGTAGTCCACCCAAGGTTAACCCACCACACATACTTAAATCCTTTCTTATTGTCTGACACAACACTGGCCAGTTTCAACTTTAATTGAGCTTTGGCCTTTTGTGTCTTCTCCCTGCATATACAAAGCATGGCTCTGTCATCTTCCTGCAAAGCCTGACCTTGCTTCCAGAGATCATACAGTTTCTTTTTCCTCTTGAGCTCCACGAGGAGTTCCCTGTTCAGCCAAGCTGGTCTTCTGCCCCACTTGCTTGATTTTTGACACAGCGGAATTGCCTGCTCTTGTGCTTCTAAAAGGTGATTCTTAAAGACTGACCAGCACTTGTGGACTCCTAAGCCCTCAAAAGCAGATTCCCAGGGTAATCCAATAAGTAGCTCCCCGAGTAGCTTAAAGTTTGCTCTCCTGAAGTCCAGGGTAGCAACTCTGCTGTCCTTTTTTCTTGTTACACTGAAAATTTTAAACCCAACCCTTTCATGATCACTGTGGCCAAGACAGTCACCTACCATCACATCCCCCACAACTTCTTTTCTATTCACAAACAGCAAGTCTAAGAGGGCATCTTTCCTAGTTGGCTCACTGAGTACCTGTGACAAGAAGTTATCTCCTACAAACTTCAAGAATTTCCAAGACCTGCTTGTCACAGCAGTATGATATTCCCAGTTGATGTCCGGGAAGTCAAAATCTCACAGATTGGTAGGGGTTGGAAGGGACCTCTAGAGATCATCTAGTCCAAACCTCCTGCTAGAGCAGGATCACCTAGAGCATGTCACACAGGATCACGTCCAGGCGGATTTTGAATATCTCCAGAGAAGGAGACTCCGCAGCCTCTCTGGGCAACCTGTCCCAGTGCTTGGTCAAAGTGAAGAAGTTTTTCCTCATGTTCAGATGGAACTTCCTGTGTTCCAGTTTGTGCCCATTGCCCCTTGTCCTGTCACTGGGCACCTTTGAAATGAGTCTGGCCCCTTCCTCTAGACACCCATCCTTTAGATATTTATAAGCATTGATGAGATTTCCCTCTCAGTCTTTTCTTCTCCAGGCTAAACAGACCCAGCTCTCTCAGCCTTTCCTCATACGAGAGATGCTCCAGTCCCCATAACTGTCTTTGTAGCCCTCCGCTGGACTCCCTCCAGTAGTTCCCTCTCTTTCTTGAACTGGGGTGCCCAGACCTGGACACAGTACTCCAGATGGGGCCTCACCAGGGCAGAGTAGAGGGGGAGGATAACCTCCCTCGACCTGCTGACCGTGCTCTTCTTAATGCACCCTAGGATACCATTGGCCTTCTTGGCCACAAGGGCACATTGCTGGCTCATGGAGAGCTGCTTGTCCACCAGGACTCCCAGGTCCTTCTCCGCAGCACTGCTTCCCATCAGGTCAACCCCTAACCTGTACTGGTGCTTGGGGTTGTTCTTCCCTAGGTGCAGGACCCTACACTTGCCTTTGTTGAATTTCATATGGTTCCTCTTTGCCCAGCTCTCTAGCCTGTCCAGGTCTCACTGAATGGCAGCGCAGCCTTCCGGTGTGTCGGCCACTCCTCCCAGTTTAGTATCGTCAGCAAAGTTGCTGAGGGTACACTCTGTCCCCCTCGTCCAGGTCATTGATGAATGTGTTGAACAAGACCAGACCCAGTACTGACCCCTGGGGCACACCACTAGATACAGGCCTCCAACTAGACTCTGCACTGCTTATCACAATCCTCTGGGCCCTGCCATTCAGCCAATTCTCAACCCACCTCACTGTCCACTCATCCTACCCACACTTCCTAAGCTTTCTAATGAGGATGTTGTGAGAGACAGTGTCAAAAGCCTTGCTGAAGACAAGGTAGACAACATCCACTGCTCTCCCCTCATCCACCCAGCTGGTCATGCCATCATAGAAGGCTATCAGATTGGTCAGGCATGATTTCCCCTTGGTGAATCCATGTTGACCACTCCCAATAACCTTCTTCTCCTCCACATGCTTATTGACAACCCCCAGAATAAGGTCCATAGATTTGTGGATGTCAAGTTTGCCTAGATGGTCTCTAACCCCATCCTCCTCGAACAAGGGAAGGTCTTCCTTTCGCAAGACTTTCTCTCCTACCTCCAGGTTTTGAGTTTCCTGAGGGCTGGCCTTAGCAGTAAAGACTGAAGCAAAGGCGGCATTCAGTAACTCTGCCTTCTCTGTATTCTCCATCACCAAGGCACCCACCTCATTCAGCAGTGGGCCCACATTTTCCCTAGTCTTCCTTTTGCTGCTGATGTACTTGAAAAAGCCCTTCTTGTTGTCCTTGACTTCCCTTGCCAGTTTTAATTCCATGCGGGCCTTAGCCTTCCTCGTTGCGTCCCTACACACTCTGACTACATTCCTATATTCCTCCCAAGTAGCCAGTCCCTTTTTCCGCATTTGGTAAACTTCCTTCTTCCCTTTGAGTTTTTCCAGGAGCTCCTTGCTCATCCATGCAGGTCTCCTGCCTCCTTTGCTTGTTTTCTTATTCCTAGGGATGTACTGATCTTGACCTCGGAGGAAGTGGTACTTGAATATTGACCAGCTCTCTTGGGCCCCCTTACCTTCTAGAGCCCTAACCCATGGGATTCTTCCAAGCAGGTCTTTCAAAAAGGCCAAAGTTAGCTCTCCTGAAGTCCAGGGTTGTAATCCTACTTACTGCCCTGCTCCTTCCTTGCCCCATAAGGACAAGGGCTACTGATCCAGAGATTTGTCCTAATTGCCTATAGAATAACTCATCAGTGCTTACATCCTGGCTGGGTGATTGGTAGTAGACACCCACTACAACATCTTTGTTTTCCATCCCCGTAATCCTCACCCAGAGGCTCTCAACCACATCATCACTAACTTTAAGGGCTGTATAATGAAATCTTTCCCTTATGTATAGTGCAACACCTCCACCTCGCCTACCCTGCCTATCCCTCCTGAACAGCCTGTAGCCCTCCATCCCAGTACTCCAATTGTAGGACTCATTCCACCAAGTCTCACTAATACCAATGATATCGTAGCTCTGGAAACTAACCAATGCTTCCAGTTCATCCTGATTGTTTCTCATACTGCGTGCATTGGTGTACAAGCATTTCAACTATGCTCCTCTGAGATCTTGACCTCTAATTCATCTGTGTTGGTGAGCAATAGGTCCAGTAACGCATCTCTTCTAGTTGGGCTGTCTATCACCTGGAGTAAAAAGTTATCCTCAATGCACTCCAATAGTCTCCTGGACTGCTTCAGTTGGTCTGTTGACAGTGTCACCTTTTTGGAGGAACAAGCCCTAATTCCTTTGAGGCATTTCTCAGGTGTTTCCCTGTTGGTTCCTAATGTATCAGCAGTCCCTGGCTCTTCTCTGTTGCTCAAAACTCCATCCCCTTCCCCCGCTGAGTCTAGTTTAAAGCCCTCCTTGTAAATCTGGCCAGCTAGTTGGCGAAGACCCTCTTGCCCTGCTTGGTCAGGTGAATCCCATCAGCTCCCAACAGACCCGGCTTCTCAAAGGTAGATCCATGATCATAGAAGCCAAAACCTTGCGTATGGCACCAGCTACGCCACCAGGCGTTCACCTGTTCAATTTGTCTCCTCCTTCCTGGACCTCTTCCTCTGACCAGGAGGATAGAGGAGACCACCACCTGTGCTCCTGATCCTTTTAACATTGCTCCGAGGGACATATAGTCTCTTTGGAGGGTTCTAAATTGCCTCATCAGACCCTACACAGAATAGTAGGAGCATACGATGATAATCTGTAGGGTTCACCAGGCTCAGTAGCCTCTCGGTGACGCCACAAATGCGAGCTCCTGGTAGGGAGCAGACTTCTCTGGAGAAATTGTCTGGACGGCAAATGTGTGCTTTGGTGCCTCTCAGTAGGGAATCTCCAATTGCTAATACCTTACATGCTTTGCTGGTGGCTCTGGTTCTAATGCGGGTGGGTGGTTGGGTCAGCTTTGCATGGTTGGCTTGTCCTGGATCCTGTCTGTTACTCATGTGCTCTTCAGTCTCCAACCCCAGGGCATCTGGTCTGTTATGTAGGGTCACTTTAGGAGATGGGGGGAGGTCCTTCCTTCTACCCTGAGCACAGACAGCATCTGGTCTCTTTCATCTCATGAGTTACTTGTGTCAGTCAGCTCAAGGTTGGATTCAGGCTTACCTTCCTCTTGCGCATCCTTAAGGAAGGACTGTCGCTCAGCCTGGGACAGTGTACAATACCACACATTGATCTTCTGCTCACATTCCCAGATACTGTGCTGCCTATTGAGCTCCTCTTGTAACATAGCTAGTTGTCCAAGGAGATCTTCCAGCTGGGCACACTTGCAGCTATGACATCCAACACTGCCTTCGGGGGCTAGGGGGACTTCCAGGTCCTGGAGCTCCATGCAGCTCGAGGTCTGGACAGCTATGTCAGTCCTTGGGAGGTCTGTTTGTGGGGAGACTTCAGCATAGGTAGGCTGTAGTGCTTCTGTGGTGGGTTGACCCTGGCTGGAGGCCAGGTGCCCACCAAAGCCACTCTATCACTCTGCCTCCTCAACTGGACAGGAAAGAGAATCTATAACAAAAGGCTCATGGGTTGAGATAAGGACAGGGAGAGATCATTCATCAGTTACCATCACGGGCAAAACAGACTCAACTTAGAAAGATTAATTTAATTTTTTACCAAACAAATCAGAGTACTGAAAAATAAAAAAAAATCTTAAAAAAAATCCTTCCCCCACCCCTCCCTTCTTCCCGGGCTTAATTTCACTCCCAGTTTTCTCTACCTCCTCCCCTACAGTGGCACAGAGGGACAGGGAAGGGGGTAGTGGTCAATTCATCACACGTTGTCTCTGCCGCTCCTTCTTACTCAGGGGGAGGACTCCTCACACTCTTCCCCTGCTCCAGTGTGGGGTCCCTCCCACAGGAGACAGTCCTCCATGAACTTCTCCAACATGAGTCCTTCCCACAGGCTACAGTTCTTCACAAACTGCTCCAGCATGGGTCCCCCACAATGTCACAAGTCCTGCTAGCAATCCTGCTCCAGCATGAACTCCGCTCCTCTCCCCACGGATCCACAGGTCCTGCCAGGAACTTGCTCCAGCGTGGGCTTCCCACGGGGTCACAGCCTCCTTCAGGTGCCTCCACTTACTCCGTCATGGGGTCCTCCATGGGCTGCAGGTGGATATCTGCTCCCCCATCATCCTCCATGGGCTGCAGGGGGACAGTCTGTCTCACCATGATCTTCTCCATGGGCTGCAGGGGAATCTCTGCTCTGGTGCCTGGAGCATCTCCTTCCCCTCCTTTTTCACTGACCTTGGTGTCTGCAAAGTTGTTTCTCTCACATCTTCTCACTCCTCTCTCTGGCTGCAAAAACTGTTCCTCAGGGATTTTTTTTTTCCTCCCTTCTTAAATATGTTTTCACAAAGGTACTGCCACCATTGCTGATTGGCTCGGCCTTGGCCAGTGGTGGATTTGTCTTGGAACCGGCTGGCATTGGCTCTGTTGAACATAGGGGAAGCTTTTAGCAACTTCTCGCAGAAGTCACTCCTGTAGCCCCCGCCACTACCAAAACTTTTCCACGCAAACCCAATACAGCTTCTTTTTGGGTTACAGCTACAGCCCTGCAGTTGTGGCAGGTGGACACCCTTTTCTTTCAGGAGGTTACATGGAAGTCCCAGGACAAAGAAAATGGGTGGCAGGTACCAGTAGAGGGGAAAGGAGAGAAGGGGCTGTTGCATACAGTATCTCTAATGACCCTGTCTCCTCCACCACTCAATCATCATTAATTGAATATAAATTATTTCAAGCTGAGGATGCTCATGGATCAATTTATGAACTTGAGTGTTGTGGTATAACCCCAGCTGACAGCTAAGCACCACACACCTGCTCACTCACCCCTCCCCCTCCCAAGGGGATGAGGAGGAGAATGGAAATAAAAACACTCTTGGGTTGAGTTAAAAACAGTTTAATAGGATAGAAATGGAAGAGAATAATAATAATAGTAGTAATAACAAGAACAATAAATATAAAAAAAGTGATGCACAAATGCAATTGCTTGCCACATGCAGAAGGGAAAAAAACCGAACCCGATGCCCAGTATATTTCAGAGCAGCGATTCCACCTCCCACCTAGCTTCCCCAGTGTCCTGGTTCTGGCAAGGATAGAGTTAATTTCCCAAGGAGCCAGGACAGGTGAGCCAAGCTGGCCAGGGGCTATTCCATACCATGTGACATCATGCTCACCATAAAAGGGGGCTAGTCGGGCAGGGGAGGGTTTGGTGTGGCTCCAGGACAGGGCGGAGTGTCCCATGGTTGGTCATGGGATTGGTAAATTGTTCTCTGTTATCACCCATTGTTACTATCTGTTATCAGCACTGTTCTTGTTGTTTCCCTCTCCCTTGCTGTCCCAGTAAACTGCCCTTATCCCAACCCTCGAGGCTTTGCCGTTGTTTTTCCGTTCTCCTCCCTGTCCCGCCAGGGGAGGGGCAGAGTGAGCGGTGCGTGACACTTAGCTACTGGCTGGGGCTAAACCACGTCAGTCAAACGCGCCCAACGTGGGGCTCGAGGGGTTGTGATAACGACAAGTCTGACCCAAGTGCGTTAAAACAAAGTTGTTATAAGCATTTATAATGTTATTGAAACAGTCGCTGGTCATAATGATGTTCTGTTTGGTCACATGGCTCTGTTTTGTAAACCTCAGTTTACTCTATGTGATCCCTGCGGCGCTGTTTATCACCTCTGGGAGAGGGGTTCGTGTTCTCATGTTGTTGTATTGTGTGTTATCGACTTAAGATATCACTGACAGTCATGGGTCTGAGCTGGTATGTGTATGTAGCATTTCTGTCATGCCCGTACCTCGGTCAATATCTTTCAGAATTGATTAATAATTGGACCCAATCTATGGGGAAGACAGGGGGGGATACCTTCTTCCACTCTTTCACCTCCCCTTTTCCCTTTTGGTTGGTTACAACAGTTTTTGAGAATTTTGAATACCCTTGGAATGTCCAGGCCAGTATATTCTTATTGCTAGGTCTCCTGAATGCTTTCCCACTCCTGTTCAGGGTTAGCAAAAATTTTATCAAGAGTACCACCCAGGGATCTTCCCCGAGGCTGAATGGTCAGGACTGGCATGGCATGTGGGAGAGTATGGGCGGGTATCTAGAGACCTTCTCACCCCCAATGGTTTGGAGCTTCACTCCCGAACAACTGCAAGACCCTGATAAAATGGTAGAATATTTGAACTGAAAATGCTGTGGGTATTCCAAGGAGACACAACTTGCCGTACTGTGCTGGGCCCTGGCCACGATCTATCAAACACTGCTTGATAGTAGACAGCACCATCCAGAGGGAGAGAGCGGACCCACAGGCACTGCAGCTGCCCAAGCCCCTGCAACAGGCACTGCAGCTACCCAAGCCCCTGCAGCAGGCACTGTAGTCGAGCCAAAAGATCAACCCACACCAGTATCAGTTGCCTCTATACACAAAAAGAAATACACAAGGAAATCAGTTCGCTTAGTGAAAGATGATGATGAACCGGGACCATCATGAGAACAGGAAGAAGAGCCAGAACCAGAAGCGATCACCCGATCCCTGTCCCTGAGTGAGCTGCGAGATATGCGGAAAGATTTCAGCCGCCTTCCAGGGGAGCACATTATTACCTGGCTGCTCCGCTGCTGGGATAATGGGGCCAGTAGCCTGGAATTAGAGGGCAGGGAGGCCAAACAGCTGGGATCCTTGTCTAGGGAAGGGGGCATTGACAAAGCAATTGGGAAGAAAGCACAGGCCCTTAGCCTCTGGAGGCGACTCCTGTCAAGTGTGAGGGAAAGGTATCCTTTCAGCGAAGATGTCGTATGTAGGCCAGGCAAGTGGACCACCATGGAGAGAGGTATCCAGTACCTGAGAGAATTAGCTGTGCGGGAGATGGTTTATTATGATCCGGACAACGCGCAGTTGCCCACAGACCCCGATGAAGTCCAGTGTACCTGACCCATGTGGCGAAAATTTGTGCGAAGTGCACCATCATCGTATGCCAACTCACTGGCAGTAATCGACTGGAAAAGTGAAGAGGCATCCACGGTGGGTGAAGTGGCTGGCCGACTCCGGCAATATGAGGAGAGCCTTTCTTCCTCCCTCGTCTCAGCTGTGGAGAAACTGTCCCAGGACGTCCGGCAACTCAAAGAGGATATGTCTTACTCCTCACCTGTACAGACCCGGATTTCAGCTGTTAGGAGTAAGCGTTTTTCTGCTCCAGAGAGGGGATATAGAGTGTACACACCACGAGGTATCCTGTGGTTTTTCCTGCGTGACCACGGAGAAGACATGAGGAAATGGGATGGGAAGCCCACCTCAACCCTGCGGGCACGCGTACATGAGCTACAAGGCAAGACAGTCATAAAAAGGGACTCTTCCAGAAAGAATGCTGCTCCAGTTTCCACCAGGCAGCCCCCCAGACCAAGTGAAAGGCCAGATCGCACTTCTGATCCTCTTGAAGGGACTTCTAAGTCCTTTTTGCAAGAGGTGAGTAGTGACTATGACGAGCAGGATTAGAGGGGCCCTGCCTCCAGCCAGGTGGAGGAAAGGGACAATAGGGTTTATTGGACTGTGTGGATCCGATGGCCTGGCACATCGGACCCACAGGAGTACAAAGCCCTAGTGGACACTGGTGCACCGTGTACCCTAATGCCATTGAGCTATGAAGGGGTGGAACCGATATCTATTTCTGGTGTGACGGGGGGATCCCAACAGTTGACTCTGTTGGAGGCTGAAGTGAGTCTAACTGGGACTGAGTGGGAAAAGCACCCCCTTGTGACTGGGCCAGAGGCTCTGTGCATCCTGGGCATAGACTACCTCAGGAGAGGGTATTTCAAAGATCCAAAAGGCTACCGTTGGGCTTTAGGATTAGCTGCCTTGGAAGCGGAGGAAATTGAACCATTGTCTAGTCTCCCTGGTCTCTCAGAGGACCCTTCTGTTGTAGGGTTGCTGAGGGTTGAAGAGCAACAGGTGCCAATTGCTATTACAACTGTGCACCGGCGGCAATACCGCACTAACAGAGACTCCCTGGTTCCCATCCACAAGCTAATTCGTCAACTGGAGGGTCAGGGAGTGATCAGCAGAACCCGCTCACCCTTTAAAAGTCCCATACGGCCAGTGCGGAAGTCCAATGGAGAGTGGAGGCTGACGGTAGACTATCATGGCCTGGCCTGAATGAAGTCACGTCTCCCATGAGTGCTGCCATGCCAGACATGCTGGAACTTCAACATGAACTGGAGTCAAAGGCAGCCAAATGGTACGCCACAATTGATATAGCTAATGCATTTTTCTCAATCCCTTTGGCAGCAGAGTGCAGGCCACAGTTTGCTTTCACTTGGAGGGGCATCCAGTACACCTGGAATCGACTGCCCCAGGGGTGGAAACACAGCCCCACCATCTGCCATGGACTGATCCAGAGTGCCCTGGAAAAGGGTGAAGCCCCAGAGCACCTGCAATACATTGATGACATCATTGTATGGGGCAACTCAGCAGAGGAAGTTTCTGAGAAAGGGAAGAACATAGTCCAAATCCTGCTGCAGGCTGGCTTTGCCATAAAACGAAGTAAGGTGAAGGGGCCTGCGCAGGAAATCCAATTGTTAGGCATAAGGTGGCATGATGGGCGGTGTCAGATCCCAATGGATATTATTAACAAAATAGCAGCCATGTCCCCACCGACCAACAAAAAGGAGACACAGGCCTTCTTAGGTGTTGTGGGTTTCTGGCGAATGCACATTCCAAATTACAGTCTGATAATAAGCCCTCTCTACCATGTAACCCGGAAGAAGAATGATTTCAAATGGGGCCCTGAGCAACGACAAGCTTTTGAACAAATTAAACAAGAAATAGTTCATGCCATAGCTCTTGGGCCAGTCCGGGCAGGACCAGATGTAAAGAATGTGCTGTACACCGCAGCTGGGGAGAATGGCCCTACCTGGAGTCTCTGGCAGAAAGCACCAGGGGAGACTCGAGGTCGACCCCTGGGGTTTTGGAGCCGGGGATATAGAGGATCCGAGGCCCGCTACACTCCAACGGAAAAGGAGATATTGGCAGCCTATGAAGGGGTTCGAGCTGCTTCAGAGGTGATTGGCACTGAAGCACAGCTCCTCCTAGCACCCCGACTGCCAGTGATGGGCTGGATGTTCAAAGGGAGGGCCCCTTCTACACATCATGCAAGCGATGATACATGGAGTAAGTGGGTTGCACTGATCACACAACGGGCTAGAATAGGAAACCCCAGTCACCCACGAATTCTGGAAGTGATCACAGACTGGCCAGAAGGGAAAGATTTCGGAATGTCGCCAGAGGAGGAGGTGACATATGCTGAAGAAGCCCCACTGTATAATAAACTGCCAGAGAATGAGAAGCAATATGCCCTCTTCACTGATGGGTCCTGTCGCATTGTGGGAAAGCATCGAAGGTGGAAGGCCGCTGTATGGAGTCCTACACGGCGAGTTGCAGAAGCTGCTGAAGGAGAAGGTGAATGGAGCCAGTTTGCAGAGGTGAAAGCCATCCAGCTGGCTTTAGATATTGCTGAAAGAGAAAAGTGGCTGGTGCTCTGCCTCTGTACTGAAAGAGAAGCTAGTTGTAAAGGTACGTTATGTAGATGCCCACGTACCCAAGTGTCAGGCCACTGAGGAACATCCAAACAACCAGCAGGTGGATCAGGCTGCTCAGATTGAAGTGGCTCAGGTGGATTTGGACTGGCAGCGTAAGGGTGAATTATTTATAGCTCGATGGGCCCATGACGCCTCAGGCCATCAAGGAAGAGATGCAACATATAGATGGGGTCGTGATCGAGGGGTGGACTTGACCATGGACGCCATCTCAAAGGTCATCCATCAATGTGAAATGTGTGCCGCAATCAAGCAAGCCAAGCGGGTAAAGCCTCTGTGGTAGGGAGGTCGATGGTTGAAATATAAATATGGGGAAGCATGGCACATCGACTACCTCACACTCCCACAAACCCGCCAAGGCAAGCGTGAGGTTCTTACAATGGTGGAAGCAACCACTGGGTGGCTGGAAACATATCCTGTGCCCCATGCCACTGCCCGGAACACTATCCTGGGTCTTGAAAAGCAAGTCCTGTGGCGACATGGCACCCCAGAGAGAATTGAGTCAGACAACGGGACTCATTTTTGGGACAACCTCATAGACACCTGGGCCAAAGAGCACGGCATTGAGTGGGTGTATCACATCCCCTACCACGCACCAGCCTCTGGGAAAGTCAAAAGGTACAAAGGACTGCTAAAAACTACCCTGAGAGCAATGGGTGGGGGGACCCTCAAACACTGGGACACACATTTGGCAAAGGCCACCTGGTTAGTTAACACTAGGGGATCTGCCAATCGAGCTGGCCCTGCCCAATCAAAATTTCCACGCCCAGTAGAAGGGGATAAAGTTCCTGTAGTGTGCATGAAAAATATGTTGGGAAAAACAGTTTGGGTTATCCCTGCTTCAGGCAAAGGCAAGCCCATCTGCGGGATTGCTTTTGCTCAGGGACCAGGGTGCACTTGGTGGGTGATGAGAAAGGATGGGGAAGTCTGGTGTGTACCCCAAGGGGATTTGATTTTGGGTGAAAATAGCCTATAAATTAAATTGCATGATATTAATAGCGATATACTGTATCAATGGTATGACCATAAGAATCACCCAAAACTAATGAAGGATGGACTTTGAAACTGAACAAAGTGCCACGATGATGGAACTAGAACTAACTTCAACTGGTGCCCAGAAAATCACATCTTTGGCATCCAGACTGTGAGCATGGACCATACCAGATACACCGGCTGTGAAAACTCCGGATGCAGCGTGCAACAATCCAGCAGCATGCACCATTGCTCCTGCCCTGAGAGACTGTAATGGCAGATGGAACCCAAAGCCATGGACTAAATGAACTCGACAGACATTTTAGAGCGATAGCCCATAGAGTAAGGCAATGAGATCTGTAAAATAATCTGGGCATGACGTAGATGGTATGGAATAAGGGGTGGATAATGTCCTGGTTCTGGCAAGGATAGAGTTAATTTCCCAAGGAGCCAGGACAGGTGAGCCAAGCTGGCCAGGGGCTATTCCATACCATGTGATGTCATGCTCACCATAAAAGGGGGCTAGTGGGCAGGGGTGGGTTCAGCGTGGCTCCGGGATGGCTGAGGTCCAGTAGGTCGGTCCTGGGATCGGTAAATTGTTCTCTGTTATCACCCATTGTTACTATCTGTTATCAGTACTGTTGTTGATTGTTTTCCCTCTCCCTTGCTGTCCCAGTAAACTGCCCTTATCCCAACCCTTGAGGCTTTGCTGTTGTTTTTCTGTTCTCCTCCCCAGCCCGCTGGGGGAGGGGTTGTGGTGGGTTGACCCTGGCTGAGGGCCAGGTGCCCACCAGAGCCGCTCCATCACTCCCCTCTTTCATTAGACAGGGGAGAAAAGGTACAATGAAAGAAAACTTACGGGTCGAGATAAGGACAGGGAGAGATCATTCTCTAATTATCATCACGAGCAAAACAGACCGAACTTAGAGAGGGAATTCATCTTATTTATTACTAAGCAAAACAGAGTAGAGGAATGAGAAATAAAACCAAATCTTAAAACCACCTCCCCCCACCCCTCCCATCTTCCCGGGCTCAACTTCACTCCAGGCTTCAACCTCCACACCCCCTCAGCGGCACAGGGGGACGGGGAGTGGGGGTTACGGTCAGTTCATCACGCGGTGTTTCTGCCGCTTCTTCCTTCTCAGGGGGAGGACTCATTGTTCCCCCGCTCCAGCGTGGGGTCCCTCTCACGGGAGACAGTCCTTCACAGCCTTCTCCAACGTGAGTCTCCTCCACGGGGTGCAGACCTTCGGGAGCAAACTGCTCCAGCGTGGGTCCCCCACGGGGTCACAAGTCCTGCCAGCAAACCTGCTCCAGCGTGGGCTCCTCTCTCCACGGGTCCACAGGTCCTGCCAGGAGCTTGCTCCATCTTGGGCTTCCCACGGGGTCACAGCCTCCTTCAGGTGCCTCCACCTGCTCTGGCATGGGGTCCTCCACGGGCTGCAGGTGGAATCTCTACACCCCCTCATCCTCCCTCCATGGGCTGCAGGGGGACAGCCTGTTTCACCATGGTCTTCACCAGGGGCTGCAGGGGAATCTTGCTCCGGCGCCTGGAGCACCTCCTCCCCCTCCTTCTTCACTGACCTTGGTGTCTGCAGATGTTCTTACATCTTCTCACTCCTCTCTCTGGCTGCAAAAGTGCTCTCTAACTGTTTTTTCTCTTTCTTAAACATGTTATCACAGAGGCGCTGATTGGCTTGGCCTTGGCCAGCGGCGGGTCTGTCTTGGAGCCGGCTGGCATTGGCTCTATCAGACACAGGGGAAGCTTCTAGCAGCTTCTCACAGAAGCCACCCCTGTAGCCCCCCCGCTACCAAAACCTTGCCACGCAAAACCAACACAGGGGTGAGCTAGCGGTGCATGGCACTTAGCTACCGGCTGGGGCTAAACCACGTCACCCAGTTATATTCGGAGCATCACGTTATATGGTAGGGAATTTCCCTTTGGCCAGTCTGGGTCAGCTGTCCTGGCTATGCTCTCCCAGCTTCTTATGCACCTGGCAGGGTGTGAGAAGCTGAGGAGTCCTTGACTTAGTGTAGACACAACTACCTAGCAACAACTAAAAACATCGGTGTGTTATCAACATTATTCTCATCCTAAATCCAAAACACAGCACTATACCGGGTACTAGAAAGAAAATTAACACTATCTCAGCCGAAACCAGCGCACCAAGATAGGATTTCTACAACAGTGATTGCCAGAAAATCATAGAATCATAGAATCGTTTTGGTTGGAAAAGATCAAGTCCAACTGTTAACCTAACACTGCCAAGTCCAACCACTAAACCATGTCTCTAAGCACCACATCTACACATATTTTAAATACTTCCAGGGATGGTGACTCAACCACTTCCCTGGGCAGCCTGTTCCAATGATAATTAAACCTTTCGGTAAAGAAATTTTTGCTAATATCTGTCCTGGTTTTAGCTGAGAGGGTTAATTTTCTTCACAGTAGCTAGTATGGGGCTATGTTTTGGATTTGTGTTGGAAACGCTGTTGATAATATAGAGATGTTTTTGTTATATAGAGATGTTTTTGTTATATAGAGATGTTTTTGTTATTGTTGAGCAGTGTCTACACAGAGTCAAGCCCTTTTCTGCTTCTCATACCACTCCACCAGCAGGATGGCTGGGGGTGCACAAGAAGCTGGGAGGGGACACAGCCAGGACAGAGCCAGGACAGCTGACCCCAGCTGACCAAAGGGATATTCCATACCATATGATGTCATGCTCATCATATAAGGGGCTGGGGGAAGAAGAAGGAAGGGGAGGGGGACATTCGGAGTGATGGCGTTTGTCTTCCCAAGTAACCGTTACGCAAGATGGAGCCCTGCTTTCCTGGAGGTGGCTGAACACCTGCCTGTCCATGGGAAGTGGTGAATTAATTCCTTGTTTTGCTTTGCTTGTGTGTGTGGCTTTTGCTTTACCTATTAAATTTTCTTTATCTCAACCAACGAGTTTTCTCACTTTCACTCTTCCAAACTAGTCAAAAGAGTATTCCATACCATATGACGTCATGCTCGGCATAAAAGGGGGCTAGTGAGGTAGGTGCAGCACGGCTCTGGGACCTGCTCCGGGATGGTCTGCTTCTGCAGGTTCTGCCCTTGGTTGACACTCCCTCATTCAAGATGGGTGTTTGTGACATTCACTTGTTATGAGAGCCTTACACCATCCAGTTTTTTACCCAGTGAAGCATATATCCATCCAAGCCATGAGCAGCCAGTTTCTCCAGGAGAATGCTATGGGAAAGAGTGTCAAAGGCTTTACTAAAGTCTAGGTAGATAACATTCACAGCAGGATGGGGATGAGAATCGGAAGACAAAGGTAAACCTCGTGGGTTGGGATAAGGACAGTTTACTGGGACAGCAAAGGGAGAGGGAAATAACAACAGTACTTAGAATATACAAAACAAGTGATAACACAATGCAATTTACTGACCCGAAGACCGACCAGACACTCAGCCCACTCAGACCATCCCAGAGTCGGTCCCGGACCTGCTCTGCCCCTCCCCGACTAGCCCTCTTTTATGCTGAGCATGATGTCATATGGTATGGAATATCCCTTTGGTCAATTTGGCTCACCTGTCCTGGCTGTGTCCCCTCCCAGCTTCTTGTGCACCCCCAGCCATCCCACTGGCAGGGCAGTGTGAGAACCAGAAAAGGCCTTGGCTCTGTGTAAGCACTGCTCAACAACAACAGGTCTATATAACAAAACCATCTCTATATTATCAACACTGTTTTCAGCACAAATCCAAAACATAGCCCCATACTAGCTACTATGAAGAAAATTAACCCTCTCAGCTGAAACCAGGACACTACCAAACACTGCTCGATATTATGCAGCACCCTCGGGGAGAAGAAAGGGAAAGCGAACCAACAGGCACTGTGGGTACTCCAACCCTGGCAACAGACACTGTGGCCACTCCAACTCTAGCGACAGGCACTGGAGCTGAACCCCCACCTGTACAGACCAATATCTCAGCTGTTAGTGTCACTGAAACCTCGTAACACCAATGTAGTGTTAAAAGGCAGGCATTCTTTATTGCAGCACTGGATGCAAGGGGATAGCTCCACCCAACGTGCATGCCAGGTGATCACCAACACACAGGTTATAGAGGATCAAAATATACATATTCATCGTTTTTCTCAGAAAAGGCAGTCCTATGATAATCATTTCTTAGAATCCATTTCCATATTCTCCTCCCCATCAAGCATGCTCAGTGATTTGAGTCAGTGGTCCTCAAGGGGTCTCTGGTGGTCATCAGTGGTCACGCACCCATGTCCGCTGGATGACCCGCTTCTTGTGGGCATGTGCAGTATCCTTGCTGTGGATGCACCTGTCCATAACAACTTCATAAGATTAATATCTCTGGACCTATTGTCTGGTTGGGTAGGGACTGTACATGGAACATAGCAGCATTGTACATTGCCATGGTCAGTTAGCTTCATTACCTATTACCTTGGTTACAAGCTAATTATCCCAAACTAATTCTATAGTTTCTGTCTCACGGCCCTTATCCCATGGTTACATTAGGAGAAAGCTAATCAAAAGAGAGTATATAAGGGGTACACAGCTTGGGCAACCCTGTGGTTTTATCTGCATGACCACGGAGAGGACATGAGGAAGTGGGATGGAAAATCTACCTCAGCCCTAGAGGCAGGAGCACACGAGTTGCAAGGGGAAACAATCACAAAAGGGGATTCTGTCAAGAAAATTGCTGCTTCAGTTTCCAGTGAGCAGTTCCCCAGACAGAGTAGAAGGGCTGGCCTGACCTCTGATCTTAATATAGGGGCTTCTGATTTGTATTCACAAGAAGTGAGTAACGAATGCTATGACCAGGATTAGAGAGGCCCTGCCTCCAGCCAGGTGGAGGAAAGGGACAAATGGGTTTATGGAACTGTATGGATTCAATGGCCTGGCACAACAGACCCACAGCAGTATATACAGCAGAGAGGAAACAGAGCCTTAGCCGAGTTTTATTCCAGGCTTGGTTGAGCTACTTGATGGTTGAGTTGAAGCAAACTCAACAAAGACCCCAGTGGATACTAATAAGACTTTTCTGACACCTTGGAGTTATGCTTTCCCAGTCTTCTCAGCAGTGTCCTGTGTGATCAACAGACCGCTCCTTGTTGGTTTCGGCATACTGCTTTGCCCTCTTGCACACAGCAACAAGTTCTCTGCCTCCCTCTAAATCCTAACATCTTTGTATATTTCCAGGGAATGAAAAATGATCCCCTCTTTCCACAGGGTGCCACCTACACAATGAGTTGCATGTCACAAGCAGTCTTCCTCATTGTAGCCACACTGCATGGAGCAGGCTACAAACAAATTAGACATTATCAATTCAGTAGACAGTTGCTAAAAAAGTTCACAGGCTCCTTCACGATTCTGCTCAAAATTCATCTAAAATTATGCTAGTCGGCTTAAGACAACTACCTACAAAGTTGAACCAAGTCTTCTACGTTGAAAATATAAAACCTTTCCAAACTTAAGACAGATTGCTGTTGAGGTCTCTAAGCTGCTGAGGTGAGGGGAAAAAATACGTAACATAGTGTTATTGGATCATGCAACTTTTGCTAAATTATTTTCTTAATTTCTAGACTTGGCTCAAGTACTTGATATCAATTTGGTAGCCTCTTTACTTTCTTTCAGCAACATATTAAGTCATTGGGAAGCAAGTAGATACAGCTTACAAATATAGATAGTTGTATATATATAAAAACAAGTTCTGTTGCTGAACATAGGGTATACTTCTTATGGATGTCAGGCTGTGTTGTGTTTCTGTGGCAAGGTTTTTGGTAGCGGGGAGGCTGCAAGGATGGCTTCTGTGAGAAAACACCAGAAGCTGCCCCCATGTCGGACAAAGCCAGTTCCGGTCGGCTCCAAGACGGACCAACCAATGGCCAAAGTTGAGCCAAGGTCAACCCACCACACAGGCTTATTTATTTCAATGATTTTTATTCTATGGAAAGAGTGGGTTTGTTTGTTGTTTTTTTTTTTTTTTTTTAAATAATCTTAGTTTAACATCTTCAGAAAGTGGTGTTAAAAGAACAGCTATTTGCCAGAGGAACCAAAATAAATCTTACCTTGTCCCTGAAGGTGAGATATGTCCAAGCTCTCTTTTAGGCAGATAACAACTACACCATACTGCATGTCAAAGGCATCACTACACAAAAGAAACAGAAATAAAACACTTTTATAACCTTTTCTTTCTCCAGAAGCCTATTTTATGCACCCTCTTTGAACAAATTTTAGAGACTAAACTCCATTTAAAACTTCCAAATCATAAGTTTCTGTTATAATTTCAGTTTCAATTCCAAACTATCAACTGCATTTGTGAACTGAACACCATGTCCTGAAAAGCAACATACATAAAAGTTATCTGTTCCCTTTTCTCTCTCTCCTATATAAAATGATGATTAAATAAAGGAAACATGAACAAGTCAGTTGAGTTCTACAGTGATGATGACAACATACACTGAGAAATCTAAATTTTGATTCCTCCCATCAAAAATGGGATTTATTTCAAGTACATCTCCTTGATCTGCAGACTACACATTTCTGAAGTGTTCCAAAACATTTGAGGATTAAAAAAGAATATGAAATTTTAATTCAGAATCAAATTAGATACAAGTTTAATGTGCTTATTTTCATTATATCTGATGGGGGAAGGAACTCTCTTCTTTAAAAAAAGAAATTAAGAGGAGAAACTTCATTATTGTAGAAAAGAGCAATAAGCCTGAATAAACGACTGAGTACAAGTCTGAGTAAAAGGAAGGACAGAAAACCCAAGATTTAAAAGAGAAAAATATGAACTTAATCATATCATACAGTTTGCATTAATCATCAACACTTTAAATATAGATACCTCATTACAAACAACTATAATTCAGAGAAATCCCATGTCCTTTCTCCAGACAGAAATCTCACAAGATTTCACTCATTAAATGCTTTTCTTTAAAAGTAGTAAGACTTGATGAGAAATGTCCAAAGTAGCAATATATTCTATAATAAATGCAATAAAAATTGAGTATGGTGTAAAAAGAAAATGTTTTGCCCATCAGTGGACATTTTTAATACATTATTTAATTTGTTAAATCTCTACAGATGAGATGTGTTTCTATTGTGCACTTCAGAAATTTTCAAAATTCAGACTTCAAAAATATGCTTGACCTACAGTTACTACCTCCTGAGGTTTTTCTGTTGTGGACGTGGAGAGCCACATGACTTTCTGGCTCTAAGAGTTCTTCCAGCACAAGCTATTCCAAATCAATACACGGGGGTGGGGTGAGAGTGTGGATCCCGCACCC